>NC_133107.1:26827025-27165210 GCF_022965805.1 Primulina eburnea | reverse complement strand
AAGTATATTGACATTATTCAGACTTGGATCAAATAAGTTGTTGATTCATATATACTGATATTGTATGGCCGGTGTTGTGAGATTGTATAGATTTGAGATTATGATATGTTATTGTTGAGCTTTCGGCTTGTACTGATATTGAGTATAAGCCATGTTGTTATATCTGTGATGTTGAAATTGACAGGGTTTTTGAGATTGTATTGTTATGCCGTTGAAACATCAGTAGATTGATATTAATCAGATTCGTTTGATTGAGATTGTGTATTGTTGACATTGATCAACCTATGTCTTGATTTGCATATCGATCAGAACAGGCCGTGAATTGAGCCGTATATTGACACAGTCTATTCGATATGGTCATTTCAGATTGGATATGGACAGATTTGACTTCGACTTCGTCAGACCGAGAGGAGAAAGGTATAAATTGATGTTGCTGTGGGATTGCAAAACTCGAGTTAGATTTGACTTGAGTTTCCCAAAATCACATACTTTACCTTATTGCATTACAATTGAATGAGATTGATATATTTGATTTATTGATTTATGTATTGAGTCATAGGCGGATGCACCTAGTTGTAGACGATTGATCTCGTGACAGGGGTGCCTGATAGTGATGGAATCGTCACTGGGCCCATTGCACATTGTCACAGGATAGTGATTTGGCAAAAGTGCCAAAGTCTGTGACGGATAGGTCAAGACACCGGATGTTTGGTTATATCGAAGTGGATAGAATTGGAGTTTCTTCTATTACTGATATTCGATACGGAAAGAGCCAAAGTCCGTGAATAAGAACGTACAACCACCCCGATCGGGAGTGTAGGTGGGTGTGTGTTCTTGTCCAGATCGGGATCCCTAGATTAGGATGAGTCGAGTCAGAGTCTAAGAATCACGGAGTGTGATTCAGAGTTTGTATTGATTCATGTTATCGATTTTGATATATGTTATGAATATTTATTTCATGCTTTTATATCTGTTTTTATGAAATGCATGTATACATGATTTATATTGGGAATGTAATTCTCACCGGAGTTATCCGGCTGTTGTCTTGTTTGTATGTGTGCATGACAACAGGTGGGACATGATTCAGGATCAGGAAGAGGATGAGAGATTATAGGTAGCGTGGAGATCCGGGCTCAGAAGCAGAATAGGATTCAACACTTGATGTATAGCTGTTGAACCTAGTTGAGATAGACATGTAGTACATGATTTGTACTTTTATACTGACATGTATATGAGATAGATTACATTACGCTTCCACATTTGTATTTTAAAAAAAAAATTTAGTCCCACTTTTCTAAATTGTTATATTTAACATTAACAATGATTAAGACATGAATTAGCGTCCGGGTCACCACAGCAGGTGGTATCAGAGCGATAGATCCTTTAGAGTGAAATAGAAGCTAGTGAGCGGGGTAGATTGAGTTTTCTTTCCTTGTTTTGATTGCTAGCATGATTTACTGCTTTAATACATGTTTACTTGATTATCTGATTTTATTAATCACATGTATTATTGAGAATGAATCAGAACCGATTCTTGATCAGCAGTAAGATGATCAGAGGAGGACTGAAACATGTTTGTTGTATTTGGTTACTAATTCTTTTGGTAACCAGATATACCTCCTCGAAGAATTCCAAAATCAGGTGGTACTTCGGTTTATCATATGGATGTGTCAGAAACGTCGATGGAAACAATGTTGAAGAGGTTTCAGTCATTTCATCCGTCGATTCTGAGGGGTACTGAGACGTCTGATGATTGTGAAAGTTGGATGAATGTTATTGAAGTGCTGTTTGATTCACTTGATTACCCAGATGAACGCCGGGTTAGATTGATTGGGCACCAGTTATTCGAAGTTGCAAAGAGTTGGTGGATCGAAACCAAAGAAACATTAGAACAGCAGGGTACCGTGAAATGCATGTATACATTATTTATACTGGGAATGTAATTCTCACCGGAGTTATCCGGCTGTTGTCTTGTTTGTATGTATGCATGACAACAGGTGGGACATGATTCAGGATCAGGAAGAGGATGAGAGATTATAGGTAGCGTAGAGATCCAGGCCCAGAAACAGAATAGGATTCAGCACTTGATGTATAGCTGTTGAACCTGGTTGAGATAGAGACACGTAGTACATGATTTGTACTTTTTTAATGACAAGTATATGAGATAGATTACATTACGTTTCCGCATTTGTATTTTTTTAAAAAAACTTAATCCCACTTTTCTAAATTGTTGTATTTAACATTAACAATGATTAAGACATGAATTAACGTCCGGGTCCCCACACTGTCAACCCTCAATCTGGCAATGAAAATATCAATAATACCATATCAATATACCGCTCAAATCAATACCCATCTGATCAATCTGGATTTAACTCAAAATCAACGGCATAACAGAACAATCCGGATATCCCGGTTAATACAACGTCAGCAGATGATAATTACAATCTCTTTAGATATCTAATACAATCTGAAATCAATTCATAATTCAAATCTGTTCAATATCAATCGATATACTCTGAAAAATCATAACGATTCCATAATCAATCTGTTTCTCAATCTGACTTCGATTCTACGATGTCAAACATGTCAAGAACATCATATATGAATCCTATCTGATTCTGGCAATACCATAATTTCAAAACATATCAAAATGTAATAAAACTTACGTCCAGTTGTAGCCTGCGTCGATAGGAACACAGTACTGAAGTCGGATTATAATTCGGACGGGCGGATTTCTCGCAATCCAATTTTTAGAATCAAGAATCAAATTTTCCCCGCAGCTTCCGTTTTCCCTTTTTCCTTTTTTGAACTGGATGAAGACTCATGTATATATATATATATATATATATATATATATATATATATATATATATATATATATATATATATATATATATACACTGCATGGTTTACAAAACGTGGCATGATTCTTTAAACAGCACGTCTCGCGCATATGCACGACATCACTCGGCGCATATGCGCGAGACACTCTGTCTCGGCGCGTAGCATGCACAGTGCCTCGCGCATATGCACGCCCTCAATCGGTGCATATGCGCGAGGTGCTTCAAAATTCTTCACAACTCTCGGGTACCCTCGCGCGCATGCGCGAATCCATGTCGCGCATATGCACGAGGTTCTCTGCCTACTCCGCGCATATGCGCCCGACAAGAACGCGCATATGGAACGCGCATATGCGCGAGGCTCAATCGTCACACATAATTCAAATCTCCTTTCCGCCTATCCCGGTCTAATCCGTTCCATCTATAATCACATCAATTAATCAACATCATTTCAGATTAATAACGCTGCAATTCCCGGGCATTACATTTCTCCCCCCCTAAGATATGATTTCGTCCCCGAAATCACATGCAATCAATCATATCAATAAGAAGGTGTAAGGCTCGAGATTATTAGTTTTCATTGATGTATGACTCGAAGGATATGAGAATGCATGTCATAAGATGAAAGTATAAAATATTTCATGGGTGAGAGACTGCACCCGCGCTCAAAACAAGAGTGCACCCGCGATCATGCAATTGTGGATTTGAACAAGAAAAGTCGAAGCTACACCGCACCCGTGGTGCCATTAAGACCGCACCAGCGGTGTATGGACATGAAGTTGGCCATTTTATTCGTAGCATCACCGCACCCGCGGTGCAGAAAGACCGCACCCGCGGTCTTGCAGGGACCGCACCCGCGGTCGCTACTTTTGGAAAATGAAAATATGGCCGAATCTTGAGCGCACCCGCGGTGCTGGAGTGACCGCACCCGCGGTGCTGCATGCGGGAAATCCACTCTTCTTCTTAACGTGACACATGGCAGGGGTATATATATGAATTAGTGCTGATTCATCTCTTCCCCATTTTCCAGCAGCTGAACCGAGAGAATCTTCAGAAATTCATCAAGTTGTTTAACGTTTGAGGTAAGATTTTGCAAGATTTAGCCATCCAAATTATAATCCGAGTTGAAATTCTTGTTCCTTGCATCGACGGCTACAAAATGATGTAAGTTTTGTGTGATTCTAACATGTCTCGAATCATAGATGTTGGAGAAATTGTAATATGCTAGTTATATTGGATTCTTGGCATAGTGAGCATCGTATATTCACTATCGGATTGAATATCGGATGTCATACGCAATTGTTACAATTTTCCAGCATATATTGGCATGAGATTATGCAGATTGTGTGATCTTGTCATAGATATTATGATGATTGTGAATTGAGAATTGCACAATGTTGATATATGATGAGATTTGAATAGACCGGTATTGAGAAATCATGTTGTTATGCCGTCCGACTGTACCAAGATCACGTATAGAATGAGATAGGTGTTGAATTGAGTTGGGAATTGATATTGTATGTCTCTACATTGCCATTTCAGATTTGGAGTGACAGAGTTTATATCCCGACTTCGAGACTTCGATTTAATTCAACGAGAAAGGTATAAGCTATGTTTGTTTTGGAAGCCACAACTCAAATAAGATATTATTTGAGTTCCCAAACCAAAATCACATACTAGACTTATTGTATATATATGGTATCATGTTATGAATTGTTTATAGAATTATATTCAAATCTTGTTACATGATTTTGCGTTGATTATAGAATTGTATTCAAGCATGTAAGATTATTGTGATATTCAGATATGAATATGAGCATGCTTTGTTACAGGTTGATAATCATTGCATTTAAGATAGGAGCGTCGTTGACAGTCATTGTCAACTATCTAGATGTTCGGTGTATCTCAGCTTAGGAGTAGCCATTACTCTTATTGCAGCCGTTGATACAGTTTCGACCGAAATCTAGGAATAAGACGTACAGTCACCCCGAGTGGGAGGGTAGGTGACAGCCATTGACGTCTTATTCACACGGGATCCCTAGAGTTTTAGTCGATTCAAGTCTAGACGTGATTTGATTCGCATTGCATGTTTATATGATTGTCATTCATGATAGCATGTTTCATGTTTAATTGATTATATGCATGTATACATGTTTATACTGGGATTTGTTCTCACCGGTTTTCCGGCTGTTGTTATGTCTGTATGTGTGCATAACAACAGATGGGGCAGGATCTGGGTTACGCAGAGGATGAGAGATGGACATAGCGTGGTGATCTCGGGCTTAGCAGAAAAACTAGTAGTTGTACCTTTGTATGTACTGTATTTTATTACTAGTTGTTCAGAATGGTTGGAACAAGACATATTGTACCTTATGTTTGTAATTTAAATAAAGAATGTATGCTTGTTTATATACATTAGATTTGATGTTGAAAAGCGAAAAATTTTACCCACTTTTTATATTAACGATCCATTTAATCCCATAGAAAAGAGTTAGAGCCCGGGTCCCCACAGAAGGTATATAACAAAAACTGAATAAAATATTCACATCAATGAAATAATTCTGGGAATCTCTGTCTCATGTCCGACTCCGTCTCCCAGGTAGCTTCTTCGACACCGTGACGACTCCACTGAACTTTCACCATCGAAATTGTCTTCGTTCTGAGCTGATTTTCCTTCCGATCAAGAATCTGAATCGGATTTTTGTAGTAGCTCAATTTCTCTTCAAGCTCGGCCTCATCTGGTTGCATAATATGTGAAGCATCAGGCAGGTATTAACGATACATGAAATACATCATGTATCCCAGATAAAGAAGGCGGCAATGCGAGTAGATAGGCACGATCTCCTATCTTCTCGAGAATCTCGTACGACCCCAATAAATCGTGGAGACAACTTTCCTTTCTTGCCAAATCTGACAACTCCTCGGAAAGGTGAAATCTTCAAAAATACTCGGTCTCTTGCCTCAAATACCAATGGTCGTCGTCTGATGTTGGCATATTTGTCCTGTCTATCTTCAGTTGCCTTAATTCATTTCTGTATTAGCTTCACTTTTTCAGTCATATCTCTGATCATATCAGGTCCAGTCTCAAGAACTTCAGAGATATCATCCTAATACAGAGGGGATCGACATTTCTTTCCGTACAACGCTTCGAAAGGAGCCATATCAATACTCGTCTGATAGCTATTGTTGTACGAGAACTCACAAAGTGGCAAGGCATCCTGCAAATTAGTGCTAAAGTCAAGCACTACAGCTCTCAGCATATCTTCCAATGTCCGAATCGTCCGCTCTGATTGTCTGTCAGTCTGTGGATGATACGCTGTACTCAGATGTAATTTCGTACCGAGAGCCTGCTGCAAACTCTTCCAGAAGTGCGAAGTAAACAGAGGATCACGGTCGGAAACAATCGACTTCGGCACTCCGTGCAATCTGACCACTTCTATGACATAAATATTGGCCATCTGGTCATGTCTTTATGTCATCTTGTATGGAATAAAGCATGCAAATTTGGTCAATCGATCAATCACGACCCAAATCGCATCACAACCTATGGAGGATCTCGGTAACTGCGTCACAAAATCCATGGAAATGTGATCTCATTTCCATTTAGGAATAGACAAACTCTGTAACAATCCCCCTGGTTTCTTTCTTTCTGCTTTCACCTGTTGGCAATTCAGACACTTGGCTACAAATTCAGTAACATTAGATTTCATCTGATTCCACCAATACTGTGTCTTCAAATCATTATACATTTTTCTGCCACCAGGATGAATGCTAAAACGACTTTGTTCACTTTTGCTAGTATCCACTGTCTCAAATCTGAAAAATTCGGCACAACAATACGATTATTCACAAACAAAACAGCTTCAACCTTACTAGGATCAACTGATATACCATCTCCGGATATAATATGCCCCAGAAATACAACCTGTCTCAACCAAAACTTGCATTTCGACAGTTTAGCATACATTTTCTCAGTCCTCAGAATTCTCAACACAGTTCTCAAATGCTCGGCATGCTCAATCACATTTTTCTAATAAATCAAAATATCATCAATAAAAATGATCACAAAATCATCCAGATATCTCTGAAAGATACGGTTCATCAATCCCATAAATACAACCGGTGCACTCGTCAAACCAAATGGCATGACAATAAATTCATAGTGTCCATACCTAGTTCTAAATGATGTCTTCGAGATATCCGAATCTCTGACTCTCAACTGATGGTATCCAGATCTCAGGTCGATCTTGGAATATACAGATGAACCCTGCAACTGATCAAACAGATCATCAATACGAGGCAAAGGATATTTGTTCTTTACTGTTACTTTATTCAGTTGCCGGTAATCGATGCAAAGTCTCATCGGACCGTCTTTCTTTTTCACTAACAAGACTGGAGCACCCCAAGGGGACACACTCGGTCTGATATACCCCTTGGCCAGTAAATCCTCCAACTGTTCTTTCAACTCTTTCAACTCAATGGTTGCCATTCTATATAGAGCCCTTGAAATTGGAACTGTACCTGGCATCAATTCAATGCTGAAGTCTATTTCTCGAATCGGAGGTAAACCAGGAATCTCATCTGGGAAGACATCAGCAAACTCACACACCACTGGCAAATCCGTCAATGATGGACTCGATTTCAGTAAATAAACCGAATTGATAAAGAATTCCTCCGCTCCTTTCTGTAACAATCGAGTCATATTCATAGCAGATATCAAAGGAATTCTGACTCGAGAACCCTTACCATAAAATTTCCACTCCTCAGCCATCTCAGGTCTGAATCTAACATTCTTGTTGAAACAATCAACAGTGGCTCTGTACTTGGTTAACATATCGATACCGATAATACAGTCAAAATCAGACAACCCAAGCACAATACAATCTATCTCAATCTCATGTCCATCATACTGTAGCATACAATGTTTCACAGACTTCACTGATATCAAACATGTCCCCAAAGGAGAAGAGACAGACACTGTAGTGACCCGTTCCAGAATCACCTACTAATCAGAACTTAAGCATGCAAAATTAACATTAAAACTGAATCAGGTAAAACAGCGGAAAAACAGTAATACAACCCAATCGAATCTGTAAGTACAAAATACTTAAACAACCAGATCGAACTAAATTCCAAGAACAAATACCAATAACTACAAGTCAACCTCTGCCAGCTCCCTGTCCACTCCCTCCTGGACCGTCCAACCTGAGACCTGCCCCATCGAATAGGGTGTCCAAAACAGAGATAAACCGAGGACGTGAGCATAAAACGCTCAGCACCGAAAGCATGAGTATACAAGACTATGACATGCATGTATGCAAAATGTACTGGATACCAGGATCTGGGTATATCGAAATACTGCTCAGGTAAATGACGTCAAGGTATGTAGCACTCTGCGCCGTCGCACCAGGAGGTGGCTCCCATACCAAAATAAACCTGTGGATATACCGGTGACCTGACCACCGTCGGCCAACGGGGTCCAACCATCCACAACAAACGAGGGCTGAGCACCCTCTCAACAGGCTATCTCAAAAATAGTCAGGCTCAACATGATTATGCAAATGCCGCATAATAAACCATGCATCATATGACAGATAATAATGCAACATATAAACATGCAACACATAGTAAAGCATACTCAATCCTGCTATCTCGGATAGTACTTTCGTACCTCAAATCAGTAGATCCTAGCAATCAGCCCTAGAATCAAGCATGCGTCCGTAGTCAGCCCACTGATGCCGCTAGCTCCCAACTAGAGCACAGCTCCGCTACAAAACCAGTAGCTCCCCGCTAGTGCCTAAACCTCGGGAAAAGACTAGAAACCCATCAGAAATGACTAAAACGCTCTGGAACACTCGGAATTGGCGAGTAAAAAGTGAAGCCTCGCGCCTCTATTTATAGACAACGATCGGACGATCCGATCCACTTCGGACGATCCGAACCCTGTACCCTTCGGACCTTCCGAACCCTTATCGGACGATCCGAACCCTGCATGTCTTCCACGTGTCCAGCCACCTGTCTTCGGACGATCCGAACCCTGATCGGACGATCCGAACTCTGCATGTCTTCCACGTGTCCAGCCACCTGTCTTCGGACGATCCGAACCCTGATCGGACGATCCGAACCCTCTTCAGACGATCCGAACCCGGTTCGGTCCTTCCGTTCCCACCGAAATATAATTAATCCAATAATTAACTCAAATTAGGCATCGGGATACTACATTCTCCCCCTCTGAAAAGGATTTCGTCCGCGAAATCGAGTCTGAAGAATGACAATTCTGAACAACAATACATTCAACTTAAGAATGAATTACAACTGAAAGCACAACTGAAATTACAATCATAACTGAAAATACTACAACTAGAACATCTCTGGATGCTCTGACCGCATGCGACTCTCTAGTTCCCAAGTAGCTTCTTCGGTACCTCGGCGCTGCCACTGCACTAAGACAAGAGGAATAGTCTTATTTCGCAGTACCTTATCCTTCCGGTCTAAGATCGAAACCGGTCTTTCTACAAAAGACAAATCCGGATTCAGCTGAACTTCTGTCGGATGCAAAACATGAGACTCATCCGCTACGTATCGTCTCAACAAGGAAACATGAAACACATTGTGAACACTAGACAGATACGGTGGCAAAGCTAATCTGTAGGCCAAATCTCCCACACATTCTAAGATCTCAAAAGGACCAATGAATCTCGGAGATAGCTTACCCTTGAGTCCAAATCTCAGAATCCTCCGAAAAGGTGATACCTTGAGAAACACTTTCTCGCCTGCATCAAAATGAAGAGGTCTGCGCTTGGAGTTCGCATAACTCGCTTGTCGATCCTGAGCAGTCTTAATCCGCTGTTTGATCACAAGAACTTTGTCCATGGCCTGCTGAATCAATTCTGGACCCTCGACCTGTCGTTCTCCGACTTCTTCCCAGAACAGAGGAGTACGACAACGTCGACCATACAATGCTTCAAACGGAGACATACCAATACTCTTATGAAAACTGTTGTTGTATGCAAACTCTATTAGTGGCAGATGATCCTGCCAAACTGGCCCGAAATCCATCACACAAGATCTCAACATATCTTCAAGAGTACGAATAGTCCTCTCTGACTGACCGTCAGTCTCTGGGTGATATGCAGTACTCAAACTCAAGGTAGTGCCCAAAGCTTGCTGAAAGCTGCCCCAAAATCTAGATGTAAATCGAGGATCTCTGTCACTAACGATACTCACGGGCACACCATGAAACCGTACAATCTCCTGAATGTACAACCGTGCCATCCGATCGAAAGTGAAATCTCTGTTATATGGAAGAAAATGGGCAGACTTAGTAAGCCGATCCACTACCACCCAGATAGCATCTCTATTCCCCACAGACATAGGCAAGTGAGTCACGAAGTCCATCGTGATATGCTCCCACTTCCACTCCGGAATAGGAAGATTCTGCAACAAACCTCCAGGTCGTCGATACTCAGCCTTCACCTGCTGACTGACTAGGCACTTGGAGACATACTGATAAACATTACGTTTCATACCTTTCCACCAAAATCGAGTCCTCAAATCCTTATACATCTTGTTGCTCCCTGGATGAACACTCAACTTGCTACGATGAGCCTGGGACAAAATCTCCTCCCTCAAAGTGTCATCTTCCGGTACAACAACACGACCAGATAAGCACAAAAGACCCTCGGACTGATAGTGGAATCCAGAAGTATTATCTCCATCAGCCAATCGAGCTAATTTCTGAACCTTAGAATCAGACATCTGAGCATCTCTAATCCGAGAATACAAAACTGGCTCGGACAAAATAGTAGCTATACGGATACTCTCTGTTCCCTTCCGATGCTTACAATTGAATCCCATCGAACAGAAATCCTGAATAATTCCAGATACAGCACAAGTCTGAAGAGCAGACAATCTCACCTTGCGACTAAGTGCATCGGCCGTGAGATTCGCAGATCCTGGATGATACTTGATCTCACAATCGTAATCCTTGAGTAGATCCATCCAACGACGCTGACGCATGTTCAACTCAGCCTGAGTGAACAGATACTTCAAACTCTTATGATCAGTGAAGATCTCAAATCGCTCACCATACAGATAATGGCGCCAGATTTTCAAAGCAAAAACGATCGCTGCTAATTCCAGATCATGAACAGGATAGTTTTCTTCATGAGGCTTTAACTGTCTCGACGCATAAGCAATCACATGCTCATTCTGCATCAGAACACACCCTAGTCCCTGTAAAGAGGCATCGGTGTAAACACTGAAACCACCAGATCCAGACGGTAAAGCCAAAACAGGCGCAGATGTCAAACGTCTGCGAAGTTCCAAGAAACTCTCTTCGCACTCTGATGTCCACTCAAATGAAACATTTTTCCGAGTGAGCTGAGTGAGTGACTTAGCAACCTGAGAGAAGTTGACAATGAAACGGCGATAATACCCAGCCAATCCCAGAAAACTGCGGATCTCGGCTACTGTCGTCGGACGCGACCAGTTCAATACCGCTTCCACCTTGCTTGGGTCAACTGAAACTCCCTCGCTAGAAATGACATGACCAAGGAATACAACCCTGTCAATCCAAAACTCACATTTACTCAACTTCGCATAAAGCTGATTCTCGCGAAGTGTCTGTAAAATAATCCTTAAGTGTTGTGCGTGTTCTTGCTGATCGTGCGAATAGATTAAGATATCATCTATAAACACCACAACAAACTTATCCAAGAAAAATCCCGAAAAACCCGATTCATCAGATCCATAAAAACTGCTGGTGCATTCGTCACCCCAAAAGGCATAACCAGAAACTCATAATGCCCATACCGGGTCCTGAATGCAGTCTTCGATATATCTCCCTGATGAACTCGAAGCTGATGATAACCAGACCTTAAATCAATCTTGGAATACACAGAGGTACCTTGTAGTTGATCAAATAAATCATCAATCCGTGGCAACGGATACTTATTCTTTATCGTAGCACGATTCAACTGCCGATAATCTATGCAGAGCCGCATAGAACCATCCTTCTTTTTGACAAAAAGAACTGGTGCTCCCCACGGGGACACACTGGGTCGAATATACCCCTTGTCAAGAAGATCCTGCAACTGCTGTTTCAATTCTTGCATCTCCGATGGAGCTAAACGATAAGGAGCTCTAGAGATTGGTGCCGTGCCTGACACTAAATCAATGCCGAAATCCACTTCCCGAACGGGAGGAAAACCAGGAATCTCCTCGGGAAAAACATCCGGAAAATCGCAAACCACTGGAATGTCACTGATACCGACACTATCTGCGGACGAATCAATAGCATAAATAAGGTAGCCTTCCCCGCCCGACTCTAAAGCACGACAGGCTTTCAGAGCAGAAACCACAGGCATCGGGGGTCGCGCTCCCTCTCCATAGAAAAACCAACTGTCGCCCTCAACTGGACGAAACTGCACAAACTTCTGATAACAGTCCACAGTAGCTCTAAACACAGTCAGCACATCTATTCCCAGAATGCAATCAAAATCCTCCATCGCAAGAATCATCAAATTAGCAGTTAAAACATTACCCTCAAACTCTAGAGGACAACCCAAAACTAGACGTTTAGCTAACACCGAATCACCCATCGGTGTGGAAACAGATACCACAACGCCCAAAGAAGTGAAAGGTAATGCATGACGCTTAGCAAATCTCGCAGATATGAATGAATGAGATGCACCAGTATCAATGAGAACGTAAGCAGGTAATCCACATAATAAAAATAAACCTGCGATAACTCTCTCGTTCTCCTCAGCAGCCTGATCCTGGTTAAGAGCAAAGACCTGCCCTTGAGTACGCGGTCGGAGGTTAGAACCCTGAGTAGACTATCCCTGCTGTGGCCTCTGATGAACTGAAGCCTGAGAACCAGATCCTGATCCTCCGCCCGTCTGTGGACAATCTCTCTTCATGTGGCCCATCTCACCGCACTTGTAACAAGCACCCGCAACCTTGCGACAACGTTCCGTCGGATGATCCTTCCCGCAATGCTGACACGGGCCCTTCTTCTTCCCAAAATGGTGAACTCCTCCAGATCCAGAGGAAGAAGAAGTAGATCCAGCTTTCTTGAATGCTTGGGCGATTGGACCCAAAGAACTAGTAGGACGAGCAGACTGCATGGCTCGACCTCTCAGCAAACTGCCCTCAGCCTGGCGACAACGATTCACAAGGCCCTCATACGATGTCGGATCATCGCAGACAACAACCCGATCATAAATCTCCTGATTGAGGCCCTGAAGAAAATGGTTATACTTGGCCATAGCATTGTCACTGACATGCGGAACATACGGAAGCAACTCAAAGAACTTCTGCTGATACTCATCAACAGACAAACTTCCCTGCTTCAGATTGATCAACTCAATCGCCTTGGTCTGCAGAAGAGCTGGCGGAAAGTAAAGCAACATGAAAGCGGCTCGGAAATCGGCCCAAAGAACTCGACCCTGTCGCTGAACTATCGGTGTAGAGGTAGACCTCCACCACTTACGCGCACCACCCTCCAGCAAGAAATCAAGGGTATCAATCTGCTGCTCCGCCGAGCACTGAAAAGTCTTGAAGCAGCTCTCCATCCTCTCAAGCCAGTTCTCCGCAACATCCGGAGTCTCACCGCCCGAAAGAGGTTTCGGCCCCATCTGCAAGAACCGATGCATACTAAAACTCCGAGGCTCATCACGACGGTGTTGACGACGTTCTCGATGCTCTCGACGACGCTCCCGATCGTCGTGGTCTCCCCAGCGTCCAACGCTGCCATGACTACTAGCATCGTCGTCAAAACCAGACATCTTTAGCTACAAAAGTTACCAGAGATTAAACCCAAAAGAACAGTTCTAAATCCCAAAATCTTAATGCATGCTCTGATACCATAAATGTAGTGACCCGTTCCAGAATCACCTACTAATCAGAACTTAAGCATGCAAAATTAACATTAAAACTGAATCAGGTAAAACAGCGGAAAAACAGTAATACAACCCAATCGAATCTGTAAGTACAAAATACTTAAACAACCAGATCGAACTAAATTCCAAGAACAAATACCAATAACTACAAGTCAACCTCTGCCAGCTCCCTGTCCACTCCCTCCTGGACCGTCCAACCTGAGACCTGCCCCATCGAATAGGGTGTCCAAAACAGAGATAAACCGAGGACGTGAGCATAAAACGCTCAGCACCGAAAGCATGAGTATACAAGACTATGACATGCATGTATGCAAAATGAACTGGATACCAGGATCTGGGTATATCGAAATACTGCTCAGGTAAATGACGTCAAGGTATGTAGCACTCTGCGCCGTCGCACCAGGAGGTGGCTCCCATACCAAAATAAACATGTGGATATACCGGTGACCTGACCACCGTCGGCCAACGGGGTCCAACCATCCACAACAAACGAGGGCTGAGCACCCTCTCAACAGGCTATCTCAAAAATAGTCAGGCTCAACATGATTATGCAAATGCCGCATAATAAACCATGCATCATATGACAGATAATAATGCAACATATAAACATGCAACACATAGTAAAGCATACTCAATCCTGCTATCTCGGATAGTACTTACGTACCTCAAATCAGTAGATCCTAGCAATCAGCCCTAGAATCAAGCCTGCGTCCGTAGTCAGCCCACTGATGCCGCTAGCTCCCAACTAGAGCACAGCTCCGCTACAAAACCAGTAGCTCCCCGCTAGTGCCTAAACCTCGGGAAAAGACTAGAAACCCATCAGAAATGACTAAAACGCTCTGGAACACTCGGAATTGGCGAGTAAAAAGTGAAGCCTCGCGCCTATATTTATAGACAACGATCGGACGATCCGATCCACTTCGGACGATCCGAACCCTGTACCCTTCGGACCTTCCGAACTCTTATCGGACGATCCGAACCCTGCATGTCTTCCACGTGTCCAGCCACCTGTCTTCGGACGATCCGAACCCTGATCGGACGATCCGAACTCTGCATGTCTTCCACGTGTCCAGCCATCTGTCTTCGGACGATCCGAACCCTGATCGGACGATCCGAACCCTCTTCAGACGATCCGAACCCGGTTCGGTCCTTCCGTTCCCACCGAAATATAATTAATCCAATAATTAACTCAAATTAGGCATCGGGATACTACAGACACTACAGCAGATAATGACTCAACAGGCAATGAATGCATCAAAGCAAATCGCTCAGATATGAATGTATGCGATGCACCAGTATCTATCAATACATAAGTAGGGTAACCAGAAATAAAACAGTTATCTGCCACAACATCTTCATGTGCGTCCTGAGCTTGCTCCTCAGTCAAAGCAAACACTCTGGCCTGCTGTCTAGGAGGCTGGCTAACTGTCTGGCTTCCTCCTGGCTTCGGCTGTGACTGGGCTGGTGCTGGCTGGAAGGAGTGGACTGTAGATGGTCGTCTACCAGTCTGGGCTACTGATCTAGATGAATCGGCACCCTAGGATCTCTGAGTATCTCTCTGGGGACAAACTCGACAAAATGTCCCTGCTGTCTACAAATACGGCAACTGCAAAACACTCATCGGCACTGCTCTGTGGAATGCTTCCCTCCACAAGTGCTGCAGTAAGGTCCTGTATAACTCTGACCCTGACCGGTCTGTCTCGAGCCGTTAGAACTGGATGAACTGCTTCCCTTTAGCTTTCAGAAATTCTTTCTTTCCACCACTACTGTCGCCACTCTAAAATCGGGGAGGTGGTTGCTGTGGTCTCGGTGCTGGGGGCACAAATGAAGCTCCTTTCTGTCTCATCAGACATGCTTCGGCTCCCTTCGCTCTATTCATGGCATCAGTAAAGTTGTTCGGTCTCCCAACGTTCACCAAACTAAAGATTTCAGGATTCAGGCCATTAATGAACTGGTCCGCAACAGCCTCGTCATTCTCGGCCACATGTGGAGCAAATCATAGTAGTGTAGAGAACTTGGCAACATATTCTTCGATGTTCAGCTGACCCTGTCTCAAATTTGAAAATTCTGCTCCCTTATCCTTCCTGTACGACACTGGAAAGAATCTATGATAAAATTCAGTTCTAAACACATTCCAGGTAATAACCGTACCTCGATGCTCCAATGCCCGCTTTGTTGTGATCCACCAGTTCTTTGCAACATCATGTAACTGGTGCCCAATCAGTTTCACTCTCCGCTCATCGATGTAATCCAAGGAGTCGAACAACATCTCAATATCGTCTAACCAACTCTCGCAATCAACTGAAGTCTCAGTACCCTTCATAGTCGGTGGATGGAATGTCTGAAATCTCTTCAGCAATGTCTCCATCGGTGTTGCTGTCACATCCATTGGAGGAGTCGAAGTACTACCCTGTTCTGGTATTCTTCGGCTAGGCATATCTGATTACCAAAAAGATTAGCATTCACAATTGACAAATCTGTCTCAGCCCCTTTCTGATCATCCTACCTCTGATCAAGAATCGGTTCTGATCCATTCTCAATAATACACATTACCATATCAAAATCAGATAAATCAGGTAGACATGTATTAAAGTAGTAAATCATGCTAGCAATCAAAAGCAAGGAAAGAAAACTCATTCTATCCTGCTCACTAGCTCCTATATCAGTCTAAAGGATCTATCGCTCTGATACCACCTGTTGTGGGGACTCGGACGCTAATCATGTTCTTAATCATCATTAGGACAATTTAATCAATTATAATAAACATGGTCTAATTTTTTTTTTTAAAATACAGTATTAAATGCAGAACGTAATGGAATACATTCTAATATACATGTCAGTATTAAAGTACAAGTCTTGTACTATATACAATCATTCAAACTAAGGTTTAACAACTAAATATCAAGTGTCCAAACCCTATCTCTAATCAAAGTCCGTAGTCTCCACTCTAATCACGATCTCTCTTCATCTCCTTGACCTCGATCCTGTCCCACCTGTTGCCATGCACACATAAAAACAGGACAACAGCCGGATAATTCTGGTGAGAATACATCCCAGTATAAATCAACAAACATGCAATAATATAAACAATGTAAAAGCATGTAACAAATATCAAGAACATGTGTCAAAATCTAAAACATAATCAATATAAAATCATTAATCAGACTCGTGACTCCACGTCTCAGACTAGACTCAATCATAGCCTAGGGATCCCAGTTTCCAGACGTCGGTATTCCATATCGAACATCAGTAATAGAAGAAAATCCAATTCTATCTATTTCGATATAACCAAACATCCGGCTTCTTGATCTATCCGTCACAGACTTTGTCACTATCACCAATTCACTATCTTGTGGCAATGTGCAATGTGCCAGTGACGATTCCATCACTATCGACACTTATGTCACAAGATCACTCGTCTAATACTCGTCTAATACATGCTTTCTATAAGTCAATAGAACCAGCATATCAATTCAAATCAATGCATATAATAACAATAAGTATGTGTTTTAGGGAAACTCAAGTATATCATACTCGAGTCGTTCTCTCGGCACCACATTGACTTATACCTTTATTTTATTGCAGTTCTGACGCCGTTCCTGTCTGGAATTCAAAGTCTGTCAACCCTCAATCTGGCAATGACAATATCAATAATACCATATCAATATACCGCTCAAATCAATACCCATATGATCAATCTGGATTTAACTCAAAATCAACGGCATAACAGAACAATCCCGATATCCCGGTTAATACAACATCAGCAGATGATAATTACAATCCATAACTGATATCTAATACAATCTGAAATCAATTCATAATTCAAATTTGTCCAACATCAATCGATATACTCTGAAAATTCATAACAATTCCATAATCAATCTGACTTCGATTCTACGATGTCTAACATGTCAAGAACATCATATATGAATCCTATCTGATTCTGGCAATGCCATAATTTCAAAACATATCAAAACTTAATAAATCTTACGTCTAGTTGTAGTCCGCGTCGATAGGAACACAGTACTGAAGTCGGATTACATTTCGGACGGGCGGATTTCTTGCAATCCAATTTTTAGAATCAAGAATCAAAATTTCCCCGCAGCTTCCGTTTTCCCTTTTTCCTTTCTGAACTGGATGAAGACTCATGTATATATATATATATATATATATATATATATATATATATATATATATATATATATATATATACACATTGCATGGTTTACAAAACGTGGTATGATTCTTTAAAAAGCATATGCGCGAGACACTATGTCTCGGCGCTTAGCATGCACAGCGCCTCGCGCATATGCGCGAGGTCCTTCAAAATTCTTCACAACTCTCGGGTACCCTCGCGCACATGCGCGAATCCATGTCGCGCATCTGCGCGAGGTTCTCTGCCTACTCCGCACATATGCGCCCGGCAGGAACGCGCATATGCGTGAGGCTCATTCCTCACACATAATTCAAATCTCCTTTCCGCCTATCCCGGTCTAATCCGTTCCATCTATAATCACATCAATTAATCAACAAATCATTTCAGATTAATAACGCAGCAATTCCCGGGCATTACACTTGGTAAGGTGCCTGGCTCTCTACTTGCTATCATCTTCGCTAAATTCCCAATCTGATTCTTTAGCCCCTTTGTCGATGCATCCTTATTCTGTAATCTAGTCTCGGTGGCTGAAATGAACTTCGACATCATCTGCTCCAAATTGGACTTTTCTTCTCTAGGAGGGTCAGATCTTTACATCGGTTGTTTTCCATACGGTTGTCCTCCCTGTGGTCGATTCTGACTGTTTTGGCCACCCCATGAGAAATTGGGATGTTTCCTCCATCCAGGATTGTATGTGTTCGAATATGGATCATTCCTTGGACGGCTTTGGACTCCCACTTGATTCACTGGTGCCTCTTCTTGCACATAGAAGGGATTGCCATCATGACAGTCCTTCGCAAAGTGTTCAGCTCCACACTTATCACAGAATAACTCTTGAAGATGCATAGCAATTCCACCCATATTCAAGCTGTCTAATTTCCTATTCAAGACATCAAGTTGTGCAGTAATAGCAGAAAGATCAGTTACCTGGTGAATTCCTGTATTTCTATGCTGGTTGTTCCTTTCAGATTGAGGATGATAGCTGCTAAGGGTCATCTCCTCCAACAACTCATATCCTTCCTCAGCAGTTTTTCTCAACAGGTTCCCACAAGCAGCAGCATCTATCATAGTACGATTAGGTAAGCAAGCCATAGTAAAAGGTTTGAACGACTAGCCCAAGTGGAAGTTTGTGATGAGGGCATCTTCGTAATATATCTTTGAAGCGCTCCCATGCCTCATATAAAGACTCCTGCTCGAATTGAGCAAATGTTGTAATGTCTGCCCGCAGCTTCATGGTCTTAGATGGAGGAAAGTATTTAATGGGAAACACTTTCACCATATCCTCCCATGTGGTGATCGAACCTACAGGCAAACAATTTAACCATGCTTTATCTTTGTCACGTAAGGAGAAAGGGAATAAACGTAATCTAATAGCATCATCAGAAACTCCATTAAATTTAAAGTGTCGCAAATTTCAAGAAAATCTGCTATGTGCGTGTTTGGGTCATCTTTCGCAAATCCTCCAAACTGGACTGTAGTCTGGATCATCTGAATTATAGCTGGCTTGATTTCGAATTGGTTTGCGCGCACAATCGACCTCACAATGCCGGGGCGTGCACCATCCAAAGAGGGCTGGGCATACTCTAGCATCGGTATGCGATGTGGCATCTCAACTTGTCTATCTTCATGGTGTTCCTCCTCATTCTCGCGTCGTGCCTCTCCATCAGTTCTTAAGTCTCTGCTGCTGTCTTCTCCTGCGGAAAGTTCTTTCGATTTCAGGGTCAAACTGTTCAAGCTCCACGTCAAGTGACTTTGGCATGCACTGAAAAATATTTCTGGAATAGAATATGGAGTGTTAGCTCAAAAAAAAAAA
Source organism: Primulina eburnea (assembly GCF_022965805.1). Classification (NCBI taxonomy): domain Eukaryota; kingdom Viridiplantae; phylum Streptophyta; class Magnoliopsida; order Lamiales; family Gesneriaceae; genus Primulina; species Primulina eburnea. The sequence goes on along the minus strand of NC_133107.1, from coordinate 27,145,494 downwards.
ATAAAACAATGCTAAAGAAAATAACTAAAAATAAAATTGTGAATTAGTAGCCCCCGGCAACAGAGCCAAAAACTTGATCGAGCAAAACTTGCACTGTGGAATCCTTAATAAAAATATGATTTTGTATGCTCAAAAATTAATCGCAAGTGCACGATGTCAAGTAATAGAATAATGTACGTGAGTACGAGTATCGTTCTACTAGAGACTGTATTTGACAATTATTATTTTCAGTTATTAAATCTTTAGCAACGAAAATTGATTGAGTATTACTACTATGATCAAATAAACATGCAAATAAAAATATTCAGGAATTAAATAATGAGATATAATATCTAAAATGGTTCATTAAAAATTCAATGAGAAATGAATTTGTTGAGAATATCGGTTACCTACCACTCGTTAATTAATTAATTCGTTCGATAGTGATTGTATGCTTCCGACAGGATTTCCTATTCAATTGAACACACTCTCTCGAGCTATGCCAAACTAATTCTACTCAGTGAAGTAATTAAATGTCTTTAATTATTTATCAAGAGTGAATCACATATCGATCTATGAAATCCCCTAGTTTTCGCCCTACCGGACAATGACTATCGACGCGTATCCAATTTCATATATATATATATGTAAATTGTAGATCCACGGATTATACTACTCGTTCCTATCACAAGTTATTCTCTCGAACTCACTCGCAATATAAAAACATTGTTAAAGTTAGCTACGCTCTAACAACACAATGAAAACAGTAGCACATTCAAGAATAACACAAAAATCGAAATATAAATTAATTAAATCAATGTTTGGGGTAGTCTCCCCTTCAATCCCAACAAATATTTAAATTTAGCTACTCGATTTCATATTTAAAATTAACAAAACAACGTTTGGATGATAAAAACTAGATTAGAAATACTAGTCGTGACGAAAATGCGAGGAATGATGCCCGGAAATCTTCGAATCTTCAACTCCAAGCGCAAAGGTCCTCTCCAAAGCTTGTGGTGGCTCTCCAATAATGTCTCAATGATCCCTCCAAATCGTGCCCTCATTTTCCTTGCATAATTCCTTCAGAAAATCAGGCAAGAAATCAATAGCAGATCTTTCCAAATTTAAGTGGCGCTCGGGTGGTAGAAAATTACCGCCCGAGCGCCATACTTTCTGGAAATTACCTTAGTCATTCACCTCTCGCGCCCGGGCGGTACTTTTCTACCGCTCGAGCGCCAGCCTTTCTGCCCATTGTCTTCTTGGCTTGCAAACTTTGCTCCAATTTCCGTTTTCTGGTCATTTTACCTGCAAATTTGTCACGCAGAAGTGAGAAATGATCAAATGCATATGCTTACTCTAAAAAGAACAAAATGTAAATGAAATGTACGGATACACAATGCAAACACACACAAACTAATGCAATAAAACACGTAAAAACCACACCTATCAGGCACTGGCTAATATCGGACTGTCTCTACCTTGCTGGGATTGACCTCTACTCTATCTCGGGATACAATGTGGCCCAAGAATGCCACTCTGTCTAGCCAGAACTCGACGGAATTTGGCATACAGTCGTCTGTCCTATAAAGTCTGAAGAACGATCCTCAGATTCTAACTGTGCTCCTCTCTGCTTCTCGAGTAGATCTGGACGTCGTCTACAAACACTATGATGAACTGATCCAGATATGGTTGAAACACGTGATTCATGAGATCCATGAATATCGCTGGCGCGTTTGTCAAACCGAAGGGTACCACAATAAACTCATAGTGCCCATGACGCGTCATGAATGCCGTCTTGTGCACGTCAGACTCCCTCACCTTCTGCTGATGGTATCCTGACCAGAGGTATATTTTTTAGAATACTGATTCTCCCTGAAGCTGATCAAATAAATCCTCGATCCTGGGCAGACGATACTTGTTCTTGACTGTGACACGCTTCATCACCCTGTAGTCAATTCAAAACCGAATGTTGCCATCCTTCTTTTTAACAAACAGTATCGGTGTGCACCATGGAGAAAAGCTAGTGCAAATGAAACCCTTATCTAGCAAGTCCTGAATCTGATCCTTCATTTCCTTCATGTCTGCAGGTGCTAGATGATATGGAGCCTTAGAAATAGGCACAGTACCTGGCATGAGCTAGATAGAAAAGTGCACCTCTATGTCTGGTGGAATTCCTGAAACATCGTCAGGAAAAAAACTTAGGGAAATCCCTGACCACTTAGACCTCCTCTAGCCTCTGACTGACAGGCTCGGTCACTGTCACAATACTGGCCAAAAATGCCTGGTAGCCCCTCCTCATGAGCTTCCTCGTACAGATGCAGGAAATTATGTGCGACATCTGTTGATGTCTGGCTGCCTCAAAAATGAATGGCTTACTGCTGGGCGGTCAGACGAATACTGACCTCTGTCGAAAATCTATAGCAGCTCTGTTTGTAGAAAGCCGGTCCATACCTAGAATAATATCAAACTCCGGTAATGGTAGCACAACCAAGTCTGCCTGCACTGCTTTATTCTGTAACCGAAGTTCCAATCTCCTCACTATATGTGAGGCAAACATCTGATCCCCGGATGGAATCGATACTCTGAAACCCAAATCCACAGCCTCTGGTATAATTCCTAGTCGCTTAACGAATGACTCAGATATAAAAGAATGTATAGCTCCGGAGTCTAGCAAGCATAAGTGGCTACACCTGAAATATATATCCGTCATGTGACAAAATATACCATCAAATCTGATTACGTTGAAGCGTAAGAAATTTTTTACCCTACCCGCAATTATCCCAAAATCATCAAAAAAATTACTCATTTACTTCTATTACTCAATAAAAAAATCTCGAATTTTTATCTCAAAAACCTTGGAGTTTGCAATTTGGCCATTAAAGTTTTGAATTCTTTACAATTTGGCCATACAATTCTCGAAAATTGAACTTTCGTACCCAACAAATTTTGAATTCAGTCAAAATAATTCTTTAAAATTTTTGAAATTTACGAAATTGATCCCCAAAAATTCGAAAACTCGACAACAACCCTTAAAATTTCGGTTTTTGCAATTAAGTCCTTTAAATTCCTAAGTCATTTAACTCAATCCTTAAGTCCAACTAGGTAGAACATTTAACACAAAAGCACGCCATATTCTTTATTTACTCATCCATCACACCATAGTATTTATTTAATTATGTATAACGTAAAAACAACTTGCACACAGATATATTTTCGTTTTTATGCGAACATGAACCTTTAAAGCTTGGGTTTTCATCCAAAAACATGTTTACTATGTTCTTAAGGGGCTGCCATGATTAGGGTATGATCAAAGTTCGTTCTATACGAGTTTAAGGAGTCCTAGAACACACACAACATGCTGCACACATTGAAGAACAAAGCTGGAACCAAAACTTGTGGGTTGTGTCTTGGGGGCTCGGGTTCAAGGGTTTTGTTGCATGGCTTGGAACGGCTAAGACTAGGGCTGGGTTAGGGTCTTGCTAGGCTCGGGGAAGGAGACCTAGCCAAGCTAGGACTTGAGACAAGGGTCTGGGGAGGATTCCTAGCAAGCTAGGCCACCCGCGCTGCATCGCGCTTGCGTGCATGGGCTGCACAGCCACGCAAGGAAACCTAGCTCGGCCCGGGGGATTCGGGCTGGGCTAGGGTGAGTCAATAGGGTCCTAATAGGGTGCACAAGGGTCTGGTTTAGGGTCTAGTCCAGTGGCTAGGGTCCTAGGTGCATAAACATAGAGTCCTATGGCATGAGGAGTCTCAGCAGTGTGCTTTTTCTGAAGGGTGAGTCCTAAGGGTGCTAAGGGTTCACGAAGGTCCTGGGGAGGGCTGGTTTGAAGTTGGTTCAGGCTGACTCGAAGGTGGATTGATAAAACGTAAGTTGGCTCAAGGGTTAAGACGTGGTTCGAAAACTAGGGCTTATATGAACCAAAATTCGAAACATGGCTCACAGGGGACGAGTCATGGTTCACGAGGGTTAAATAAATATAAAAAGTCTAAGTTTTTAATTTAAGAATTTTATAATAAATTTGATTTAATTTAGGAATAAAACACATTAATATGTTATAATTAATGAATAAATTAAAAGCCATCGATTTAAGCTAAATAAAAATACCAGAAAATTAATGTAAGCTTAAATAATTATTTGGGATGGTCTAGGTCAACGGAATTAAGAAAATGTCAAAAATGTGAAATTTTACGTCTAGGGGTGAAACAAAAATTTTACGCTCGAAAATTAGTAAATGTCATGGCAATGTCCTGAATGCTGTTTTATATATATTAATATGATTATGTTGTATGTTTATGGAATTTTATGATGAAACGTTAACGATAAAAGACATGTTGCATACTTGATTTTAAAGAAAAACGTTATATGCATGTTTAATTTTTTTATAAGTGATGAAAATACGAAATGTTGAAGAAAGTGAAATAATTGTGACTAATACGTTGATACGATGATATGTTAATACATCTACCAAGGCTCAGTTGACAGGTGAGAGTGTCGCTGATGTCCCCGCCGCCCAGTATTGTGGTTACATGTAGATGGATCAATCGCCCAATACGAATACGAATACGAAAGTCACAATTAACGATCTAAATTCAACGAAAGGAAAATGGAATACATATATGAATATGAATATGTTTATGATCATATGAAAATGTTTATGAAAATGATTATGTTTAAAATTTATGCATCTTCACGAAAATGTTATTTTACATACAAATATTTTCACTGTTGTATGTGATCTGTATATATATTACTTGTTATCAAGATTATGGTTTGCTGAGTCTTAGACTCCTTAGGTGTGATTGATTCAGATGATTATGATAATCATGATAATGGAGGTCTTGTTGGTTGACTTTGTTGGACCGAAGGTGCACATAACTCGAGGACCAGCGCTAGTTTTCCGCACTAGTTTATCATTTATGATTTTTTAGGATTATGTTAAATATATTTTTACGACTTTTATTATGATTTTGAGATGTTTTTGAGAGGTTGTTAATTTTAGAAATTTTGCTAATTTAGGTAATGCAAAACATTTGAAGATTTTATGATTTAAACTATTTCCTTTGATTTTAAAATATAGTTGGATGTTTTATTTTTAAAATGATGTCAAAAATTATTTAAGTGTATACGTTTCCATTCGGCCGAAATAATTATGAGGGGGAAAAAAATTTCTAGTATTTTTTAAGAAAACGAGCAGTGGACGTTTCATCCATCCCCGCCTACCCATTCCTCGACACCTTCAGTCATTTCACACCTAGAGAGTCTTAAGATTCAACACAACATAAACGTTATAACAAGTAATATACATAACATGTAAAAGTGAAAAGTACTGTAATCAACATATTTTTCATGAACTTAAAAGCGTAAACATAAAAATATTAAAGCATAACGTGTCAAAACATGTCTCAACATATCATCATATACGTGTTCATTTCCTTTATTTGAATTCAGTTCATTAGTTGTGACTTTCGTATCAGCTATATTCGATGGATCCATCTACGTATAACTGTGGTACACGGCAGCGGGGGACATCAGCGACATTATTACCCATCCACTGAGCCTTGGCCTTACATGTCATCGTATTTTTATTTTTATTAGTCACAAAAAACTCTCATCCTTCAAAACATATCATCATATTCATCACTTATAAAAAAATCATGCATATACGTAAATTTTTCTTAGAACCAAGCACACAACGTATTTTTCATATTTACATAAAAATTCATGTTCGTGATAACATATACATTAAAAACGTGTAGTTTTGTTATTAGGGCGCTGCCAGGGTTGCAAACTCGACTTAGGTGCAAAATGACCATTTTGCCCTCAAAAACCCTAATTGACCATTTTAACCCTTGACCTCAAAATTTCAACCCAAAGCCAACCGAACCCCTCAGAACACCTGAAAACATAATTTTAACCATTTCCTAGACTTAAACTCGAGCCCAAGCATTATTTTCTATAATACGTTTTAAAACTTGGACCAAGGTCCCGGTTTTAATCTGAATTAACCCGAAACTCGACCAAACTTTTCCAAACTTAAACCATGACTCGAACCTACGTGACCATCCCTTGAACCATTTATTTTAGATCACCTAGGCCACTCAAAAGACCTCGACTAGCCACTAAAATTTTCTGCACCATAGAGGGCCGAACCCTAGTTACCATATGAAGCAAAAAAGTCGACTACCTAACCAACTTGGACCAGTATCGAACCACCCTCAGTAGCCCACCTCTGGACCCTCCTGGACCGACCTAGCGGTGGACTCTAAACCCATGCACACGGTAGAACACAATGCGTCCGAACTCCCTCGCCGAACCCTAAATCGAGACTAGCTTCTTCGATTTCCTCCTCACCTGAGACCAGCTGTGCATGAGCTGCTCCAAGCCGTGACTCAAACCCATCAGGGTATACTCCACGTCTGTGGAAACTCCCCTGCATTGCTGTCCTCCCCATTTACCTGATCTAGTGATCACTCGACCTAGAACCAAGCACACTCATTCAGCCCTACCTTCCTAGATCCAAAACTGGTATAACCACTAGAGTTCCTTGAAAAATTGGTGAAACATGATCCTTCTACGTCAAAAACCTGGCAGCCCTTCAATCATAACAAAATCGTGAGATGACATGAAGAAATGTGGAGATTTTTCATGTAATTTTTGAACCAAATGCACAAAGATGTTAAGGTTGATGCTATTCACGTAAAATACACACAATTAAACATAAAATGATGAGAAAAAACATTTTAAGGAATTTCTTTGCGTTTAAACGCTCGAAAACTTTGATATCTTTGCATAGGACGAGCATTGAAGAGATGGGGGATGAACTTTTCTTCGAAGGATTGAGAGAAAAACGAAGGAGGAGCTGATGGAGCCTTTGAAAAAATTGTTGCTGCTGAGGGGAGGGACGGCCGTGGAGTTGACGGTAGGTTTAGGGTTTGACACATGTGTTTAAGTTAATATAATAATGCACTAATAGGTCATTAATAGTAATTAAAGGAGTTTTAAAAAATTTTTAGGCCCATTATGCAATAAATTAAACCCGTCAAGTCCAAAAACATTCCAGAAAAATATTTTGTTTAGGTGTGTTTTTGAAAATATTGCCCGATCCCTCAAAAGGTCCTCCGAATCCTTAAAATTTTCGTACCGATTAAAATTATGACCCGACGAGTAAAAATACACAACCAAGGCCCATTTTATAAAATCTTACTTAATTACACCATATATTAAATAAAAATAATTATTATTTAATACAAAACATTTTCCTGATAATACTCAATCTATGTTCCTCGTTCGAACGCGAAATGCAAATTAAAGCCCTAATGCATGAAATTTTAATAAACCATGAAATGACATATGTAATCATGCAATAATCATGCCTTTAAAGCTTTAAAATAATTAAAAACTGATTTTAGTAAAAAAATAAGATTGCATGCAGTCAGATTATGTAGTTCGAATTTCCTAGATCTTACAAATTGAGTCCGTAAAAATTTCGGTTATTGCAATTTAACCCATCACAATTCCTAAATTAAATCCATTCAACCATTAAATCCATCTAATTAGAGTATGCAACCTATTTTATTCTAAGTTCTTGGTTCCAAAAGTAGTTCTACTAACTAACTTAACATTTATGCAATCAAGGCAATTTTTAATAGAAATTCTAAGAAAATAGGTTACCAGTGTTCAAGGCTCTGCCTCCTCTGTATGCATGAAATAGGCCCCACCAGTAGTAGGCCACTTGTTCTTTGGGAATTTTGAAGCTTTGTGGCCTTCCTCTTTGCAGATGAAGCACTTAAACGTTCCCCACATGCATTTACTATAATGAAAACGGTTGCATTGATTGCATGACTTCTTCTCCTCCTGCTTCAGGAAACCTGTATTCTGAGGGCGCTTCTGCTGCCCCGAATTCTTGAACTGACCTTGAGACTTCTGATGCCCTTGGTGTCTTGCAGGCCCTGTGAACTGCCTCTTACAGGGATGTGAGCTCTGTCGGGCCCGACGCCTCTTCCTCTGCATCTCCACATCTATATCCCTCAAGGCCTTCTCTACTTGAAAGTCACAAGCAGTGGCAGCATCATAACTAGCCGACCTCATCAGCATAACATCCTGACGAATGGTCGGTGTGAGGCCGTCCATGAAATGCCTCAGCTTCTCTGCAGTATCCCTTGTAATAACGGGAACAAAGAGGCAGCCCCTATCGAACTTCCGGATGAACTCTGCAACAGACGAGTCCTCCTATCGAAGACTCGTAAACTCCCTAGTAAGGCGCCCCCTGACGTTTGAAGGGAAATTGTGGGGACCCGGGCTCTAACTCAGTTCTTTACGGGATTAACGGATCGTTGTTAGAAAACGTGGATCAAATTTTCGCTTTTTAACATTAATTCAAATGTATATAAACAAGCATAAGGTCTGTATTTATTTCATTACACAAACATAATATACATGTCTTGTTTTATCCATATTCTACAAATCAGTAATTAAATACAGTACATATCAAAAGTTCAACTACTAGTTCATCTGCTACACCCGTGATCACAACGCTATGTCCATCTCTCATCTCTGTCGCGACCCTGATCCTGCCCCACCTGTTGTTATGCACACATACAGACATAACAACAGCCGGAAACTCCGGTGAGAACTAATCCCAGTATAAAACATGAGATGCATGCATAAACAAAATATAAATCATGAAACAACACTATCATAAATAATATTTAAAAAATAGGTTCCATAGTCTATGAAACCAAATCAATATAAGCATGCAATATCAATCAAATCATGTCTTGACTCAATTCGACTCTACTCTAGGGATCCCGGTTTGAATAAGATGTCGATGTCTGTCACCTACCCTCCCAATCGAGGTAACGGTACGTCTTATTCCTAGATTTCGGTCATGTCTGTATCGAGTGTCTACACATGGAGTCGAACTGCTCCAATGCGGCGATACTACCGAACATCTAGTTTGAAAAATCTGTCAATGACTCCTATCTCAAGGCTTGAATATAATTCTATAAACAAGGCATAAACATTCAAAATAAGAACATAATCTAGTATGTGATTTTGTTGGGAAACTCAAATTGAATCTCATTTGAGTTGTGTCTTCCCCAAACAAAACATGAATTATACCTTTCGTTGATAAACCTTTATCGATGTCGTGGTCTCGATGTCGAAGTGAGGCACGATGAATCTGAAATGGCAATGTTCAATAGATACAAGATTAACATTCAACTCAACCAATACATGTACGAATCAATAATCAATCTCGATACAATTCGACGACATAATGGCGTAAACTTGCAATACCGACCACTTCAAATCTCACCATATATCAACATATCATAATCCTCAATTCATCATCATCATAATTTACCCATTAGCATTTCAAAATTTGCAGGAATTTATACACATATATGCTGGAATCATAACAATGGCATACGCTATTCGAAAATCAATCCGGTTGCGAATATACGTTACTTATAATCTCAAGAACCTCTAATAGCAACCACATCATAATTCCTTCAACACAAAAAATCTGAATCATGTTGGAATTGAACAATACTTACATCCTCTTGTAGCCTTGGTTGAGAAGATCACAAATCTGAACTCTAATTAAAATTCGGATAAAGATATCTTATACAAATCAATTTCTAAAAGAAATGAAGCATGAAGGAGTTCTTGAAGTTTTGAAGTCTTTCTCTCTCTCGTTCCATCTGCTGAATGAGGAAGAAATGCATATGTTACACATTATATAGCTCATGCCATGTGTCAACTTAGTGTGCATGCTGGATTTCTCGCGCATATGCGCGTCCTCAACTCGCGCATATGCGCGAGACATATTGTCTCGGCATCAACACCTCGCGCATATGCGCGACTCATCTCGCGCATGTGCGCAAAAGTCTCTGGAGGTGTCGCGCATATGCGCGCCTTATCTCGCGCATGTGCGCCAATGTCTCTGGACGTGTCGCGCATATGCGCGCATTTCTTCGCGCATGTGCGCCGATGCTACTGGAATTGTCGCGCATATGCGCGCATTTCTTCGTGCATGTGCGCCATCTGTTCTGTCCTATTTTGAATATTTTGTCATCTTTTCCATGTCTTTTCTACTCCCATCTCACTTAGTACTTCTCATGACATGTCATGCATACTCATATCTTCCGAGTCTCACATCAATGAAGAGTAATAAATCTCAAGCCTTACATTTCTCCCCCTCTTAGATATGAGTTCGTCCTCGAACTCGCTAACAATCAATCAATGGATGTAAAGGAAGGAATATAATCACAACTGTATAAATACTTACATCATCGAAATAACTCGGGATATCGCTGTCTCATATCTGCTTCGGTCTCTCAAGTCGCTTCCTCGATGTCATGACGACTCCACTGTACTTTCACCAGCGGAATAGTCTTCGTTCTGAGTTGTTTCTCTTTCCGATCAAGAATCTGTATCGGTTGCTCAACATAATTCAAAGTCTGATCAAGCTCAGCTTCGTCAGGCTAAATGACATGAGAAACATCAGGTATATATCTACGCATCATCGATACATGAAAAACGTCGTGTATCCCGGATAGAGAAGGAGGAAGAGCTAGTCGATATGCTCGATCGCCAATCTTTTCAAGAATCTCGTATGGACCAATGTATCTAGGAGACAATTTCCCACGTTTGCCAAATCTGACAATGCCTCTGAAAGGAGAAATTTTCAAAAATATTCTGTCCCCTTCTTCAAATACTAGTGGTCTACGTCTGACGTTCGCATACTTGGCTTGCCTGTCTTGTGCCGTCTTCATTCACTTCTGAATTATTTTTATCTTCTCGGTCATTTCACGAATCATATCAGGCCCAAGTTCTGGTACCTCAGATATATCATCCCAGTACAACGGAGATTTGCACTTCTTGCCATACAAAGCTTCAAACGGTGCCATCTCGATACTCGTCTGATAGCTTTTGTTGTACGAGAATTCACACAAAGGTAGTGAATCTTGCCAACTAGTGCCAAAGTCTAGCACTACAGCTCTCAACATGTCCTCTAACGTCTGGATAGTCCGCTCTGACTGTCCATCCGTCTGGGGATGATAAGCAGTACTCAAGTGTAATGTCGTACCTAGAGCCTGCTACAAACTGTGCCAGAAGTGTGACGTGAATCGCGGATCACGATCTGATACAATAGACTTCGGCACACCATGTAATCTGACTACCTCTCGGACACATACCTCGGCCATCTGATCATGTCTGTACGTCATTCTGTACGGAATAAAACAGGCTGATATGGTTAATCTGTCTATTACAACCCAAATCGCATCACAGTCCTGGGATGATCGAGGTAACTTCGTCACGAAATCCATGGAAATGTGGTCCCATTTCCATTCAGTAATAGACAGACTCTGAAGTAGACCTCCAGGCTTCTTTCTCTCGGGCTTCACTTGTTGGAAATTCAAGCATTTAGACACAAACTCTGCAATATCTGACTTCATCTGTTTCCACCAGAACTGTGTATTCAAGTCATTGTACATATTTCTGCCACCAGGATGGATACTAAACCAACTACAGTGTGCTTCTGACAATATTTGCTGTTTCAAATCTGAAATCTCTGGCACTACAAGACAGTTATTCAAATACAGAACATGATCAAATACCTGATATTCTGACAAATACCCTGATCTGACCATCTGAATTGGCTTCTGAATATTCTGATCAGTTCTTTTTGCTTCTTTGATTCTCATAATTAAATCTGACTCAACTTGAATCGTAGCAAGTCTCAACGGTGTACTATCTGTATCAAATACTAAACCAGACAAACAGCAATCTTCAACTAAATTCGAAACACCTATCGTCGATAAGGATAAGGTACATACCTTTCGACTCAAAGCATCTGCTGCTGCATTTGATTTCCCTGGATAGTATTTGATCTCGCAATCAAAATCTTTCAACAAATCGAGCTATCTACGCTGTCACATGTTCAACTCTGACTGAGAAAATAAATACTTCAGGCTTTTGCGATCAGAGTAGATTTCAAATTTCTTGCCATAGATGTAGTGATGCCAGATCTTCAATGCAAATACTATAGCCGCCAATTGAAGATCATGAATTTGGTAGCGAACCTCGTGTGGCTTCAACTATCTCGAGGCATACTCGATCACATGTCCTCGTTGCATAAGAACACATCCTAATCCCCTGTGAGATGCATCACAATATACAACGAAATCACCCGTACATGAAGGTAACATCAATACTGTAGCATTGGTCAGTCGTTTCTTCAACTCCAAGAAGCTAGACTCACATGCTTCAGACCACACAAAAGGCGCATTTTTCTGTGTCAACTGTGTAATTGGCTTCGCTATACTAGAGAAATCTCGGAAAAATCGTCGGTAATAGCTTGCTAGACCCATGAAACTGCGTATCTCTGGCACAGAAGTCGGTCTCGGCCAACTGATTAGAGGTTCAACTTTACTCGGATCCACAGAAATACCATCTCCCGATATGATATGTCCCAAAAACATAACCTGTCTCAGCCAAAACTCGCACTTTGACAATTTAGCATATAATCTTTCATTCCTCAATGTCTGTAATACAATTCTTAAGTGTTCGGCATGATCAATCTCATTTCTCGAGTAAACCAGGATATCATCAATGAAAACAATAACAAACTCATATAGATACTTCTGAAAAACACGATTCATCAATCCCATAAACACCGCTGGTGCATTCGTTAAACCAAAAGGCATGACATTAAATTCGTAATGTCCATACCTGGTTCGGAATGCCGTCTTCGGTATATCAACATCTCGTACCCGCAGCTGGTGATATCCGGATCTCAAATCAATCTTTGAATAGACGGAGGATCCCTGCAACTTATCAAATAAATCATCGATGCGAGGTAATGGATATTTATTCTTCACTGTCGCCTTGTTCAGTTGCCGATAATCAATGCACAATCTCATCGAACCGTATTTCTTCCGTACAAATAGCACTGGTGCACCCCAAGGAGATACGCTCGGTCTGATGTAACCCTTGGCCAACAAATCTTCAAGTTGTGCTTTCAGTTCTTTCAGTTCAATAGGTGCCATTCTATAAGGAGTTCGAGATATGGGAGTTGTACCTGGTATAAAGTCGATACTGAAATCTACCTCTCGGACTGGAGGTAACCCTGGAATCTCATCTGGGAATACATTGGCAAACAAACGTATTACCGGCAGATCTGCCAATACTGGGCTCGATTTCAGTAGATCTACTGAATAAATAAGGAACCCCTTTGCTCCTTTCTGCAACAATCTGGTCATAGTTAAAGCAGACACTAAGGGAATCTGAGATCTGGAACCCTTCCCGTAGAATTTCCACTCATCAGTCATCTCTGGTCTGAACCTGACAATCTTCTGGAAACAGTCTACAGTGGCTCGGTACTTGGTTAACATATCAATCCCAACAATACAATCAAAATCAGCTATCCCAAGTACAATACAATCTAAATCAAGTTCATGTCCCTCAAACTGTAGTATACAATGTCTAACTGAAGTCACAGATATAAGACCACTTCCCAACGGAGAAGAAATAGACACTATAGTAGCTAAGGACTCGACAGGCAAAGCATGCAACAATGCAAAGCGCTCAGAATTAATGTATGAGATGCACCTGTGTCTATCAAAACATAGGCAGGATAACCGCAAAGAAAACAGTTACCTGCGATCATGTCGTTCGGTGCATCTTGGGCTTGCTCCTCTGTCAATGCAAACACCTGAGCCTGTTGTCTGGGAGGCTGGCTCACTGTCTGGCTACCTCTGGCTCTGGGCAGTGTCTGGGTAGGAGTGGGCTGAAAAGAATGGACAAACGAAGCTTGTCTCTCAGGCTGAGCTACTGATGCAGAAGACCCTGCACCCTGAGATCTCTGTGAACCCCTCTGTGGACAGACCGTAACGAAATGCCCATGTTGCCTACATATGTTACATCTGCCCATCACACCCTGACACTGCTCGGTGGCATGTCTACCTCCACAAGAACTGCAATACACACCTGTGTACTCGGTACTCTGGCCAGGACCTCGCTGTCGTGACCCGCTGGAGCTCGACGAACTGCTCCTTGATCTCTTGAACTGTTTACCCTTCGCTTTCAACTGATCTTTTCTTCCACTGCTGCTACCACCGCTTTCAAATCGAGTAGGGGGTTGGACTGAAGGTAGTGGTGGTCTAGGAGTCGGAGCAACATAAGGAATGCTTCGTTGCCTAAGTAATCCAGCTTCCGCTCCCTTGTCGCGATTCAATGCATCAGTAAAGTTGTTGGGCCTACCGGTGTTTACCAAAGTAAAGATGTCTGGGTTCAAGCCATTTATAAACTGATCCGCAACGGCCTCTTCATTCTCGGCAACATGAGGAGCGAATCTGAGCAATGACGAAAACTTAGCAACATACTCCTCGATGTTCAGTTGTCCCTGCCTCAGGTTGGAGAACTCGGCACCCTTGTCCTTTCGGTATGACACCGGAAAGAATCGCTGATAGAACTCACTCTTGAACACCTTCCAAGTAATCTGTGTGCCACGGTGCTCCAATGCTCTCTTCATAGTGATCCACCAATTCTTTGCTACATGTTGCAATTGGTGCCCAACTAATTTCACTCCTCGATCATCAGTATACTCAAAGGATTCAAATATCATCTCGATATCTTCTAGCCAACTTTCACATTCGACTGCATTTTCTGTGCCTTTCAGTGTCGGTGGTCGGAAAGACTGAAACCGCTTCAGCAAAGTCTCCATCGGTGTAGCAGTCATATCCATCGGATCACTGGATGTACTGCCCTGTTCTGGTGCCCGACCTGCTGCTGGTTGCGGTACTCGTCGAGGCGGCATATCTGAATATCAAACAGATTAATACACAATCTATATAATCTATCTCAGCCCTCTTCTGATCATATACCTTTGATCCAGAATCAGTTCTGATTCAGTCTTGACAATTATATGCTGTAAATCAACTCAGATACAATACAACATATAATAGGAAAAGCAATAAATCATGCTAGCACATCATAAAGCAAGGAAGATGACTCGATCTATCCCGCTCATTCTATTCTATTTCAGTCTACAGAACCTACTGCTCTGATACCACCTGTTTTGGGGACCCGGGCTCTAACTCAGTTCTTTACGGGATCAACAGATCGTTGTTAGAAAACGTGAGTCAAATTTTCGCTTTTTCACATTAATTCAAATGTATATAAACAAGCATAGGGTCTATATTTATTTCATTACACAAACATAATATACATGTCTCGTTTTATCCATATTCTACAAATCAGTAATTAAATACAGTACATATCAAAAGTACAACTACTAGTTCATCTGCTACGCCCGTGATCACCACGCTATGTCCATCTCTCATCTCTGTCGCGACCCTGATCCTGCCCCACCTGTTGTTATGCACACATACAGATATAACAACAGCCGAAAACTCCGGTGAGAACAAATCCCAGTATAAAACATGAGATGCATGCATAAACAAAATATAAATCATGAAACAACACTATCACAAATAATATTTAAACAATATAGTCTATGAAACCAAATCAATATAAGCATGTAATATCAATCAAATCATGTCTTGACTCAATTCGACTCTACTATAGGGATCCCGGTTTGAATAAGACGTCGCTGTCTGTCACCTACCCTCCCAATAGGGGTAACGGTACGTCTTATTCCTAGATTTCGGTCATGTCTGTATCGCGTTTCTACACATGGAGTCGAACTGCTCCAATGCGGCGATACTACCGAACATCTAGTTTGACAAATCTGTCAATGACTCCTATCTCAAGGCTTGAATATAATTCTATAAACAAGGCATAAACATTCAAAATAAGAACATAATCTAGTATGTGATTTTGTTGGGAAACTCGAATTGAATCTCATTTGAGTTGTGTCTTCCCCAAACAAAACCTGAATTATACATTTCGTTGATAAACCTTTATCGATGTCGTGGTCTCGATGTCGAAGTGAAGCACAATGAATCTGAAATGGCAATGTTCAATAGATACAAGATTAACATTCAACTCAACCAATACATGTACGAATCAATAATCAATCTCGATACAATTCGACGGCATAACGGCGTAAACTTGCAATAACGACCACTTCAAATCTCACCATATATCAACATATCATAATCCTCAATTCATCATCATCATAATTTACCCATTAGCATCTCAAAATTTGCAGGAATTTATACACATATATGCTGGAATCATAACAATGGCATACGCTATTCGAAAATCAATCCGGTTGCGAATTTACGTTACTTATAATCTCAAGAACATCTAATAGCAACCACATCATAATTCCTTCAACACAAAAAAATCTGAATCATGTTGGAATTGAACAATACTTACATCCTCTTGTAGCCTTGGTTGAGAAGATCACAAATCTGAACTCTAATTAAAATTCGGATAAAGATATCTTATACAAATCAATTTCTAAAAGAAATGAAGCATGAAGGAGTTCTTGAAGTTTTGAAGTCTTTCTCTCTCTCGTTCCATCTGCTGAATGAGGAAGAAATGCATATGTTACACATTATAGCTCATGCCATGTGTCATCTTAGTGTGCATGATGGATTTCTCGTGCATATGCGCGTCCTCAACTCGCGCATATGCGCGAGTCATATTGTCTCGGCATCAACACCTCGCGCATATGCGCGACTCATCTCGTGCATGTGCGCCAAAGTCTCTGGAGGTGTCGCGCATATGCGCGCCTTATCTCGCGCATGTGCGCCAATGTCTTTGGACGTGTCGCGCATATGCGCGCATTTCTTTGCACATGTGCACCGATGCTACTGGAATTGTCGCGCATATGCTCGCATTTCTTCACGCATGTGCGCCATATGTTCTGTCCTATTTTGAATATTTTGTCATATTTTCCATGTCTTTTCTACTCCCATCTCACTTAATACTTCTCATGACATGTCATGCATACTCATATCTTCCGAGTCTCACATCAATGAAGACTAATAAATCTCAAGCCTTACAGAAATACTGGCCGTAGAAGAGGTCTTTAAACTGATCCCATATGAGAGTAACTAGATTAACCCCTTGGGCGGCTCCTTTCCACCAGAAGGACGCATCACCCGCAACATATCGGTGGCACATCTGACCCTGTCAGCATCCCTCATGTCCAAGAACTCTAAGTGTATCTGCAGCGATCGAATCCAACCCTCTGTACAAATGGGTCAGTGGTGCCACTAAATTCCTTGGGATTGAGCCTCCTGAATTGCTGATACACGTCTACCTAGGGTTTGGGATTCTGCTGAGTCTGCTCCATCAATCGTGCTATACCCTCCAGAACTCGGGTAGCAAGGTCTCCTAGCTATGGTGGTGGAAAAGCTCTGTCACCTCCAGGGTTACCATCCTGCCTGTCTATACTAGATGCTCTTTTGGGATGCATGATATCTGAATACAACCCAAATTCAAAACGTAACCAACATGCAATTCAATCTACCTTTTAAATCATTTAACGTCAACATATACAATCAATCAACATGTACTGAGGTGATAACATTAAAACTTTCAAAACATTTAAAGAATGTAATCTTACAGACTCGAGACTTGACGACTGAGCTTTTGAAGCTGGCGGTGGTACAACCCTCTACAAGAAACTTTACTCTAATACAACTGTAACATCTACTACTAAAATATTACTGAAACTGTTTTTGTAAACTATGACCGAAAATAAACATACTCATACACGCATAGATAAGTCAATCATGCATTTTAATAGGTCATCCAATCACTGAATAAAAATTACTGCAGTTAAAAATCTCAAACGTACTCAATCTCCTAGCATACTGGTTTAAAAGAAAGACTCGAACATAATACCAAAAATCTGACAAATCAAAACTGTATAACAAGATTCAAAATCATTTCAACATATTGGTTAAACCCATGACTCATAATCATATTATGCGGAAGAAATGCAAGGTGAATTTTCACGTTCACCCCCAGCCCAACCAACTCAGTCTTCAAAGCCTCCAGTCTCCTAATCCACATGATCACCTACATCAATCACATCTAGTTATTTAAAAGACTCAACACACCTGATCCGTTATTAAAAGTACATATATATATATATATATATATATATATATATATATATATATATATATATATATATATATCATGCAACAGTGAAAAGTACTGTAAACAAAGTAACATTCATGATCTTCAAAAGTATGAACATAAACATAAACCTTTTCACATCAAATCATGTCATATCATAATCATCATACAAGTATTCATTTCCTTTATTTAATTTAGATCATTAGTTGTGACTTTTATATCAGCTCTAGGTCGATGGATCAATCTACATATAACCACGACACCTGATGTCGGGGACATCAGCGACCGTTTTACCCGTCCACTGAGCCAAGGCCTTACATGTCCGTGTTCGTGTTAGTCACAACAAACTCATCTTCTTCAAAAGCATGTCATCTGTTCATCACTTGTAAAATTCATGCATATAGATATATTTCATTAAAACCAAACATGCAACGTGCTTCCCAGCACTAACATAAAAATTTCCATGTTCATAATCAATATATACATTTTAAATATGCATTACCAGTTCTTAGGACACTGCTAGGACTGATAACCTAACTCGGTGCAAAATGACCAGTTACCAATCAAATTTGTCAAAAGCCTTGAAAACATATTTTTAATCATTTCCTACGTAAACTCGAGTTCACGCTTTAACTTCTATAATTTGTTTAAAACTTACACCGGAGTCCAGGTTTAACCCGAATCAATCTGAAACTTAACAATAGTTGAGAGAATCCTAACCGAGCTCCGTATGACCCAATTAAACAATCAATAACCTTGGACGTATTGACATATCGACACCCAAAACGCACCATGTCTACTAAAATCTCTAAACCACATGCACCGGACTAGCCCCTATGCGCAAGCTTTGTAGCGCTGCGACGCTTGGTAAGCGCCTAGGTGCCATGCACTAGCACTGCGGCACTACATGTGCCAAAGCTCAAGTGCTACGATGTAAAATTGGCAGCGCTGCGGCGCCACTCCTGTGGCCAAAAACCCTCAATTTCAACCTCGAAGCCAAACCATCCTACGCCCACACAACGTGGACCAGGCTCAAACCAACCCTCTACTAGACCACTCAGGACCATACTGAACTCCCTTGGACCGACTTAACCCACGTCTACATCCCCTGCACGCTGAACTACCAAAAACTCATTCAAACTTTAAACTAGCTTGAACCACCATTCGATCCACGCCAAGCCCTACTGCTAGCAGCCCATGGACCCTCCCATGCCTCGACTCAGACCCACCATGATCTGAAGTATGGCCTAGACTGAGTCCATGCGCGCTGCCTACACTCCCTCGCCCGATCAAGCCATCGCATGCCCTAAAACAAGAAGACACGATCGGCCCTTACACCTCCTCGGTCAAGCTATGGTATCAACACTCAGAACTCCTCTAAACCTTCTATAAATCATCCCCTAACCAATAAAAGCTGGTAGCCCCTTCAACCATATCAAAAACGTGAGAAGTAAGGCAAAAAAACATTATACTTTTCATGTAAAAACCATAAACAATCAATGAATAATGAAAGATCTATTAAATATCACCCAAACATTCAACATACATATCGTGATATGATCTATGAGAGAAAAAAGGTATAGGGCGTGCCTTGATATAAAAATACTCAAATTTGAACCGACGAAGCGAGGAATGGGGCAATTTTCGTAGCGAAATTTCCTTGCAAAAATGCACAAAAGATGTTGTTCTTGATAAGGATGCGGCCGAGAGAGGGGAGGTGGGACTAGGGTTTTGGGGTGAAAAAAATGATATAATAAATAATAGGATAATGAGCCTAGGTTTAAAATATTAGGTCTAGGTCCGAAAGCTCATTAACACAAACCCATTATGCCCAATGATACACACGTAAAATATTTCGTTTAGGTACGTTTTAAAAAATATTACACGAGTCTTAAAAAATTCCTTCCTTTTGTCATATGAAATTATTGATTTCTTTACTCAAGTATCAATATAGTAACTATTTGTTGATGTTTTATCCCAATTATTTATTTGTCGTTTGTCATCTGTGTTATTCATTTGTTTGATGGTTTAGCATACGTAGTTTTTATGTAAAAACTACGGATGATTTAGCTATGCTAATGAACCATGTCAAAAAATCTTCAAGAAATGAGTATCAAACATTAAAAATTGGGTAAAACCTACAACATATAGTGTTAAATTCATCCTATTCAATTCTAAATTTAAATAAAAGAAATTTTACGTCATTGCCTAGTTGGCTAGGAGTCTTGGGGAAGAGAAAGGAGCACACACACGACACAGCAGAATATTGGGTAGATTTTCAACAAGTTTTGAGCGGGTTAGGGTCATGTTTTTGGGGCTGGGCTTGCACAGTAGGGTCCCTAGAGGGTTGGCTAGGTTTTGGCTCAAGGTGGCTCGGGCGTTGCTCGGGTAAATTAGGAGATAGCTCGGTGCGTTCGATAAGGTGTCAAAACAAAAATTAAAAGGCTAAAAATGAATCTATGGGTCCACGGGGGTGGCTCATGACTTGGAAGGGTAGAATAAATCTTAAAAATGATATGTTTAAAATTTGGGATCAAAATAGCGAGTTTTGGATTTATTCGGGATTTAATCGCCGCACGAAACGTTAATTAACGAGTTAATTGAAACACCTAGTTTAAGCTTTATAAAATTATGAAAAATTATATTAAGCTTAAATAATTTTTAAAAGCCTAAGTTTTCAATTTGGGAATTTTATATTAAGGTTTGGTTTAATTCGGGATTAAAATACATTAATACGTTATATTTAAAGATTAATTTAAAAGTCGTCGAATTATGCTAAATAAAAATATGAAAAAATTCATGTAAGCTTAAATAATTATTTGGGACATGTTAGAGTCAATGAAATTAAGAAAATGTCAAAAACGTGAAATTTTACGTCTAGGGGTAAAACGGTCTTTTTATACCTAAAAATTAGTAAACGTCATGGCAGTGTCCTATTTGCTGTTTTGTATGCTAATATGATTATTTCACATGTTTATGAATTTTTAGATTTTAAAATGTTCATGGATGTTTAGGATTTTTAATATGTTAAGTTATGATTTTTGTCTGTGATTTTTTTATGATTTAAATTGGACATTTAAAAGATATGTTGCATGCTTGGTTTAAAAATAAAAATAATGCATTTTTTTATTAAGTGATGATAACATGTGGAATGACGTGAAGAGATTGTGACTACTAAGTATGTTGGAAATATCTTGAGGGTTATAGTCCCAGTGGGAGCCCGACGATCGTGTCTCCTTGGATACGGATACGAATACGAATACGTGATACGAATACGAATATGTTAATACGTAGGCCAAGGCCCAGTTGACCGGTGAGAGTGTTGCTGGTGTCCCCGCGGCCTAGTACTGTGGTTTTCTTTAGATGGATCCATCGCTCAATACGTTTAAGAATACGAGTCACAATCACGATCTGAATTCAACATACACGAACATGAATATGAATATGTTAATATGAATATGAATATGAGGACATGAAGATGTTGATATGAATATGAATATGTTTATGTTTTTATGAAAATGTTTTAATGCATCATGAAAATTTTTACGAAAATGTTTATGTTTATCCATCTTCATGAAAATGATATTTTAAGTACAAGTATTTTTCACTGTTATATGTTAACTGTATTACGTATTACTCGTTATCAAGGATATGACGTGTTGAGTCTTTAGACTCACTAGGTGTGATTGATGCAGGTGATATTGATTATGAATATGATAGTGGAGGTCTTGATGGTTGATCTGACTGGACTGGAGGTGCACATAACCCGAAGACCGACGCTAGTTTTCCGCACTAGTCATGATTTATGATATGTTAAAGATATTTTTTTACGACATTTTACTTTATACTTTTGAGAGATTTTTGAGAGGTAGTATGTGCTACACTTTTCAAATATTTATTGCATTTTAGGTTTGGTAAAACGATTTACGATTTCATGTTTGACGATTTTATGCTTTAAAATATTTTCCTTTGGATTTTTAAATGGCAGTTGGATGTTTATTTTTAAAATGATGTTAAAAATATTTTATGGTTCGGCCGATGCTAAGTGAGGTTTAAAAAAAAATAAAAATTTCTAGTACTTTTTAAGAAAACGAATTAGTAGACGTTTCATATATATATATATATATATATATATATATATATATATATATATATATATATATATATATATATGTATATATATTGACATGAGAATGAAGTGTTTTGTGTTTTTATGGATATATGATGATCTATTGTTTTACAATAATGTGTAGCACAAATTGAAATAATTTGTGCTGGTTTTAGAGAGAGTGTTTTTTTTTTTTACTTAATAATACACATAAATTACCCCTATACATAAAATCTTAGATGATATATATTTAAAATTTTATGATAAATGATTTTTTTCTAAAATTAAATAATATTATAAGATTTAAGATATATATTAATAATTGTTGGAAAAACAAAATTCACAGAATCTTTGGGACCTAAATTCACTAGGTGACACATTTTATATTATAAATTATCATATTTTTGTACTTCAAAGAAATATTGAACAAAATTAATTAAAAAAATTTAAAAAGACATCCCCACCTACAGATAGAAAAGGTGATATGCCTTTTATTCACCACTTTCCTCCTCACTTTAACTTGTATCAAATTATAAAATTATCATACACAAGATCTATAGTTTACCTATTATTTCACATATTGTATTAAAAAAAAAATTAGTATACAAAAGGCAAATGTGTATAAATGAAATTCTATACTTGGGTAAAACCAGTATTGTATTTTATTTGAATGGTTAGTTTTTCTTATGAAATGAATGTAGGGTTCAAGTCATATTTTATCAAATTTTTCGTTCTCATAAAAATAAAAGACGTATTTTGGTAAAGAACATAGTTAACTTCTTAGCCCTAATTACATCCGTTATCCAATTTAAAAACTCGGTCCATTTATGAATTGTTATCTCGTGATTTATTTTCATGAGACGGATCCACTTGATCCATATTTAAATCGAAAAAAAATATTTTTAATATACAAAATAATATTTTTCATGAATTGAGTCAGAATGAAAATTCGTCTCACAAAATTGACCCGTAAAACTATTTCATATTACTTTTTGTGTCCGTTTATGTATTACCATCACTCATATATATATATATATATATATATATATATATATATATATATATATATATATATATATATATATATATATATATATATATATTATTTTAAAAGCAGTATATATATATATTATTTTAAAAGCAATATCCACATAAGCTAGGTGCCCCATTTTATGTTAGACTTAATTTTGTTGTGGAGATTCCAGTAAAATAAAACCAGTAGATGCGGGCTTAAGTTCAAAACCAGTAGATGTAAATAAGCAGATAACCAGAAGCACTTGTACCGCGCTAAAACCAGTAGCAGTACTTATCAAGTACTACTTAATCTACTTAACAAGTGACTTCTTAGCTAAAACCAGAACTAGAAGGAATACAAAACTCGAAATATTCAGTAGCAGAATTTTGCGTATCTCAAGTCTTTAAATATTACCATTGATCTATTAACGTGATACTAGCATTTACTGCTCCATTAAATGCCATTAAATGTTGTACGAGAACATTTAAGACGGCTTACCATTTTTGTTATGAACTGAGACTGATTGCTTTAATGTATTCTGCAGGGTCCATTTTCAGCAATAAAGCTGAACCACTGAAAAGTCAAAAGAACCGTTCAGTTTTTCGAACGTTGGAGAAAGCCTATATATAGAGACGAAGGACATTTCAAGAAAAAGAGAAGTGAACAAATCTCAATCAGAAAAATATCATTCATCGCTAGAACTTCCAGTCATCTTAAAAGCTCAACACTGAAATGGTAGCACACGCTTCATTGCATACTTTTGATTATTCAAGATCATATTGTGCTAGCTGTTTTCGTTATCTCTTCTTAAGCTATTCACTTCACTATCTATCTCTTTAATAGAAGAATTTGTAACTGGAAAGAGTCATTTCCAGAACTTAAGATCATTCAAGTAGTTGAGTTGTAAAACTAAAAGTTTCATTAGGCGAAGGGTAAGTCCTGTTGAAGTGGGTGTGTACAACTGCTGTACTGTATTCACCAAAGTCTTTTAGTGATACCTTCTGGAAACAGAAGAATGAGAGACGTAGAAGATTCATCTTCGAAGTTTCAGAAACAAACCCTGTGCCATCTACTTCTTTTCTGTTTTACTACTTTTCACCCACTAACCAACAGATCGTTTCCGCACTTTATCTTGTGATCTGCTGGTCTTTAATCTTGAACAAAGAACCGCTAGCATCTCTAACAGGATTCTAGCACATCATTCTGAAAAATCGATTAAGTTTGCCGTTGAGTTCATTAACCCCCCTCTAAACTCAACCCGATCCTCAACAAGTGGTATCAGAGCTGGTTATTCTTGTTCTGAAAAATATTTAACAGACATGGCTCATTTCAGCAAAATTCCAATGTTCTCAAAAGAAGACTTTGATGACTGGAAAATCAGAATGCAAGCTCATCTTGTGGCTCAAGATGATGACATGTGGTATGTCATCACAGATGGTCCATTAAAGATCTTAAAGCCAAATCCAACTGTTGCTATCACAGAAGGTGCACCTCAGATGCTGGAAAAACCAAGATATAATGGACAAGTGAGGACAAGAAGAAAGCTAATCTTGACAACGTTGCAAAGGACATTCTGTACAAGACACTCGTCAAAAATACCTTTAGCAAAATCAAGATGCGTCATACTGCCAAGGAAATCTGGGAAAAATTGATTCAGATCTGTGAAGGAAACGAAGAAACTAAGGAAAACAAACTGTCTGTAGCCATGCAGAAGTTTGAAAATATAAATATGAAGGCTGGAGAAACTATGAATGAATTTGATGAACGCTTCAGCTAGGGATGTAAATGAGCCGAGCTGTTCGCGAGTTTTTCGGATTTCGGCTCGTTAAAAAGCTCGTTCGGGCTCGTTCGTTAAGCTTATCGAGCCGAGCCCGAGCCTTATTTTGGGATCGACAATTTTGTTGAGCCGAGCTTGAGATTAATGATGTTCGGCTCGTTAGCTCGTGAACATGTTCGATAATAGGTTCGTGAGCTCAAAATTGAGCTCGGCTCGTTTAGCTGGCTCGTGAGCTCGAGCTCGAGCTCGGCTCGTTTAAGTGGTTGATGGGCGAAAAAAACGGAAATATCAGCGACGGTTTTTAATAAACCGTCGCTATATAGCGACGGTCTGCATTAAAACCGTCGCATATTAAATTTAGCGACGATTTATTAAAACCCGTCGCTATTATAGCGGCGGTTTACATCAAACCAACACTATAATAGCGACTGTTATAAATAAACCGTCGCCGATTAATATAAGTGATAAAGATAAAATATTGTATATTAATTAAATGTTTTATTATATAAATATTTAGTTTTTGTTTTATTAATTATTTAATATTATATGTTTTATAATAAATTGTATAAAATATAAGTTGTTGTGTAATTATAAGTTTTTATTATTTTTACAGGTTCGATAAAACAAGAATAACCTTGGCGTTGCAAATGGGATTAAGATGATTCTTGGACCTGTAGAAAGTTGATTATAATATCTACAATATTGTTGACAAGCATGAGATAAAAATCCTCTCACAATTGGGATCAAATTAAGCAACAAAGAAAGTTACCAAAGGAGTGGAAGTTTTACCATGCTCTAGTATTTTGACCATATCTCTCATATTACTTGGTCAAATATTCTGAAAAAAATACCACAACTAGACAACTCAATTATCCACATGTTTCTTTTTATGTAAAGAAGCAAATTCGGAGAAGAAGATTTTCAAAAGTGATGTGTAATATAATATTAATTTCTTGGAACACCAATGAAGACTTATGTGTAAAAAATAATATTTTATTTGTGGTTGTCTCCCCAAATTTGGCTATAAATAGGGGTGCATTGTAATGTATTGAGATATCTCTCATTCTATGAACAAACCTTTGAGTTCATAATATTTCTCTCTATATTTTTCTTTTATTTCTTCATTTAAATATAATTAGCATGTTAATTTCATATTCAAAGTTTTACACTTTGAATAATGAATAGCTAACTTCCTAAAGTTGAGATGATAAGGTGAAACTCTTGGCATGATAATAAGGTTATTAAAAGGTAAGAATGTATGTTTTATATTATTTAATTATTATTTATTGTTTATGTTATATTTATTTCTTTAAGCATTTTTATACCCTACTTATAAGTGGGAGTTTTGATTTATTGTTGCTATATGTTACACTAAATTCTTGGAATCATTTAAATGTTAGTTTGGTATTACCAACCATTTAAAGTGGATGCCTTGATTTATTATATATAAATATATTATAATATTAAATTCTTGGAACCATTTAAATGTTATTTTGGTTTTACCAACCATTTAACTTGGATTCCTTGCTTTACTATATATAAATATATCATAATAATATTTTCTTGGTACCATTTAAATGTTACTTTGGTTTTACCAACCATTTAAAGTGGGAACCTTGATTTAGTGTTTACAAATATATATATAACACAATAAATAGTTGACCACATTTATAAGTTTTGGTATATATTATATATTTATGAGATAATAATTTATAACATAATATAAATATGATTATTTAATATATTGGAACCATTTTATTAAGTGGATTTCAATATTGTTCGTTAATGTTAACTTTATTAAAATACCAAGAGTGGATCCTTTAATCTCAACTACTTAAATTAAAATTTGAACAATTAAAATTTACCCATTAAATATTCAAACAATTAAAATTAAAAAGAAACAAAAACAAAAACAAAACAAAAAGACATTGTAGTGGACTTGTAATTACCTTAGCTTCCCTGTGGATACGATATTCGGACTCACCGAATTATATTACTTGTGGACAACCTGCTCTTGGGAGTGCAACAATCAAAGTCGCAACAAGTTTTTGGCGCCGTTGCCGGGGAAGTATAATTTAATTTCAAGTCTATTTAATTTTGTTTATAGTTTATTTTTCTTTATTTGAATTTTTATTGCTTTTGTGTGTTTTTATTCTTTTGCATTTGCATTTGTATTTGCATGAGCATTTGGTCACGTACACTTAGTGGTCGACTTATTCGAAATAATCCTTTATTTTTACAAAACATGGCGGAAGAACCCATCTAAGAAAATGAAGATGAAATTTAATCTCAACATGATCATGATAGACGAAGAACACTTAGAGATCACATGAATCCTACACGTACTAGTGCACCTTCATGTCTAGTTTTTCCCCCTGATGCATCTCATTTAAATTTTAAGCCTGGTATTATCCAACTTTTACCCAACTTTCATGGCTTAGATTCTAAAAATCCATACATGCATTTACGAGAGTTTGAAGAAGTGTGCACCACATATAATGATCTAAATTGTAGCATGAACACCATTCGACTTAAGCTTTTTCCTTTTTCTTTAAAAGATAAAGCTAAAACTTGGCTACAATATCTTAGATCGGGATCCATTCGAACTTGGGATGAATTGCAACAACAATTTTTGAAAAAGTTTTTTCCATCTCATAGAACAAATTCTTTCAAAAGGCAAATCATCACTTTCACTCAAAAACAAGGAGAAACTTTTTATCAGTGTTGGGATAGATACAAAGAATGGCTTAATCTTTGTCCACATCATGGTTTTGAAATTTGGAGAGTTGTTTCTCTATTTTATGAAGGCTTAACACCTAAAGATAGGCAAATTTTTGAATTTATGTGTAATGGAACATTTGAAGATAAAGATCCAAACGAGGCAATTGAGTATCTCGATTCATTAGCTTAAAATGCTCAAAATTGGGACACTATAGGTACAATCGAACCCTCAAACAAGATTCAATCTCCTACATCTGGTGGAGGTATGTACACTCTCAAAGATGAACATGATCTTCAAGATAGATTTACCTCTTTGGCAAGAAAAGTTGAGGCACTTGAATTGAAAAAGAATGGTCAATTAAAATCTGTTCAAGAAATTGTGTGTCACATCTGTGATACAAGTGATCATTTTACAAAAGATTGTCCCACTTTGCCCTCTTTTAAAGAATGTCTCCATGAACAAGCCAATGTTTTGAACAATTTCAAAGGCCAAATTTTGAACCATTTTCTCAAAATTACAATCCAGGTTGGCGAAATCATCCAAATCTTAGTTGGAGGAATGATAATGCTGCATAATTTTCACAACCACATTTCCAAAATCAACAAAATTTTCAAAATTATGCACCTTATGTTCCTCCACCTAAAAAAAATTTGGAAGATACATTGAATTCTTTCATTGCAAAGCAAGAGTCTATCAATACTCAAACTGCTCAAACCATGACAGATTTGAAAGATACTCTTGCTAAATTTGCATCTGCACTTAATGTTCATGAGAAAGGTAAATTTCCTTCACAACCTCTGCCTAATCCCAAGGATCATCATTCACAAACTGGAACTTCTGGAACTCAACCGATGGATCAGGTAAAATCTGTTATTACCCTTCGAAGTGGTAAGGTTGTGGAAAAATCCATTCTTGAACCTTGTGAAGATGATGATAAATCAACTTCAAAGGATAAGGAAGTGGAACCCATAACTTCCGAAGAGGAGGTTAAACAAAAAGTGTCACCACCATTCCCTCATGCATTAAAAAATACAAAAAAATCAAATTGGAATTCTGATATATATGATATTTTTAAACAAGTAAAGTTAATATTCCTTTATTAGATGCAATAAAACAGGTACCATCATATGCTAAATTTTTGAAAGACTTGTGCACTGTGAAAAGAAAATTGAATGTGAAAAAGAAAGCATTTTTAGCCGAACAAGTAAGTGCAATCATTCAAAATAATAATACTTTGAAATACAAAGACCCTGGTTGTCCTATTATTTCATGTATTATTGGAGAACGAAAGATTAAAAAAGCCTTGCTTGATCTTGGAGCTAGTGTTAATTTACTTCCATATTCAGTTTATCAAGAACTCAATCTAGGCGAGTTAAAATCTACTTCGGTAACGCTTTTACTTGCTGATAGATCTGTTAAAGTGCCAAGAGGTATGGTAAAAGACGTGTTGGTCCAAGTTGATAACTTTGAATATCCTGTCGATTTCATAGTTTTAGATACACAACCTATCGAAGCTTGTAATGCAATTCCTGTAATTCTGGGTCGTCCATTTTTAGCAACTTCTAATGCTCTTATAAATTGCAGGAATGGAATAATGAAGTTGTCATTTGGTAACATGACCTTGGAGCTCAATGTTTTTAATCTTTGTAAGCAACCACATGACAAAGGAGATGAAAGTGAAGATGAAAATTTTATTGAAACTCTTGTGGAAGAAAACATTCAAGAAGGGAGTACTCGTGATCAATTAGATATTTGTTCAATTGAAACTGTTAAAGAAAATATTGAAATTGATCTTGATGATTTTATCAGGTATCACTCGTTACCAGGATCAGAGAAAGAATTTGATGCAAAATATGAGAACAAATACGAACCACCAATATTGGAGTTAAAACCCTTGCCAGAAGAATTGAAGTATGCATTTCTTGGAGAAGATGAAATATATCCGGTGGTAATTTCTTCCAAACTAGAAAGTGATCAAGAAGGTAAATTAGTTGATATGCTTAAAAGACATAAAAATGCAATTGGGTGGACACTAAAAGATCTCAAGGGCATTAATCCACTAATTTGCACTCACAAAATTCATTTAGAAGAAAATGCAAAAACATCTCAACAACCACAAAGGATATTAAATCCACATATGAAAGATGTTGTGAAAACTGAAGTTCTCAAACTACTTGATGTTGGGATTATCTACCCTATTTCTGATAGTAAGTGGGTAAGCCCAACACAAGTAGTTCCAAAAAAATCTGGCATCACAGTGCTAAAAAATGAAAAAGGTGAATTGTTAACAAGTCGAGTCCCATCTAGTTGGCGGATGTGTATTGATTATAGAAAATTAAATGACGCCACTAGAAAAGATCATTTTCCATTACCATTTTTGGATCAAATTTTAGAAAGAGTAGCAGGTCATCCATACTACTGTTTTCTTGATGGATATTCAGGTTATTATCAAATTCTCATTGCACTCGAAGATCAAGATAAAACTACACTCACATGTCCTTTTGGAACATTTGCATTTAGAAGGATGCCATTTGGATTATGCAATGCCCCAGCAACATTTATTGCGACATGGTTGAAAATTGTTTGGAAATTTTCATGGATGATTTAACTGTCTTTGGGAATACATTTGATAATTGTCTTGAAAATTTGGAAAAAATTTTAAAAAGATGCGAGGAAAAAGGTCTTATTTTAAATTGGGAAAAATGTCATTACATGATTACTTCTGGGATTGTTCTGGGACATGTCGTGTCATCTCATGGAATTGAAGTTGATAAAGCCAAAGTGGATGTCATTGCAAATTTACCCCCTCCAAAAACCATTAAAGAAATTCGCTCATTTTTGGGACATGCTGGATTTTATAGGAGGTTTAGAAAGGACTTTAGTTTAATCTCTAAACTCATTTGTAACCTCTTAACAAAAGACAGTGTATTTGAGTGGACTCAAGAATGTCAAAATGCTTTTGATAAAATCATTCGACATTTAACAATAGCTCCTATCATAAAACCTCCTGATTGGTCTTTACCATTTGAAATCATGTGCGACGCGAGTGATTATGCAGTCGGTGCAGTACTGGGTCAAAGAAGAAACAGTAAGCCTTATGTGATATATTATGCAAGTAGAACTTTAAACAATGCTCAAATGAATTACTCCACAACTGAAAAAGAACTACTTGCTGTAATATTTGCATTAGATAAATTTCGTTCTTATTTGATTGGATCAACGACTATTGTGTTTACTGATCATTTTTTCTATTAGATATTTTTTGACGAAACAGGATGCAAAGCCACGACTGATACGATGGATTTTGTTGCTCCAAGAATTTGACATTGTGATCAAAGATAAAAAAGGAACCGAGAATGTCGTAGCCGATCATTTATCGAGACTAGTAACAGGATCATCTTGTGAAATGAAACCAATTAACGATAATTTTTCTGATGAACATCTATTTTCAGTTACTACTACAACTTGGTTTGCTAACATAGTAAATTTTCTTGTGACAGGAAAAATGCCACCGCAATGGAGTTCTCAAGATAAAAGAAAATTTTTGAATGAGGTAAAAAAATTTTATTGGGATGATCCGTATCTGTTCAAGTATTGCCCGGATCAAATTTTTCGACGTTGCATACCCGAAAATGAGGTAAGTAGTGTCATTAAATTTTGTCATTCAGAAGCATGCGGAGGACATTTTTCTTCAAAGAAAACGGCTGCAAAAATCTTGCAGTGTGGATTTTATTGGCCCACTTTGTTTAAAGACATCCACGAAATCTGCAAGATCTGTGAAAATTGTCAAAAATTGGGTGCGATTTCAAAAAGAAACATGATGCCTTTGAATCCTATCATTGAAATTGAAATTTTTGACTGTTGGGGAATTGATTTTATGGTACCTTTTCCACCGTCGTTTGGATACTTGTATATTTTAGTTGCAGTTGATTATGTTTCCAAATGGATAGAGGCAATTCCATGTCGAACAAATGATCATAAAATCGTCATCAAATTTTTAAAAGAAAATATTTTTAGTAGATTTGGAATTCCTCGAGCCATGATAAGTGATGGGGGAACTCACTTTGTTAATAAACCATTTGCTTCATTAATGAAAAAATATGGTATTACTCATAAAGTAACTACTCCTTATCATCCTCAAACAAATGTACAAGTTGAATTAGCTAATAGGGAGATAAAGCAAATTTTGGAAAAAACTGTTAACTCAAATAGAAAAGATTGGTCTCTGCGACTTAATGATGCACTTTGGGCATATCGAACAGCTTTTAAAACATCATTGAATATGTCTCCCTATAGGTTGGTTTATGAAAAACATTGTCATTTGCCTGTGGAATTGGAACATAAAGCTTATTGGGCGATCAAAACTTTAAATTCAAACATGGATGATGCCAACAATTCTTAGAAAATCTTTTGAGATTTTCTCAGAAATGATGCGTATGAGAATTCAATGATTTATAAAGCAAAAATCAAATCATTTCATGATAAAACAATTCTTAGAAAATCTTTTGAGATTGGTAAAAAAGTTTTGCTTTATAATTCTCGACTTCACATATTCCCAGGAAAATTACGATCAAGATGGACAGGCCCATATGTTGTAAAGCATGTATATAATTATGGAGCTGTGGATATTGAAAATCCTAAAAATGGTGATATTTTTAAAGTAAATGGACAAAGGCTTAAACCATTTTTAGAAAATGAAATCTTTCAAAAAGAGTTTATTTCCCTTTCTGATCCTTAAATTTTTATGTTGCATTTAAGTTTGTTTGTTTTTATTTCAGGTTTCTTAATCTTTTTATTTTCCTGGTTAAATGGCGGATAACGGTACTCCGTGACTCTCATAGTCGGTTAAATCAGTTTCTCACAATTGCTGATATAAAAAGAAAAAAAATCATTTCTTTTCTTTTCAAAATGGATGAAATTCTCTCAAAAATTTGTAAATATTTTCCCTCTGTTTCTGAAAATGTTCTAAGAAAAATTTATGCAGGAAGATGTAAAAGATTGAGATTGTTAATGCAAAAAGGAATTCCAGAAGATATTCGTCTTGTAATAGAAGCTAAGGTCCGATTAGGAGGAGAAGTTTCACAATCATTGCTCATTCGGTATTTGCCTGGATTAGGAAAAAGCACTTATGCGAAAAAACGAAGGGCCAAAAGGTTAGGGGTTTGTCATAAGTGTGCAAGATGGACTTGTGACAAACGATGCAGATCTTTGGGATGTGTTTCTGATAACAAAGAAGATAAAATTGATTTCATTAAGAATGGGCTGAGTAAGGAGTCTTTAGATAACATCTTATTGACTCTTGAGACGCATACTAGTGGACATGTGCATATTGAACTTCTCCGTTTATGGAAACAATTCCAAGATGAGCGTCATAGTCATGGGAATCTGACTAAAAAAGACCCTGTTTGCCAATTTATAAAAAAATTGGATGGGAAGCATATCCTCGACTCATAGAAGGCATTGAAGCCGTTTCTGGACGTAAAACCAGAGGAAAATTGTGAGCCACAATCACACTACTGTTTATATCTATGTGTGTCATTATTATTTTTACTAATTATTCTGTTTACAGCTGTGACCCATAGATTTGTCATGATAACATATTACCCCTATAAAATCTCTCATCTTTCTCTCTATTTTCGCAGAAAAAAAAAGAAAGTAAAAACATGGCTGGATCCTCTGCACAAACATTGAGAAATATTTGTGTATTTTGTGGGTCGAGTCCTGGAAAAAATGAAGTGTTTGTAGAAGCAGCGAAAAATAATCTTGGAAAGATATTGGCTGAGAGAAAAATTCACTTGGTATATGGGGGAGGTAATATTGGGTTAATGAGATCTGTTTCAACATCTGCTCATCTTGGAGGTAGTCAGGTTTTGGGTATTATTACTACAGCTTTAGCTGAAGGAAATATTACAGGTGTTACGATTGGGGAAGAATTAAAAGTTTTTTCTATGTATGAAAGAATCACCAAAATGATTGAAAATTCTGATGCTTTTATCGCACTACCAGGTGGTTTTGGTACATTAGAAGAAATTTTTCACACTGTTTCTTGGGCGCAACTTAATATCAATAATAAACCTGTGGGCTTGTTGAATATCAATAATTATTATGACAGTTTGTTGACATTTCTTGATAAAGCTGTGGAACATAATTTCATTTCAGAAAATTCACGACGGATGCTCATATGTGCTTCGACTGCCGACCAATTAATTGATGATTTGGAAGCTTTTGTTCATAAGCCTGATCCGATGATAACAAAGATCAATTGGTCGCAATCAAGCAGTAAGAAAAGGAAGTTGGATCATTGATTCAAAAGTCGTGGATTGGTTTGCGTTTGTTTCAGTTTGTTATCTTCATTAAAATTCCAGGTGATATCTCTTTCATTATGTACTCTTTATTAATAGTTATTTTGACATTAGGGACAATGTCATATTCTGAATGGGGGAGAACAAACTTATAAAAAAAAAAAAATTTAAAAAAAATTTAAAAAATAAAAATAAAAATATATATATATATTATTTTAAAATAAAAACATGTTTATTGTTTGTATCTTAGTAATTTTTGCAAAATATCATACATTACATGTTTGAAAGGTTTAGATTAGAAATTGTAATAATCTATCTAAGTATGTTTAAATTTTTATTTGAAAAAAAAAAGTCAATTTTAATATTTTGACCACTATAAAAATATGATTTATGAAATCTTTTTGAATGATTAACCATTGTGATAAAATCAGTTATTAAAGTATATGGCCCAAGATATACCTGATAAGAGTGCCTAAAATTTTTAAACTCACACATATTTTGCGAGTGAGTGGAGAGAATTGAGAAAACAGCTTGCGAGCCTTTATTGATCATCAGAGAGGCTATCTATTGTTTAGATATTGTGTTTTTATTTTGAAAAAAAAAAATTGATATTTCCTGAAAAAATGAAAAAAAGAAAAAAAGGGAAAGATGTTGAAGATCTATGTAATTTTTAAGTTACATGCTGCGACCCATTTATCTCTCATAAAAATACAAATAAAAAAAAAAAGAAACAAAAGAAAGAATGAGAGAAATACATTGTACAAATTAAATAAATATGTGGTCAAGAAGCATAAACTTAGTCTGATTCTATGATGTAAAAAAAAAAAAAGCAGGAAAAAAGTATATAATAAGAACAACTGGATTTTAAATCAATGGATTTCCTATCTTTTGATTAGTTTGGCTCGTTTGTCTGTCTGCATTCTGTAAACCATTTTCCTGAGCATTTATCTGTATTCGAACTCCATGAGAGAAATTATTCCCATAAATTGAAACACTTATTAACCTGTGAGAATATGGAGTTGAGACTCTTATTAGGAATTTCAGAAGGCCATGTACATTTAACTACCTGAAAACAAGCTTTGAATTGATCAGTTCAGATTATTTCATAAATTATAATTATAATGATCTTAATATAACTTTGACAGTTTTCAAATTTAATTTAAACACTTGGATAGTTTTGATTACATTTCTATTTAAATTAATCAATATGTTTTGTGTTGCTATTAACGCTTAAATTGCTAGGGACTAGCAATAAGCTGGTTGGGGAGTGTGATAAAGATAAAATATTGTATATTAATTAAATGTTTTATTATTTAAATATATAGTTTTTGTTTTATTAAATGTTTAAATATTATATGTTTTATAATAAATTGTATAAAATATAAGTTGTTGTGTAATTATAAGTTTTTATTATTTTTACAGGTTCGATAAAACAAGAATAACCTTGGCGTTGCAAATGGGATTAAGATGATTCTTGGACCTGTAGAAAGTTGATTATAATATCTACAATATTGTTGACAAGCATGAGATAAAAATCCTCTCACAATTGGGATCAAATTAAGCAACAAAGAAAGTTACCAAAGGAGTGGCAGTTTTACCATGCTCTAGTATTTTGACCATATCTCTCAAATTACTTGGTCAAATATTCTGAAAAAAATATCACAACTAGACAACTCAATTATCCACATGTTTCTTTTTATGTGAAGAAGCAAATTCGGAGAAGAATATTTTCAAAAGTGATGTGTAATATAATATGAATTTCTTGGAACATCAATGAAGACTTATGTATAAAAAATAATATTTTATTTGTGGTTGTCTCCCCAAATTTGGCTATAAATAGGGGTGCATTGTAATGTATTGAGATATCTCTCATTCTACGAACAAACCTTTGAGTTCATAATATTTCTCTCTATATTTTTCTTTTATTTCTTCATTTAAATATAATTAGCATGTTAATTTCATATTCAAAGTTTTACACTTTAAATAATGAATAGCTAACTTCCTAAAGTTGAGATGATAAGGTGAAACTCTTGGCAAGATAATAAGGTTATTAAAAGGTAAGAATGTATGTTTTATATTATTTAATTATTATTTATTGTTTATGTTATATTTATTTCTTTAAGCATTTTTATACCCTACTTATAAGTGGGAGTTTTGATTTATTGTTGCTATATGTTACACTAAATTCTTGGAACCATTTAAATGTTAGTTTGGTATTACCAACCATTTAAAGTGGATGCCTTGATTTATTATGTAATGCCCCAGAATTGTCGTAGAATTGATTAGATAAGATTAATGAAATATCCCAAGACTTGTAGAATTGATCAGATAAGATTTTGGGATGTTGCTCGGATCAAAAATATAATTTTTGATAACGTGCAAGACCGCACCCGCGCCCTTGTTTACACCGCACCCGCGGTGTGAGTACAGTAGGGTAGGGATTTTGGGCGAAGGAAGACCGCACCCGCGCTCCTTGCACTACCGCACCCGCGGGCAAGACACCGCACCCGCGCTCCTTGCACTACCGCACCCGCGGTCTTGCGTGCAGCAAGGAAAATATGCCACGTTTTTGTACATGCATGTAGTATATATAGGAAGGGAAGTCGTGTCTTCCTCTCAGTTTTTCAAGGGAAATCGACAGCTTAGAGAGAGAAACTTTCCTCTTTGCGTTGGAACTGGATTTACGAAGAAACCGTGTAGCAGAATTCGAATCCGAACACAGTATCGTACTCCTCTCGACTAGAGCTACACAAGGACATAAGTTTTATTACGTTTCGTAGTGTTTTGAAAATATGATGTTGCTAGAATTGCATGGGATTCAGATATGGTGTTTCTACTACCGTGGACATTGTAGAATTGAAGTCAGATTAAAGAACAGACTGTTTCTGCAATTGTTATGATTTTCAGAAGATATTGATTGAGATTAAACACTAGATTTGTATTGTTCTTGATTGAAGAATAGAGAGATGATTATTCTTGTATGTCTGGATAGATTATTCAGTAGATATGTGAAGTCAGATCGAAGAAAGAATACCGTATGTCTGTGTTTTGTATTTCAGCATCTCTGAAGATGTATTTGTTAGATATTCATATGCTGGAAACAGATTGATCAGATTCAGATATGAGTTAGATTATATCGTGATATTATTGATATGATCAGATTGTGTTTGGTTCAGAGTGATCAGATTATGTACTGAGTGAGTATTGATCAGAACAGATTGTGAATTGAGCTACACAGTGATATAGTGTATTCGATTTTGTCATTTCAGATCGGATATGGACAGACTGGACTTCAAGACTTCGTCTTCCTCGGACGGGGACGACAAAGGTATAATTCATGTGATATTCGGGAAGAAACAACTCAATTGAGATCACCATTTGAGTTGCCCAATAAATCACATACTATATCCTTGTTTATAAATTTGTTTATAGAACTTGTATGCAAATCTTGCTATGCTTTGTTTACAGATCATGTTGCATTGCATTAAGATGATTATGCTTGTTTACAGATTGTGTATTCATGCATTAAGATAGGAAAGTCTGCGAGATCATCCAGACTTCTAGACGTTCGGTGATATCACAGCTTAGGGGAAGATCATCGCCCCTATTGTAGATGCGGATACAGATCAGGCCGAAGTCTAGGAATAAGACGTACCGTCACCCCGATTGGAGAGTAGGTGATAGATCGTCTTATTCACCCCGGGATCCCTAGAGTTATAGATCGAGTCAAGTCTAGACATGATTGATTAGGACTTCATGCTTATATGGATGTGGCTCCTAGATCATGGGACCCATCGTTATTGCTTTCAGTTGTGCTAGCATGTTTTAATGATTTAGATTGTTTATATGCATGTTTATCTGATTTGAGCTGCATGCTTAATTTCATAGATTATGAAATATATTGTGTTTATACATGATCGCATGTTTTATGAATTAGTTTGTGTATATACATGCTTACCATGTTTTATACTGGGATTTATTCTCACCGGAGTTATCCGGCTGTTGTCGTGTTTTGTATGTGTGCATGACAACAGGTGGGGCTGGATCAGGGTCGAGAAGATGACGAGAGAAGACGAGTTTAGCGTGGTGATTCTGGACTTACAGTAGATTGGATTTTACTACTAGAACTTTAGTAGTGAACCTTAGACTAGAATGTTGTACATTATTGTATTTTTAATACTGAATTGTATTTTTATATACAGACATGTATAATATTTAGATTCCATTACCTTCCGCAGTTATATAATTTAAAAAGAAAAATTTTTAGACCCTGTTTTATCAGAACTGATAATTAATCCCAAAAAGATGATTAAGAAAATGATTAGCGTCCGGGTCCCCACAACAGGTGGTATCAGAGCCGATAGTTCCTCTAGCGATAGATCTTTTAGAGATAGATCCTTTAGATTGAGAGAGTAAGAACTGATAGATCTTTTAGACTGACTTAGATTGAGATAGAAGAGATGAGCGGGGTAGATTGAATTTTCTTCTTTGCATGTGATTGCTAGCATGAGATTGATTGCAATGTTGATTTACATTATGTGTGCTAGCATGATTATTGCTTTCCCTATTACATGTTGTTTGTTATCTGAGTTGATTGCAGCATGTAATGGTTAAGCCTGAATCAGAACCGAGTCTGGATCAGAGGTATATGATCTTTCTTTTTATGTAAAGAAGCAAATTCGGAGAAGAAGATTTTCAAAAGTGATGTGTAATATATATTAATTTCTTGGAACACCAATGAAGACTTATGTGTAAAAAATAATATTTTATTTGTGGTTGTCTCCCCAAATTTGGCTATAAATAGGGGTGCATTGTAATGTATTGAGATATCTCTCATTCTATAACAAACCTTTGAGTTCATAATATTTCTCTCTATATTTTTCTTTTATTTCTTCTTTAAATATAATTACATGTTATTTCATATTCAAAGTTTTACACTTTGAATAATGAATAGCTAACTTCCTAAAGTTGAGATGATAGGTGAAACTCTTGGCATGATAATAAGGTTATTAAAAGGTAAGAATGTATGTTTTATTATTAATTATTATTTATTGTTTATGTTATTTTTATTTCTTAAGCATTTTTATACCCTACTTATAAGTGGGAGTTTTGATTTATTGTTTGCTATATGTTACACTAAATTCTTGGAATCATTTTAAATGTTAGTTTGGTATTACCAACCATTTAAAGTGGATGCCTTGATTTATTATATATAAATATATTATAATATTAAATTCTTGAACCATTTAAATGTTATTTTGGTTTTACCAACCATTTTAACTTGGATTCCTTGCTTTACTATATATAAATATATCATAATAATATTTTCTTGGTACCATTTAAATGTTACTTTGGTTTTACCAACCATTTAAAGTGGGAACCTTGATTTAGTGTTTACAAATATATATATAACACAATAAATAGTTGACCACATTTATAAGTTTTGGTATATATTATATATTTATGAGATAATAATTTATAACATAATATAAATATGATTATTTAATATATTGGACCATTTTATTAAGTGGATTTCAATATTGTTCGTTAATGTAAACTTTATTAAATACCAAGAGTGGATCCTTTAATCTCAACTACTTAAATTAAAATTTGAACAATTAAAATTTACCCATTAAATATTCAAACAATTAAAATTAAAAAGAAACAAAAACAAAAACAAAACAAAAAGACATTGTAGTGGACTTGTAATTACCTTAGCTTCCTGTGGATACGATATTCGGACTCACCGAATTATATTACTTGTGGACAACCTGCTCTTGGGAGTGCAACAATCAAAGTCGCAACAAGTTTTTGGCGCCGTTGCCGGGGAAGTATAATTTAATTTCAAGTCTATTTAATTTTGTTTATAGTTTATTTTTCTTTATTTGAATTTTTATTGCTTTTGTGTGTTTTTATTCTTTGCATTTGCATTTGTATTTGCATGAGCATTGGTCACGTACACTTAGTGGTCGACTTATTCGAAATAATCCTTTATTTTTACAAAACATGGCGGAAG
The DNA here is from genome assembly GCF_022965805.1 of Primulina eburnea. Lineage (NCBI taxonomy): Eukaryota > Viridiplantae > Streptophyta > Magnoliopsida > Lamiales > Gesneriaceae > Primulina > Primulina eburnea. The sequence continues at coordinate 27,105,505 of NC_133107.1, read as the reverse complement.
AACCCATCTAAGAAAATGAAGATGAAATTTAATCTCAACATGATCATGATAGACGAAGAACACTTAGAGATCACATGAATCCTACACGTACTAGTGCACCTTCATGTCTAGTTTTTCCCCTGATGCATCTCATTTAAATTTTAAGCCTGGTATTATCCAACTTTTACCCAACTTTCATGGCTTAGATTCTAAAAATCCATACATGCATTTACGAGAGTTTGAAGAAGTGTGCACCACATATAATGATCTAAATTGTAGCATGAACACCATTCGACTTAAGCTTTTTCCTTTTTCTTTAAAAGATAAAGCTAAAACTTGGCTACAATATCTTAGATCGGGATCCATTCGAACTTGGGATGAATTGCAACAACAATTTTTGAAAAAGTTTTTTCCATCTCATAGAACAAATTCTTTCAAAAGGCAAATCATCACTTTCACTCAAAAACAAGGAGAAACTTTTTATCAGTGTTGGGATAGATACAAAGAATGGCTTAATCTTTGTCCACATCATGGTTTTGAAATTTGGAGAGTTGTTTCTCTATTTTATGAAGGCTTAACACCTAAAGATAGGCAAATTTTTGAATTTATGTGTAATGGAACATTTGAAGATAAAGATCCAAACGAGGCAATTGAGTATCTCGATTCATTAGCTTAAATGCTCAAAATTGGGACACTATAGGTACAATCGAACCCTCAAACAAGATTCAATCTCCTACATCTGGTGGAGGTATGTACACTCTCAAAGATGAACATGATCTTCAAGATAGATTTACCTCTTTGGCAAGAAAAGTTGAGGCACTTGAATTGAAAAAGAATGGTCAATTAAAATCTGTTCAAGAAATTGTGTGTCACATCTGTGATACAAGTGATCATTTTACAAAAGATTGTCCCACTTTGCCCTCTTTTAAAGAATGTCTCCATGAACAAGCCAATGTTTTGAACAATTTCAAAGGCCAAATTTTGAACCATTTTCTCAAAATTACAATCCAGGTTGGCGAAATCATCCAAATCTTAGTTGGAGGAATGATAATGCTGCATAATTTTCACAACCACATTTCCAAAATCAACAAAATTTTCAAAATTATGCACCTTATGTTCCTCCACCTAAAAAAAATTTGGAAGATACATTGAATTCTTTCATTGCAAAGCAAGAGTCTATCAATACTCAAACTGCTCAAACCATGACAGATTTGAAAGATACTCTTGCTAAATTTGCATCTGCACTTAATGTTCATGAGAAAGGTAAATTTCCTTCACAACCTCTGCCTAATCCCAAGGATCATCATTCACAAACTGGAACTTCTGGAACTCAACCGATGGATCAGGTAAAATCTGTTATTACCCTTCGAAGTGGTAAGGTTGTGGAAAATCCATTCTTGAACCTTGTGAAGATGATGATAAATCAACTTCAAAGGATAAGGAAGTGGAACCCATAACTTCCGAAGAGGAGGTTAAACAAAAAGTGTCACCACCATTCCCTCATGCATTAAAAAATACAAAAAAATCAAATTGGAATTCTGATATATATGATATTTTTAAACAAGTAAAGTTAATATTCCTTTATTAGATGCAATAAAACAGGTACCATCATATGCTAAATTTTTGAAAGACTTGTGCACTGTGAAAAGAAAATTGAATGTGAAAAGAAAGCATTTTTAGCCGAACAAGTAAGTGCAATCATTCAAAATAATAATACTTTGAAATACAAAGACCCTGGTTGTCCTATTATTTCATGTATTATTGGAGAACGAAAGATTAAAAAAGCCTTGCTTGATCTTGGAGCTAGTGTTAATTTACTTCCATATTCAGTTTATCAAGAACTCAATCTAGGCGAGTTAAAATCTACTTCGGTAACGCTTTTACTTGCTGATAGATCTGTTAAAGTGCCAAGAGGTATGGTAAAAGACGTGTTGGTCCAAGTTGATAACTTTGAATATCCTGTCGATTTCATAGTTTTAGATACACAACCTATCGAAGCTTGTAATGCAATTCCTGTAATTCTGGGTCGTCCATTTTTAGCAACTTCTAATGCTCTTATAAATTGCAGGAATGGAATAATGAAGTTGTCATTTGGTAACATGACCTTGGAGCTCAATGTTTTTAATCTTTGTAAGCAACCACATGACAAAGGAGATGAAAGTGAAGATGAAAATTTTATTGAAACTCTTGTGGAAGAAAACATTCAAGAAGGGAGTACTCGTGATCAATTAGATATTTGTTCAATTGAAACTGTTAAAGAAAATATTGAAATTGATCTTGATGATTTTATCAGGTATCACTCGTTACCAGGATCAGAGAAAGAATTTGATGCAAAATATGAGAACAAATACGAACCACCAATATTGGAGTTAAAACCCTTGCCAGAAGAATTGAAGTATGCATTTCTTGGAGAAGATGAAATATATCCGGTGGTAATTTCTTCCAAACTAGAAAGTGATCAAGAAGGTAAATTAGTTGATATGCTTAAAAGACATAAAAATGCAATTGGGTGGACACTAAAAGATCTCAAGGGCATTAATCCACTAATTTGCACTCACAAAATTCATTTAGAAGAAAATGCAAAAACATCTCAACAACCACAAAGGATATTAAATCCACATATGAAAGATGTTGTGAAAACTGAAGTTCTCAAACTACTTGATGTTGGGATTATCTACCCTATTTCTGATAGTAAGTGGGTAAGCCCAACACAAGTAGTTCCAAAAAAATCTGGCATCACAGTGCTAAAAAATGAAAAAGGTGAATTGTTAACAAGTCGAGTCCCATCTAGTTGGCGGATGTGTATTGATTATAGAAAATTAAATGACGCCACTAGAAAAGATCATTTTCCATTACCATTTTTGGATCAAATTTTAGAAAGAGTAGCAGGTCATCCATACTACTGTTTTCTTGATGGATATTCAGGTTATTATCAAATTCTCATTGCACTCGAAGATCAAGATAAAACTACACTCACATGTCCTTTTGGAACATTTGCATTTAGAAGGATGCCATTTGGATTATGCAATGCCCCAGCAACATTTATTGCGACATGGTTGAAAATTGTTTGGAAATTTTCATGGATGATTTAACTGTCTTTGGGAATACATTTGATAATTGTCTTGAAAATTTGGAAAAAATTTTAAAAAGATGCGAGGAAAAAGGTCTTATTTTAAATTGGGAAAAATGTCATTACATGATTACTTCTGGGATTGTTCTGGGACATGTCGTGTCATCTCATGGAATTGAAGTTGATAAAGCCAAAGTGGATGTCATTGCAAATTTACCCCCTCCAAAAACCATTAAAGAAATTCGCTCATTTTTGGGACATGCTGGATTTTATAGGAGGTTTAGAAAGGACTTTAGTTTAATCTCTAAACTCATTTGTAACCTCTTAACAAAAGACAGTGTATTTGAGTGGACTCAAGAATGTCAAAATGCTTTTGATAAAATCATTCGACATTTAACAATAGCTCCTATCATAAAACCTCCTGATTGGTCTTTACCATTTGAAATCATGTGCGACGCGAGTGATTATGCAGTCGGTGCAGTACTGGGTCAAAGAAGAAACAGTAAGCCTTATGTGATATATTATGCAAGTAGAACTTTAAACAATGCTCAAATGAATTACTCCACAACTGAAAAAGAACTACTTGCTGTAATATTTGCATTAGATAAATTTCGTTCTTATTTGATTGGATCAACGACTATTGTGTTTACTGATCATTTTTTCTATTAGATATTTTTTGACGAAACAGGATGCAAAGCCACGACTGATACGATGGATTTTGTTGCTCCAAGAATTTGACATTGTGATCAAAGATAAAAAAGGAACCGAGAATGTCGTAGCCGATCATTTATCGAGACTAGTAACAGGATCATCTTGTGAAATGAAACCAATTAACGATAATTTTTCTGATGAACATCTATTTTCAGTTACTACTACAACTTGGTTTGCTAACATAGTAAATTTTCTTGTGACAGGAAAAATGCCACCGCAATGGAGTTCTCAAGATAAAAGAAAATTTTTGAATGAGGTAAAAAAATTTTATTGGGATGATCCGTATCTGTTCAAGTATTGCCCGGATCAAATTTTTCGACGTTGCATACCCGAAAATGAGGTAAGTAGTGTCATTAAATTTTGTCATTCAGAAGCATGCGGAGGACATTTTTCTTCAAAGAAAACGGCTGCAAAAATCTTGCAGTGTGGATTTTATTGGCCCACTTTGTTTAAAGACATCCACGAAATCTGCAAGATCTGTGAAAATTGTCAAAAATTGGGTGCGATTTCAAAAAGAAACATGATGCCTTTGAATCCTATCATTGAAATTGAAATTTTTGACTGTTGGGGAATTGATTTTATGGTACCTTTTCCACCGTCGTTTGGATACTTGTATATTTTAGTTGCAGTTGATTATGTTTCCAAATGGATAGAGGCAATTCCATGTCGAACAAATGATCATAAAATCGTCATCAAATTTTTAAAAGAAAATATTTTTAGTAGATTTGGAATTCCTCGAGCCATGATAAGTGATGGGGGAACTCACTTTGTTAATAAACCATTTGCTTCATTAATGAAAAAATATGGTATTACTCATAAAGTAACTACTCCTTATCATCCTCAAACAAATGTACAAGTTGAATTAGCTAATAGGGAGATAAAGCAAATTTTGGAAAAAACTGTTAACTCAAATAGAAAAGATTGGTCTCTGCGACTTAATGATGCACTTTGGGCATATCGAACAGCTTTTAAAACATCATTGAATATGTCTCCCTATAGGTTGGTTTATGAAAAACATTGTCATTTGCCTGTGGAATTGGAACATAAAGCTTATTGGGCGATCAAAACTTTAAATTCAAACATGGATGATGCCAACAATTCTTAGAAAATCTTTTGAGATTTTCTCAGAAATGATGCGTATGAGAATTCAATGATTTATAAAGCAAAAATCAAATCATTTCATGATAAAACAATTCTTAGAAAATCTTTTGAGATTGGTAAAAAAGTTTTGCTTTATAATTCTCGACTTCACATATTCCCAGGAAAATTACGATCAAGATGGACAGGCCCATATGTTGTAAAGCATGTATATAATTATGGAGCTGTGGATATTGAAAATCCTAAAAATGGTGATATTTTTAAAGTAAATGGACAAAGGCTTAAACCATTTTTAGAAAATGAAATCTTTCAAAAAGAGTTTATTTCCCTTTCTGATCCTTAAATTTTTATGTTGCATTTAAGTTTGTTTGTTTTTATTTCAGGTTTCTTAATCTTTTTATTTTCCTGGTTAAATGGCGGATAACGGTACTCCGTGACTCTCATAGTCGGTTAAATCAGTTTCTCACAATTGCTGATATAAAAAGAAAAAAAATCATTTCTTTTCTTTTCAAAATGGATGAAATTCTCTCAAAAATTTGTAAATATTTTCCCTCTGTTTCTGAAAATGTTCTAAGAAAAATTTATGCAGGAAGATGTAAAAGATTGAGATTGTTAATGCAAAAAGGAATTCCAGAAGATATTCGTCTTGTAATAGAAGCTAAGGTCCGATTAGGAGGAGAAGTTTCACAATCATTGCTCATTCGGTATTTGCCTGGATTAGGAAAAAGCACTTATGCGAAAAAACGAAGGGCCAAAAGGTTAGGGGTTTGTCATAAGTGTGCAAGATGGACTTGTGACAAACGATGCAGATCTTTGGGATGTGTTTCTGATAACAAAGAAGATAAAATTGATTTCATTAAGAATGGGCTGAGTAAGGAGTCTTTAGATAACATCTTATTGACTCTTGAGACGCATACTAGTGGACATGTGCATATTGAACTTCTCCGTTTATGGAAACAATTCCAAGATGAGCGTCATAGTCATGGGAATCTGACTAAAAAAGACCCTGTTTGCCAATTTATAAAAAAATTGGATGGGAAGCATATCCTCGACTCATAGAAGGCATTGAAGCCGTTTCTGGACGTAAAACCAGAGGAAAATTGTGAGCCACAATCACACTACTGTTTATATCTATGTGTGTCATTATTATTTTTACTAATTATTCTGTTTACAGCTGTGACCCATAGATTTGTCATGATAACATATTACCCCTATAAAATCTCTCATCTTTCTCTCTATTTTCGCAGAAAAAAAAAGAAAGTAAAAACATGGCTGGATCCTCTGCACAAACATTGAGAAATATTTGTGTATTTTGTGGGTCGAGTCCTGGAAAAAATGAAGTGTTTGTAGAAGCAGCGAAAAATAATCTTGGAAAGATATTGGCTGAGAGAAAAATTCACTTGGTATATGGGGGAGGTAATATTGGGTTAATGAGATCTGTTTCAACATCTGCTCATCTTGGAGGTAGTCAGGTTTTGGGTATTATTACTACAGCTTTAGCTGAAGGAAATATTACAGGTGTTACGATTGGGGAAGAATTAAAAGTTTTTTCTATGTATGAAAGAATCACCAAAATGATTGAAAATTCTGATGCTTTTATCGCACTACCAGGTGGTTTTGGTACATTAGAAGAAATTTTTCACACTGTTTCTTGGGCGCAACTTAATATCAATAATAAACCTGTGGGCTTGTTGAATATCAATAATTATTATGACAGTTTGTTGACATTTCTTGATAAAGCTGTGGAACATAATTTCATTTCAGAAAATTCACGACGGATGCTCATATGTGCTTCGACTGCCGACCAATTAATTGATGATTTGGAAGCTTTTGTTCATAAGCCTGATCCGATGATAACAAAGATCAATTGGTCGCAATCAAGCAGTAAGAAAAGGAAGTTGGATCATTGATTCAAAAGTCGTGGATTGGTTTGCGTTTGTTTCAGTTTGTTATCTTCATTAAAATTCCAGGTGATATCTCTTTCATTATGTACTCTTTATTAATAGTTATTTTGACATTAGGGACAATGTCATATTCTGAATGGGGGAGAACAAACTTATAAAAAAAAAAAAATTTAAAAAAAATTTAAAAAATAAAAATAAAAATATATATATATATTATTTTAAAATAAAAACATGTTTATTGTTTGTATCTTAGTAATTTTTGCAAAAATATCATACATTACATGTTTGAAAGGTTTAGATTAGAAATTGTAATAATCTATCTAAGTATGTTTAAATTTTTATTTGAAAAAAAAAAGTCAATTTTAATATTTTGACCACTATAAAAATATGATTTATGAAATCTTTTTGAATGATTAACCATTGTGATAAAATCAGTTATTAAAGTATATGGCCCAAGATATACCTGATAAGAGTGCCTAAAATTTTTAAACTCACACATATTTTGCGAGTGAGTGGAGAGAATTGAGAAAACAGCTTGCGAGCCTTTATTGATCATCAGAGAGGCTATCTATTGTTTAGATATTGTGTTTTTATTTTGAAAAAAAAAAATTGATATTTCCTGAAAAAATGAAAAAAAGAAAAAAAGGGAAAGATGTTGAAGATCTATGTAATTTTTAAGTTACATGCTGCGACCCATTTATCTCTCATAAAAATACAAATAAAAAAAAAAAGAAACAAAAGAAAGAATGAGAGAAATACATTGTACAAATTAAATAAATATGTGGTCAAGAAGCATAAACTTAGTCTGATTCTATGATGTAAAAAAAAAAAAAGCAGGAAAAAAGTATATAATAAGAACAACTGGATTTTAAATCAATGGATTTCCTATCTTTTGATTAGTTTGGCTCGTTTGTCTGTCTGCATTCTGTAAACCATTTTCCTGAGCATTTATCTGTATTCGAACTCCATGAGAGAAATTATTCCCATAAATTGAAACACTTATTAACCTGTGAGAATATGGAGTTGAGACTCTTATTAGGAATTTCAGAAGGCCATGTACATTTAACTACCTGAAAACAAGCTTTGAATTGATCAGTTCAGATTATTTCATAAATTATAATTATAATGATCTTAATATAACTTTGACAGTTTTCAAATTTAATTTAAACACTTGGATAGTTTTGATTACATTTCTATTTAAATTAATCAATATGTTTTGTGTTGCTATTAACGCTTAAATTGCTAGGGACTAGCAATAAGCTGGTTGGGGAGTGTGATAAAGATAAAATATTGTATATTAATTAAATGTTTTATTATTTAAATATATAGTTTTTGTTTTATTAAATGTTTAAATATTATATGTTTTATAATAAATTGTATAAAATATAAGTTGTTGTGTAATTATAAGTTTTTATTATTTTTACAGGTTCGATAAAACAAGAATAACCTTGGCGTTGCAAATGGGATTAAGATGATTCTTGGACCTGTAGAAAGTTGATTATAATATCTACAATATTGTTGACAAGCATGAGATAAAAATCCTCTCACAATTGGGATCAAATTAAGCAACAAAGAAAGTTACCAAAGGAGTGGCAGTTTTACCATGCTCTAGTATTTTGACCATATCTCTCAAATTACTTGGTCAAATATTCTGAAAAAAATATCACAACTAGACAACTCAATTATCCACATGTTTCTTTTTATGTGAAGAAGCAAATTCGGAGAAGAATATTTTCAAAAGTGATGTGTAATATAATATGAATTTCTTGGAACATCAATGAAGACTTATGTATAAAAAATAATATTTTATTTGTGGTTGTCTCCCCAAATTTGGCTATAAATAGGGGTGCATTGTAATGTATTGAGATATCTCTCATTCTACGAACAAACCTTTGAGTTCATAATATTTCTCTCTATATTTTTCTTTTATTTCTTCATTTAAATATAATTAGCATGTTAATTTCATATTCAAAGTTTTACACTTTAAATAATGAATAGCTAACTTCCTAAAGTTGAGATGATAAGGTGAAACTCTTGGCAAGATAATAAGGTTATTAAAAGGTAAGAATGTATGTTTTATATTATTTAATTATTATTTATTGTTTATGTTATATTTATTTCTTTAAGCATTTTTATACCCTACTTATAAGTGGGAGTTTTGATTTATTGTTGCTATATGTTACACTAAATTCTTGGAACCATTTAAATGTTAGTTTGGTATTACCAACCATTTAAAGTGGATGCCTTGATTTATTATGTAATGCCCCAGAATTGTCGTAGAATTGATTAGATAAGATTAATGAAATATCCCAAGACTTGTAGAATTGATCAGATAAGATTTTGGGATGTTGCTCGGATCAAAAATATAATTTTTGATAACGTGCAAGACCGCACCCGCGCCCTTGTTTACACCGCACCCGCGGTGTGAGTACAGTAGGGTAGGGATTTTGGGCGAAGGAAGACCGCACCCGCGCTCCTTGCACTACCGCACCCGCGGGCAAGACACCGCACCCGCGCTCCTTGCACTACCGCACCCGCGGTCTTGCGTGCAGCAAGGAAAATATGCCACGTTTTTGTACATGCATGTAGTATATATAGGAAGGGAAGTCGTGTCTTCCTCTCAGTTTTTCAAGGGAAATCGACAGCTTAGAGAGAGAAACTTTCCTCTTTGCGTTGGAACTGGATTTACGAAGAAACCGTGTAGCAGAATTCGAATCCGAACACAGTATCGTACTCCTCTCGACTAGAGCTACACAAGGACATAAGTTTTATTACGTTTCGTAGTGTTTTGAAAATATGATGTTGCTAGAATTGCATGGGATTCAGATATGGTGTTTCTACTACCGTGGACATTGTAGAATTGAAGTCAGATTAAAGAACAGACTGTTTCTGCAATTGTTATGATTTTCAGAAGATATTGATTGAGATTAAACACTAGATTTGTATTGTTCTTGATTGAAGAATAGAGAGATGATTATTCTTGTATGTCTGGATAGATTATTCAGTAGATATGTGAAGTCAGATCGAAGAAAGAATACCGTATGTCTGTGTTTTGTATTTCAGCATCTCTGAAGATGTATTTGTTAGATATTCATATGCTGGAAACAGATTGATCAGATTCAGATATGAGTTAGATTATATCGTGATATTATTGATATGATCAGATTGTGTTTGGTTCAGAGTGATCAGATTATGTACTGAGTGAGTATTGATCAGAACAGATTGTGAATTGAGCTACACAGTGATATAGTGTATTCGATTTTGTCATTTCAGATCGGATATGGACAGACTGGACTTCAAGACTTCGTCTTCCTCGGACGGGGACGACAAAGGTATAATTCATGTGATATTCGGGAAGAAACAACTCAATTGAGATCACCATTTGAGTTGCCCAATAAATCACATACTATATCCTTGTTTATAAATTTGTTTATAGAACTTGTATGCAAATCTTGCTATGCTTTGTTTACAGATCATGTTGCATTGCATTAAGATGATTATGCTTGTTTACAGATTGTGTATTCATGCATTAAGATAGGAAAGTCTGCGAGATCATCCAGACTTCTAGACGTTCGGTGATATCACAGCTTAGGGGAAGATCATCGCCCCTATTGTAGATGCGGATACAGATCAGGCCGAAGTCTAGGAATAAGACGTACCGTCACCCCGATTGGAGAGTAGGTGATAGATCGTCTTATTCACCCCGGGATCCCTAGAGTTATAGATCGAGTCAAGTCTAGACATGATTTGATTAGGACTTCATGCTTATATGGATGTGGCTCCTAGATCATGGGACCCATCGTTATTGCTTTCAGTTGTGCTAGCATGTTTTATGATTTAGATTGTTTATATGCATGTTTATCTGATTTGAGCTGCATGCTTAATTTCATAGATTATGAAATATATTGTGTTTATACATGATCGCATGTTTTATGAATTAGTTTGTGTATATACATGCTTACCATGTTTTATACTGGGATTTATTCTCACCGGAGTTATCCGGCTGTTGTCGTGTTTTGTATGTGTGCATGACAACAGGTGGGGCTGGATCAGGGTCGAGAAGATGACGAGAGAAGACGAGTTTAGCGTGGTGATTCTGGACTTACAGTAGATTGGATTTTACTACTAGAACTTTAGTAGTGAACCTTAGACTAGAATGTTGTACATTATTGTATTTTTAATACTGAATTGTATTTTTATATACAGACATGTATAATATTTAGATTCCATTACCTTCCGCAGTTATATAATTTAAAAAGAAAAATTTTTAGACCCTGTTTTATCAGAACTGATAATTAAATCCCAAAAAGATGATTAAGAAAATGATTAGCGTCCGGGTCCCCACAACAGGTGGTATCAGAGCCGATAGTTCCTCTAGCGATAGATCTTTTAGAGATAGATCCTTTAGATTGAGAGAGTAAGAACTGATAGATCTTTTAGACTGACTTAGATTGAGATAGAAGAGATGAGCGGGGTAGATTGAATTTTCTTCTTTGCATGTGATTGCTAGCATGAGATTGATTGCAATGTTGATTTACATTATGTGTGCTAGCATGATTTATTGCTTTCCCTATTACATGTTGTTTGTTATCTGAGTTGATTGCAGCATGTAATGGTTAAGCCTGAATCAGAACCGAGTCTGGATCAGAGGTATATGATCAGAGGAGGGCTGAGACAGATGGTGTAGATTGTGTACTAATCTGTTTGACATTCAGATATACCGCCTCGGAGAATTCCAGAAAGGGGTAGTACTTCTTCTGAACAGATAGATGCATCAAAAACTCAGATAGAAGCAAAGTTGGCAGAACTTCAGTTATTTCAGCCGCCGATGCTGAGTGGTACCGAGACATCGGAAGATTGTCAGAACTGGTTGGATGACATAGAAATACTATTTGACTTAATTGCTTGTACAGAAGAACAGAAAGTTAAATTGGTATTTCTCCAATTACGAGAGGCTGCCAGAAGTTGGTGGGTTACCATGAAAAGAGTATTAACACAACGTGGTACTGTGATCACGTGGGAAGTCTTCAGAGCTGAATTCTACCAAAGGTTTTTCTCCGTTTCGTATCGGGAGGACAAAAGAGCAGAATTTGAGAATTTGAGACAAGGCCTATTGAATATTGACAAATATGCTGCGAGATTCTCTATGCTACTGCGTTTTGCTCCTCATTTGGCTGGGAATGACGAAGCTGTAGTGAATCAGTTCGTCGGAGGATTGAATTCGGAAATAGCTGCGTTGATGAACATGCAGCAACCTTATCATTTTCCTGATACCTTGAGTACAGCAAAGAGGGCGGAAGCAAGTTTGACTAGACAATTGGGAAGATTGAGCGTGAAGCAATCCCAGACACAGCAATCCCCTCTCCGATGTGAACGTGGCAACACGAGTGGAAAGCAAGATTTGCTGAAAGCTCAAAGGAAACCGTTCAAGAAATTAGGAGGTGGTTCCTCTAGTTCCAGTGGTTCCAGCCCGAGCTATGCTGGGGTGTATTGCAGGACTTGTGGGGGAAGACATCCCACAGAGCAATGCCAGGGAGTGACTGGTAGTTGCCATATTTGTAGACAGCCGGGACACTTTGATAGAGTTTGTCCCCAGAAGAGTTCTTGAAGATTTTAAAGAGCAGGGTCAGTAGTGGTAATGACTGAAGAACAGACTCAGAATTCACAACAGGTACTATTTCTTGTATGATTATATGCATAGGTATTGATATGTACTAATGCATTATTTATGAATACCTGTGATTGAGTAGCATGGAGATATGCTATATCTGTTGGATCTGTGTTTACTGTAGTATTGATTCCTTGGTGGTTGAGGAATATGTTGATATCAGAAATGTCTGTGACATATGATATACTACGGTTAGATAAGAATGAGATTGAACTAGATTGTGATGTACTTGTGTTATATGATTCTGATTGCATTACTGACATGTATATGCTAAACAAGTACAGAAATATCGTAGAATGTGTGCCAGAAACGGTAAGATTCAGACCAGATTTGGCTGATAAACGGAGATTTTCCGGTAAGGATTCTAGATCCAGAATTCCTTAGATTATTGTACTGTTTATGACTCGATTATTACAAAAAGGAACAGATGGTATCCTTATGTATTCAATAGATCCATTGAAATCGAGTCTAGCAGTGACAGAGTTGCTAGTAATATAATAGTTGACTGGTGTTTGCCTCGATAAGATTTCAGATGTGTTTGATATCAGAAAGGTAGATTTCAGAATTGAATCAATACCGAGTATTGCTGGTATATTAGAACATAGTACAGAATGACTGACAGAATTGATATAATTGACAGATAAAAGAACCTTAGCTGAGAAATCCAGTTGATTGAGTATTTCTTTGGAAGATATTTCAGTTCTGTTTCTAAATTGATAGATTTTATGTTCAGAGGTATTCTGAAAATTATGCTTGGTATATCTATGATTTATTGATATATTGCAGCATTTGATTGATTATATTGAATGTTTGAAGATTGTGTTAAATATTCAGAGAACTATGATCAGTGTATACCGAAATGGGTCAGGTATGAATCCAGTATGCAGTTATGGATACAGTGTTTATTCAGAATATGCAGTATCTGAAGATCGGTTGATTTAGACAGTTAAGACAGAAAGATCAGGAATTCTAGAAATGTCAGAAATTATTATCTGCAGATTATCTTATTCTGATTATTTATTCTCTTATTGTTATATATATATCTGCTGAGTATTGTTATTGTTCTACATCCGTATTTGTGCGATATCTTATATTGTTGGGAGCATATGTTATTTGCAGATAAGATATAGCAGTTGATATGGGCAGTATGAGGATTGGTCAGATAGCCAGAATTTACAGTTGCCTGATTTTGTTATTTTATGAGTTTTCGTAAACTCACTAGATCTGTATAGGGTCTTTCTATTCTGAACCTGATGTGATATTACTGTTATTATGAATCGGTGTTTGATACAGATTAGTGTAAACAGTCAGACATGTGATCAGAATGTTCAGAATTTGTTTGTAGTAAACAGAACAGAGCATCAGTCAGAATAACAGATATTTGATTTTGTGTTATATGGGACTGATTATGATATGATATCAGAATGTTTCAGAATTGTTTACAGATTTTGATATTGATAGTCAGAGCTGAATACCAGGTAGGTATTTCTTACTTAATTTATGTTATTCACTGATTTGTTTATACAAGATAGTTCGAATCTGAACTCACAGATAGTGTCAGAACCGCATAGTAGTGGATTCAGTTTTCATTCAGATAGTTGAGAATGTATGATATTCGAACAGACAGTCGTGATATAAACAGATTAGATCGGTTATAACAGAATGTGTACAGAAATGTTGGCAGAAATTGTACTGACAAGTCTGAATTGCTAACAGAAGAAGCCAGAAAGATAGAAATCAGAAGATTATTACAGATTTTGTATAGTTCTGAATAGAAATGGGAGTACATTTCTATGGCTTTAGTAATGAAATTACCGCCATTTTCTTTAGATTATGAGATGATATGATTATGATTGACAGATTTCTCAATCTATATCTATCAGTTTGTACCAGATTACGTACAAACAGAACCAGATGGCATAGATCAATGTCAAAGAAATAGTCAGATTGACAAGAATGCAAGAATTAGATGATATCAAATTGTGATTTTGATGGAGTTGTACTTGTGATAGATTATATCATAAGCTCTCTTGTGCAGATTTATTACAGATTGACAGATAGTCAGAGTATATTACCGGATATTGACAGATAATTGTAGAGCTTTGGTACTGGATGTTAGTACTAGTTGATACCGATTATTGTCATGATATGATTGATTGTATGACAGTAGCTATCAAGATAGTTCAGAATGGACAGATTTAAGAAACCAACGTTGGATAATGACGATTGATAATTGAAGATGAAGATTGAATATGTCCTGGATTGGGATAAACAGATAGGATAACAACTACATATGGTATTGTTTTGTTATAGATTACAGGTTGGTATATACGGATGTTGTATAACCAATATTGTGAGATGAATTCAGTCAGAAGGATTGTGAGAAGTACTGTGATAGGATACTTCTTGACTTTGTATTCCTGATTAGAATCAAGAATGGATACAAGGGAGATATTGCCGAATGATGTTATTAAAAGGAGTTTGGATGGTAAACTCTGTTATACATTTCCTCTATTAGATTGGGATTGATTGGTTGCGAGTTCGAGGACGAACTCAGTTCTAAGAGGGGGAGAAATGTAATGCCCCAGAATTGTCGTAGAATTGATTAGATAAGATTAATGAAATATCCCAAGACTTGTAGAATTGATCAGATAAGATTTTGGGATGTTGCTCGGATCAAAAATATAATTTTTGATAACGTGCAAGACCGCACCCGCGCCCTTGTTTACACCGCACCCGCGGTGTAAGTCCAGTAGGGTAGGGATTTTGGGCGAAGGAAGACCGCACCCGCGCTCCTTGCACTACCGCACCCGCGGGCAAGACACCGCACCCGCGCTCCTTGCACTACCGCACCCGCGGTCTTGCGTGCAGCAAGGAAAATATGCCACGTTTTTGTACATGCATGTAGTATATATAGGAAGGGAAGTCGTGTCTTCCTCTCAGTTTTTCAAGGGGAATCGACAGCTTAGAGAGAGAAACTTTCCTCTTTGCGTTGGAACTGGATTTACGAAGAAACCGTGTAGCAGAATTCGAATCCGAACACGGTATCGTACTCCTCTCGACTAGAGCTACACAAGGACGTAAGTTTTATTACGTTTTGTAGTGTTTTGAAAATATGATGTTGCTAGAATTGCATGGGATTCAGATATGGTGTTTCTACTACCGTGGACATTGTAGAATTGAAGTCAGATTAAAGAACAGACTGTTTCTGCAATTGTTATGATTTTCAGAAGATATTGATTGAGATTAAACACTAGATTTGTATTGTTCTTGATTGAAGAATAGAGAGATGATTATTCTTGTATGTCTGGATAGATTATTCAGTAGATATGTGAAGTCAGATCGAAGAAAGAATACCGTATGTCTGTGTTTTGTATTTCAGCATCTCTGAAGATGTATTTGTTAGATATTCATATGCTGGAAACAGATTGATCAGATTCAGATATGATTTAGATTATATCGTGATATTATTGATATGATCAGATTGTGTTTGGTTCAGAGTGATCAGATTATGTACTGAGTGAGTATTGATCAGAACAGATTGTGAATTGAGCTACACAGTGATATAGTGTATTCGATTTTGTCATTTCAGATCGGATATGGACAGACTGGACTTCAAGACTTCGTCTTCCTCGGACGGGGACGACAAAGGTATAATTCATGTGATATTCGGGAAGAAACAACTCAATTGAGATCACCATTTGAGTTGCCCAATAAATCACATACTATATCCTTGTTTATAAATTTGTTTATAGAACTTGTATGCAAATCTTGCTATGCTTTGTTTACAGATCATGTTGCATTGCATTAAGATGATTATGCTTGTTTACAGAT
This sequence comes from Primulina eburnea, assembly GCF_022965805.1. Classification (NCBI taxonomy): domain Eukaryota; kingdom Viridiplantae; phylum Streptophyta; class Magnoliopsida; order Lamiales; family Gesneriaceae; genus Primulina; species Primulina eburnea. Next base: position 27,089,241 of record NC_133107.1, on the reverse strand, counting down.
TGTGTATTCATGCATTAAGATAGGAAAGTCTGCGAGATCATCCAGACTTCTAGACGTTCGGTGATATCACAGCTTAGGGGAAGATCATCGCCCCTATTGTAGATGCGGATACAGATCAGGCCGAAGTCTAGGAATAAGACGTACCGTCACCCCGATTGGAGAGTAGGTGATAGATCGTCTTATTCACCCCGGGATCCCTAGAGTTATAGATCGAGTCAAGTCTAGACATGATTTGATTAGGACTTCATGCTTATATGGATGTGGCTCCTAGATCATGGGACCCATCGTTATTGCTTTCAGTTGTGCTAGCATGTTTTATGATTTAGATTGTTTATATGCATGTTTATCTGATTTGAGCTGCATGCTTAATTTCATAGATTATGAAATATATTGTGTTTATACATGATCGCATGTTTTATGAATTAGTTTGTGTATATACATGCTTACCATGTTTTATACTGGGATTTATTCTCACCGGAGTTATCCGGCTGTTGTCGTGTTTTGTATGTGTGCATGATAACAGGTGGGGCTGGATCAGGGTCGAGAAGATGACGAGAGAAGACGAGTTTAGCGTGGTGATTCCGGACTTACAGTAGATTGGATTTTACTACTAGAACTTTAGTAGTGAACCTTAGACTAGAATGTTTTACATTATTGTATTTTTAATACTGAATTGTATTTTTATATACAGACATGTATAATATTTAGATTCCATTACCTTCCGCAGTTATATAATTTAAAAAGAAAAATTTTTAGACCCTGTTTTATCAGAACTGATAATTAAATCCCAAAAAGATGATTAAGAAAATGATTAGCGTCCGGGTCCCCACATATTATATATAAATATATTATAATATTAAATTCTTGGAACCATTTAAATGTTAGTTTGGTTTTACCAACCATTTAACTTGGATTCCTTGATTTACTATATATAAATATATCATAATAATATTTTCTTGGTACCATTTAAATGTTAGTTTGGTTTTACCAACAATTTAAAGTGGGAACCTTGATTTAGTGTTTACAAATATATATATAACACAATAAATACTTGACCACATTTATAAGTTTTGGTATATATTATATATTTATGAGATAATAATTTATAACATAATATAAATATGATTATTTAATATATTGGAACCATTTTATTAAGTGGATTTCAATATTGTTCGTTAATGTTAACTTTATTAAAATACCAAGAGTGGATCCTTTAATCTCAACTACTTAAATTAAAATTTGAACAATTAAAATTTACCCATTAAATATTCAAACAATTAAAATTAAAAAGAAACAAAAACAAAAACAAAACAAAAAGACATTGTAGTGGACTTGTAATTACCTTAGCTTCTCTGTGGATACGATATTCGGACTCACCGAATTATATTACTTGTGGACAACCTGCTCTTGGGAGTTCAACAATCAAAGTCGCAACAATAAGCGACGGTTTTAGCAAACCGTCGCTGATGGCAACGGTTTTGTGGTTTAGGGTTTAGGGTTTTAGCAAACTGTCTATAAATTGTCGCGTTTAGAGTCGTTTGTAACATTTGCACTTAGTCATCCTGAGTGTTTATTAAATAGATGTATCCTTTGTCCTTACAATCGAAAAAAATGTCAGAACAAACCATATTTAGACGAAATTACAAACCATTTGTGTTTCCTAATAAAAAATACAAAATTGTTGATGTCAATCGAAAAAGAGTCTTGGATACTACGAACCATTTGTGTTTCCTACGCAAGCCTCGCAAGTTGTGTATTTGACTTATCCAACAACGAAGAGAGCAGAATCAGATTGGATGCATGTGAGTACTCTACGTAGGCGAGCTTATGTCACTGATGTTGAGCAAAATATTGAGCATAATCAAATTGATGCGAAGGATGCATTTCAAAACAACGAAAGTGGACCTCATGACATCTCAACTCAATTTCTTTTATCGTCTCAAAATCTAGTCGATGTTAATGTTATGTATGACAATGAAATTGATTTGAACTGAAAGTGAAATAGAAAAATTCAATATTCGAGCGACGATGTTTGTGACATTTATTGAATTGTACTTTGGAAAAAATATATATTTCATTAATTATAAATATTAATGTTTTACAATTATTGAATTTATTTTAGCGAGCACGACATGCCAGAGATCCAACGTCATGGGAGCTATACGTTCACACACATCGACAAGCAGATGGATCTTTCGTTGACACGCGATCCCGCCTGCTCCACGTAAGTTTATTAAATTTCGTTATTCTCATCAACGTTACATTAAGAAAATTCAATTTGATTCATTTTAAATCAACATCACAGGAGGAGATGTAGCCCTACATGGCTGATTCATTTTGTATGAAACACTTGTATTATTATTTTCAGATTAATAATATGATTACATTTATCAAATTTTGTTAATTTTTTTTCGATTATACAGCACAATATATTTTTATTTCAGATTTAAATAATTATAACATTTAAAAAAAACATTTAGCGGCGGTTTTTGTTCAAACCGTCGCGACATTAGCGACGGGTTTTATAAAACCCGTCGCTAATGACGACAGGTTTGACATACTGTCGCTATAATAGCGACGGTCTAAAATAACCGTCGCTTTTTGGCGACGATGTCTATACGACAGTTGTAGAAAAACGTCGCCGATCAGATCGGCGACGTTTTTGTAAATACCCGTCGCTATTAGCGACGTTTGTGTCAATACCCGTCGCTATTAGCGACGCTTTTAATCAAAACCCGTAGCTATTGGCGAACCCGAGCCAAGCTCATTAAACAAGATAAACGAGCCATTAACGAGCCGAGCCCGAGCTTCATAAATTCCGAACGAGCCGAGCCCGAGCTTCAAACCTGAGGCTCGTAACGAGCTCGAGCCGAGCCCGAGCCGAGAAAATAATGAAACGAGCCGAGCCCGAGCAAGCTACTGCTCGGCTCGGCTCATTTACATCCCTAGCTTCAGCAGTCTTGTCAATGAACTCTCAGCTCTTGGGAAAGATTTTGACAACAGAGAAATTGCACTAAAGATAATGAGAGCCCTACCCAGAGAATGAGATGTCAAAACAATGGCAATGAGAGCTTCCAGGGATCTACACAAGTTAAAACTACATGACTTGTTTTCAGACGTGAAGGCATATGAGTTTGAACTTGAAGTTCGAAGTGGAGAAGAGCCCTTAGCAATTCCACCAAACAAAGCTCTCGCAGCTACTGTTAACTCTACTGCTGCAGTTGCCCCAAGTTCATTTCTGCTACAGCTATAGAAAGTACTTCTGAGAGAAGTGCTGAACATATAAGCAATGACGCAATGTCATTATTTGTTAAGAAGTTTTCCAGATTCATTGAAAATAATCACAGAACATTTCAAAGTCCCAACCGCAACTTCAAAAAGGAATCACCATCTTGTGATATGGCATGTTTTAACTGCGGCAAAGTTGGACACTTCATTGCTGATTGTCCAAAACCAAAGAAGGATGACCAGAAGAAGAAGAGTGTCAAACGTAATGATAAAAAGACTAGAAGAGACAGAAAGGCAATGATTGCAGAAGAAAGTAAGTCCAAATGAGCAGACTCAAGTTCCGAATCTTCTGGTTCTGAGAGCCATTCAAGTGACAGTGATGAAGATGAGATCAAATGTCTGATGGCAAAAACTGAATCAACCTCGACATCCGGAGAGGTATTTGACTTTGACTCTGATGAATTTACACGCACTGATTTAGTCAAAGCATTAGACGACATGGTAGAAGAGTATTCAAGACTTTTTCAATCATTCGAGGAAGTTAAGACTGAAAATCAGAACTTAAGAGATCAGAGCAGTAAGTTAACTTGCTTGCAAGTAAACAGGTGCAATGATTTGCAAGTTGGGATGAGTAAATTAAAAACTGAGAATGAAAGAGTAAAAGTAGATTACCAGACGATGCTCACTGAAAACTAGAAGTTATCGCTACTGGTGAATGCTTGGAACAAGTCCTCTATTTCACTCGAAAAGATGCAAGAGTTACAAAAAAAATCTGGAGACAGGAGTGGTCTCGATTTTTGTAATGATGAAGGCACTTCTGAAATGAATACTAAGCCAAAACTAGATATGTGCAAAGGGAAGTACATTCATTTTCTGAAATCCAGTGTGGTACAGAAACCAGAAGTACCACTGCTTCAATTGAAAGGAATGTAAATCAGCTGAACAAAATGATGCATTATGGTCTGGGTTATGTTAAACCTGAGGAAAGAGTTGGACGAGAGTTCTGGATCCAGTAGAGGATTCACCTCAGGAAGACAACCTCCTATGAAGGTTAAAAACTACCAGTACTACAATTCTAGACCTGTTTAGAAGAAATACAGGCCAGACAGCAGAAACAGAAGGGAAGAACAACATGCTAAAATGCATAATGTTAGAAAGAACAGGCCCTTTGTTGCACACACCTCCATGGATACCCGAAGTATAAGAATTGTACAAATGTGGGTTCCAAAGGGACTAATAAGGCTTGGACCCAAGTAGATTAGGTACCAGATACTAAAATTGGTGTTTACAAGTACAATTGAAGAAAGCCAAGATCAACAGCTCAACATGGTATTTGGACAGTGGATGTTCAAGGCATATGACTGGACAGAAGAGTCTACTATCAGAAATAGTGAGTTGTGCTGGACTAGAGATAACCTTTGGGGACAACTCAAAAGGTAAAACCGTGGATAAGGGTAAGATTATCCATGGTAACATCACTATTAAGGATGTGCTCTTAGTTGAAAATCTTTGTTATAACTTGATCAGTATTAGTCAATTATGTGATAATGGATTTTCAGTAGCTTTCCAGAAGCACACTTGCACAGTTAAAAATGCTGATGATTCTAATGTTTTAACCGGAGTTAGAAAAGGCAACACCTATAAAATTTCATGGAACATAGATCATTTCACTGCTCCTACATGTTTAGTTGCATCTCTAAGTGATAAACACTGGTTGTGGCACAAGAGATTGAATCACCTGAATTTCAAGTCTATCAACAATCTCAGAAAGCAGAACTTAGTCGACGGATTGCCAGACATAAATTTTGTTAAGAATCATGTATGTTCTGTATGTCAACTTGGTAAGCAAGTAAGATCTATTTTAAAAAATAAAGGCAGCAAATCATCCTCAAGATGTTTAGAATTATTGCTTTTGGACTTATTTGTTCCAATACCTATCATGAGCTTAGGAGGAATGAGATACACCCTTGTTGTTGTTGATGATTTCTCTAGATTTACTTGGGTAATCTTTATTGCTGGAAAAGATCAAACCAATAGTCTTTTGATCAAACTTCTGAAAAAGGTTCAAAATGAAAAATCAGTTTCTGTCATTAGAATCAGAAGTGATCGAGGTACTGAATTTACTAACAAGACCCTTGAGATATACCTAGATGAACAGGGCATTCATCACGAATATTCAGCTGCCAAGACGCCCCAACGAAATGGAGTAGCTGAGAGGAGAAACAGAACATTCAAAGAAGCTGCTAGAACAATGCTAGCAGATGGAGACATCTCTCAGCGCTTCTGGGCAGAAGCTATTAATACTGCTTGCTAAACACAAAACAGAAAAATGATCAACAAGAGGAATAATCAGACTCCTTATGAAATATGGACAGGGAGTAAACCAAATGTATCTTATTTTCATGTTTTCGGTTGTAGATGATTTGTGCATACTAATGGTAAAAATCATTTAGCTGCATTTGATTCAAAATCTGACGCTGGAATATTTCTTGGATACTCAGCAGTTAATAAGGCATTTAGAATTTTCAATAATAAAACACTCAGTGTTGATGAATCTATTCATGTTGTCTTTGATGAAGACAGCAGTGCTCCCGAGATTACTAACATATCTAATCTAAGTAACAGATTAGACAGGGTTCATCTGGAACTAGATAGTGAAGATGATGCAGAAGCAAGTGTCAAGGATATTCAAAATCCATAACCAGACATTCATATAGCAAAACCAGCAGCTGACTTTCCAGAACCAGCAGCTGACATTCCAGATCCAATAGCTGATTTTCCAGAACCAGCAGCTGACTTTCCAGATCCAGCAGCTGACATTCCAAAACAATCTACTGCTTTACATGAAGATAATCTAAATCCTTTTGTCTAGAGAAAATCTCATCCTCCATCATTGGTTATTGGAAATCCAGCAGCTCCGCTAAGGACCAGAAGGCAGATGATAAATGAATACATGCATGCTGCTTTTATTTCTCAAGATGAGCCAAAGAAGATTGAAGAAGCTCTTCTGAATCCCAATTGGATAGAAGCTATGCAAGAAGAGCTGAATCAATTTGAGAGGAATAAAGTTTGGTTTCTAGTACCTAGACCATCTCACCAAGCTGTCATTGGAACCCGGTGGATATTCAGGAACAAACTAAATGAAGAAGAAACAGTTTTCAGAAACAAAGCAAGACTGGTTGCACAAGGATTCAGACAAGAAGAATGAATAGACTATGATGAAACCTTTGCACCGGTAGCAAGGCTCGAAGCTATCGGAATATTTTTAGCCTTTGCTGCTTTCAAAAACTTCAAAGTATATCAGATGGATGTAAAGAGTTCGTTCCTCAATGGTCTACTACAAGAGGAAGTATATGTTGAATAGCCTCCAGGTTTTTCTGATCATCTATTACCGAATCATGTTTTTAAATTACAGAAAGCATTGTATGGTCTGAAACAAGCACATAGGGCCTGGTACGACACACTCTCACAATTTCTTATTAACCATGATTTAACCGTTGGTACCGTGGACAAGATTTTTTTTACCCTAGTCAAAAATAAACACATATTATTAATTCAAATCTATGTTGATGATATTATATTTGAGTCAACTAACCCCAAATTATGTGAAAAGTTTGCTAAGTTAATGTAGGAACAGTTCGAGATGAGCATGATGAGAGAATTAACATTTTTCTTAGGACTTCAAATCAAGCAACTTGATACTGGAATCTTCATCAATCAAGCTTAGTATACAAAGGTACTACTAAAAAAGTTTGTGATGGAAGCATGCTCTGCTGCTTCCACTCTTATGAGCTCGTCTACCAAACTTGATAAAGATGAAGGGGGAACTCCAGTAGAGGTAACTCAGTATCGTGGTCTTATTGGTTCATTGTTATATCTTACTGCCAGTAGACCCGATATTATGTTGGCTGTTTGCATATGTGCCAGATTTCAATCAAATCCTAAACAATCTCATTTCATTGCTGGTAAAAGAATCTTAAAATATCTGAAGGGTACTCAAAGTGTAGGCATCTGGTATCCCAAGGAATCATCGTTTAATCTTATTGGATACTCAGATGCTGATTATGCAGGATGTAAACTGGATAGGAAAAGCATAAGTGCTTTTTTCCAATTTCTTGGTGACAGGTTGATCTCCTGGTTTAGCAAAAATCAGACTTCTATAGCCACGTCTACTGCAGAAGCAGAATATCTTGCTGCTGGAAGCTGTTGTTCTCAAATACTTTGGATACAACAACAACTTACAGACTATGGAGTTCAAGCCTCTAAATCACCTATATTTTGTGACAATACCAATTCAATTGCTATATCACATAATCCAGTACTCCATTCCAGAACGAAGCATATTGATATCAGACATCATTTCATTAGAGATCATGTGCAAAAGAAAAATATTCGTCTGGAATACATTCCTACTGATCAGCAAGTAGCAGATATATTTACCAAACCACTTCCTGAGAATAAGTTTTCGTACTTTCGTAATGTTCTTGGATTAATTGATTTATCATAACTAATGTTTATTATCTTCTGTTTTCACGTGTTTTTTTGTTCCTTTATTCTAATCCAGTAGAGATATTCAGAGATAGGAACAGCACAAAAGGTATGGAAAAACGAAATCTTTTATTCATATAATCAGATGCATTACATTACAAGGGGTATAATTGAAGATATCAGCAGAGTGATTACACAGATTATCCTACTAAGCTTTCCAGTATCATCGATCCACTAGTGTTAGATTAGGTGCACGTCGAGCCAAGTGTTGGCCGAGTTTTCACAATGAAACTCTATGTATAAACAGTCTTTATTTTAATAATATTTGATTTTATCATTTTGGCACTTCTTTATCTGAATACCCATGCTAGTTGCATAGATAAAGTCCTTGAATGTACAAATAGTAGAAAGAATATGAGATGCTCATATGATGAGTATCATGAAACTCATATTTGGAACACTGTATATTCTAAACAGTTCCTAGTCGATTCAGTGGCCGCTAAGAAGGATATAGGCCGCTCGAGTTTGAGACTAGTATCTGCGATGTGAGTACCATGTTTCATTGGTAGGGGACATTGTGATGTCCGCACATGCAGATAGGTGCTCCTGTAGAGTGCACTGAACAACCCTCCATAAAAGGACTTTCCAAGTGGTTCTCACTTATCGAGTGGAAAAGTCCTAGTTTATGGTTGTACACCATTAGTCCTTATGACCCGGGACAACATTGAGACTCTACGTGCTAGAATTACACTTTGACTTGTTTACCGACTCTCATGGGGTCATCAGGTGGCAAGGTTGGGTGTTCTGTCGAAACATATAGGAGTCGATGCATTGTAGTCGGGGATTCACCGCTTACCTTCGGGTATGGATATCCTATGTGTTATCATGTGTATGTAGGTTGAAATCTTTGATCAGAGTATGGTGGTAATTATGAAAGGGGTTTCATATATTACACCATCGATGCAACTACGACATGACACATAGTATCGATTCATTGACAACTCTCGATAAACCAATGGTTGTCGAATCGATCGGGATATATGAATTGAAGGGACTGTACTGTACGATAACCATAATTGAATGGTTCTTGCAGGCACTATCATTTGATACCTATGGAATCATGTAAGCGATGCTGCTAGGCGTTTAACATGATTGGTTGGGTAATATCAGACTTGAGTTCTGACGTTCTTATTATCAAGGAGTTGATAAATAAGAGTGGAGCAATTGGGGTATGCTCATATAAGGACATGTTTAGTCCGAATCACATGGAGATGTGAACCCACGGCTAGTTGTATCAATGAACCATTGAAGGCCACACAAGTACTAGCTTTCTAGATCCCGTTGAGAAGTAAAAAAAAAAAGGTTCAATGTGTTGAACGGCTTATAAATGAGTTTATAAGCGTAAGGAAAATAGAAGTATGACTTATATGAGAGAAATGTAATTTTTAATTTATGAATGTGTTCTTAAATTAAAAGTAGGCCAAGTGAATAATGTATTTGAAAATTGTGATTTTCATAAACATTATTATGGACTAAATTTAAATAATTCAAGTGTTGAATTAATTAAACACTAGTGGACCTAGTAGAATCCAAATAATTAAATTAATTCAAGTGTTGAATTAATTAAATAACATTGGGCCTTGTAGAGCTCAATTGGAAATAATTATTTAACTAGTGGGCTTGAGTAAAATCAAGTAAAGTCGAATTGGGCTCAAATATGTTTGAGACAATTAAAAAGTCCATGGGCCCTTTGTAATTGTTACAAGCCCACTAGGTTTTGCATGCTTGGGAGGTGAAGGGGTGTGGATTACTTTTGATTAAAATATTGCATGGCATGCAAGACAACTTTTCACTTTTCCCACAACCTAGACAACACACTTCACTCTCCCAATTCCCCGCTTGGCCGAAATTTTTGTGGCTATTCTCTCAAAAATTTTGTTCTTCAAGTTGTTGAAAAACAAAACTCTTCTCAAAAGAAAAATGCCCTACATTTTCTAGTGCAAGTGTAAGGTGGATCTTTTAAGTTGGTGGTGGGCTTGATTTTGAAGGAAATGAGGAAGCTTGTAGATCAACTCATCCATTCAAGAGCTAAGGTGTTTACACCTTAGTTGGAGCCATCATCAACCTCAAGAGGTTGATAGGTCACTATTTCTCAACACTCTATGTATGACAAAGCTGTTTTGTATATGTTGCACACTAGTACAAGGTGGCCGAAAATTTTTCTCATCAAAATTTCGGTTTTCATGTTTTGTAAACAATTTTGAACTTCCGTTGCGCTTTCGGTCACCATAAAATCGACCCCTTTCAACTAGCAATCTCTTACTGCATTAGAATGCTCATGGAAGGGTACGGTGCTGCATCCTAATCCTAATAAGAGCAAGCAACTTTTTTATTGTTCACATTACAAATCCAGGAGTTTGATCAAAAGATCATTATATAAAGAACGATATCTTCAAACATCTTCTTAGAAAAAGCAGCGAGTTGTTTTCTGAACATTCTGGCTTCGGCTTCTGGATCAGATTCTGCATTCATTCACATTAGTTTTCATTTGATATTATGTACGCTTAACTTTGTTTAACTTGTGCAGGTATTTATAGTGGTATTCAAAGAAAAAAATATCCTTGCAACTGTTCATTATCAATGGCTCAGATTAAAAGTTTGCCAAGAGTCGTTTGGAGTTTAATACTCTTTATTACTGCATTAATTGAGGGGGAACATTGTTATGGCATTTATTTTAGAAACTGATTTGTCTTTTCGATAAAAAAATGTATCTACCAGAAGTTGTCGAAGTGCTGCATTTGTTTCAGCACTTTACCTTCTTCCAGTAGATATTACTGTAACGTACCGTACTTTTGCTACTTAAAATTTGCGGAAAAATTAAAAATTTTCTTGAATGTAAAAATTCTTTCAATGTCTGCCATAAAATAACTCAACCAAGTCTCCCATAAGACATGGTTGCTCAAAATAGATTAAATAAAGTTTTCTCACGAAAGGTGCGCTCAAAGTATTTCCCTCGAAAAAAGAAATCAGAGTAAATTAACATTTGCGTAAAAACATAAACTTTGCGGTCCTCGGGTTAGCCTCCCGCTCAGTCCAAGCCTGCCCCTTGGTCACCACCTCCTGTCTCCTCATCAACATACTCACCTGCATCGATCAAGTCTAGTGAGTCTAAAGACTCAACACGTATAAACTGGGAAAATAGCGAGTACTACATAATAAAACCGCATGCAACTTTAAAATAGAGCGTATATACTTGAAACTTGAACTTGAATAATAAACTTGGACATACGTACGTACATAACTAGACGTGCCATCAACATAAACTTTAATAAACATACTGCATACTTGAATATACATAACTTCATCATTTTGCGTAGAGGATGTTTCAAAGCAAGTGACCCATAACATAATAAATGTCTGATCAGAAAAACCACAGTACTGGTGTAGTGACCCGTTCCAGAATCACCTACTAATCAGAACTTAAGCATGCAAAATTAACATTTAAACTGAATCAGGTAAACAGCGGAAAAACAGTAATACAACCCAATCGAATCTGTAAGTACAAAATACTTAAACAACCAGATCGAACTAAATACCAAGAATAAATACCAACAACTACAGGTCAACCTCTGCCAGCTCCCTGTCCACTCCCTCCTGGACCGTCTAACCTGAGACCTGCCCCATCGAATAGGGTGTCCAAAACAGAGATAAACCGAGGACGTGAGCATAAAACGCTCAGTACCGAAAGCATGAGTATACAAGACTATGACATGCATGTATGCAAAATGAACTGGATACCAGGATCTGGGTATATCGAAATACTGCTCAGGTAAATGACGTCAAGGTATGTAGCACTCTGCGCCATCGCACCAGGAGGTGGCTCCCATACCAAAATAAACCTGTGGATATACCGGTGACCTGACCACCGTCGGCCAACGGGGTCCAACCATCCACAACAAACGAGGGCTGAGCACCCTCTCAACAGGCTATCTCAAAGATAATCAGGCTCAACATGATTATGCAAATGCCGCATAATAAACCATGCATCATATGACAGATAATAATGCAACATATAAACATGCAACACATAGTAAAGCATACTCAATCCTGCTATCTCGGATAGTACTTTCGTACCTCAAACCAGTAGATCCTAGCAATCAGCCCTAGAATCAAGCCTACAATCCAAGTGATACCATATCACTAAACCACATCTAAAAGCCTTAACTAGACTAATAGATACTCCCAAATCTCAAAAGAAACCCAGAACTATACCTGCGTCAGTAGTCAGCCCACTGATGCCGCTAGCCCCCAACTAGAGCACAGCTCCGCTACAAAACCAGTAGCTCCCCGCTAGTGCCCGAACCTCGGGAAAAGACTAGAAACCCATCAGAAACGACTAAAACGCTCTGGAACTCTCGGAATTGGCGAGTGAAAAGTGAAGCCTCGCGCTTCTATTTATAGACAACGATCGGACGCTCCGATCCACTTCGGACGCTCCGATCCGGTACACTTCGGACGATCCGATCCACTTCGGACGATCCGAACATTGCATGTCTTCCACGTGTCCAGCCACCTGTCTTCGGACGATCCGAACCCTGATCGGACGATCCGAACTCTGACATGACATGACTCGTCTGACTCCGAACAGAACGGACGATCCGAACCCACTTCGGACGATCCGAACCAACTTCGGACGATCCGAACCCGGTTCGGTCCTTCCGATCCCACCGAAATACAATTAATCCAATAATTAACTCAAATTAGGCATCGGGTTACTACATTCTCCGCCTCTAAAAAGGATTTCGTCCGCGAAATCGGGTCTGAAGAATGACAATTCTGAACAACAATACATTCAACTTAAGAATGAATTACAACTGAAGTACGACTGAAATTACAATCATAACTGAAAATACTACAACTAGAACAATTCTGGATGCTCTGACCGCATGCGACTCTCTAGTTCCCAAGTAGCTTCTTCAGTACCTCGGCGCTGCCACTGCACTAAGACAAGAGGAATAGTCTTATTCCGCAGTACCTTATCCTTCCGGTCTAAGATCGAAACCGGTCTTTCCACAAAAGACAAATCCGGATTCAGCTGAACTTCTGTCGGATGCAAAACATGAGACTCATCCGCTACGTATCGTCTCAGCAAGGACACATGAAACACATTGTGAAAACTAGACAGATACGGTGGCAAAGCTAATCTGTAGGCCAAATCTCCCACACATTCTAAGATCTCAAAAGGACCAATGAATCTCGGAGATAGCTTACCCTTGAGTCCAAATCTCAGAATCTTCCGAAAAGGTGATACCTTGAGAAACACTTTCTCGCCTGCATCAAAATGAAGAGGTCTGCGCTTGGAGTTCGCATAACTTGCTTGTCGATCCTGAGCAGTCTTGATCCGCTGTTTGATCACAAGAACTTTGTCCATGGCCTGCTGAATCAATTCTGGACCCTCGACCTGTCGTTCTCCGACTTCTTCCCAGAACAGGGGAGTACGACAACGTCGACCATACAATGCTTCAAACGGAGACATACCAATACTCCTATGAAAACTGTTGTTGTATGCAAACTCTATCAGTGGCAGATGATCCTGCCAAGCTGGCCCGAAATCCATCACACAAGATCTCAACATATCCTCAAGAGTACGAATAGTCCTCTCTGACTGACCGTCAGTCTCTGGGTGATATGCAGTACTCAAACTCAAGGTAGTGCCCAAAGCTTGCTGAAAGCTGCCCCAAAATCTAGACGTAAATCGAGGATCTCTGTCACTAACGATACTCACGGGCACACCATGAAACCGTACAATCTCCTGAATGTACAACCGTGCCATCCGATCGAAAGTGAAATCTCTGTTATACGGAAGAAAATGGGCAGACTTAGTAAGTCGATCCACTACCACCCAGATAGCATCTCTATTCCCCACAGACATAGGCAAGTGAGTCACGAAGTCCATCGTGATATGCTCCCACTTCCACTCCGGAATAGGAAGATTCTGCAACAAACCTCCAGGTCGTCGATACTCAGCCTTCACCTGCTGACAGACTAGGCACTTGGAGACATACTGATAAACATTACGTTTCATACCCTTCCACCAAAATCGAGTCCTCAAATCTTTATACATCTTGTTGCTCCCTGGATGAACACTCAACTTGCTACGATGAGCCTGGGACAAAATCTCCTCCCTCAAAGTGTCATCTTCCGGTACAACAACACAACCAGATAAGCACAAAAGACCCTCGGACTGATAGTGGAATCCAGAAGTATTATCTCCATCAGCCAACCGAGCTAATTTCTGAACCTTAGAATCAGACATCTGAGCATCTCTAATCCGAGAATACAAAACTGGCTCGGACAAAATAGTAGCTGCACGGATACTCTCTGATCCCTTCCGATGCTTACAATTGAATCCCATCGAACAGAAATCCTGAATAATCCCAGATACAGCACAAGTCTGAAGAGCAGATAATCTCACCTTGCGACTAAGAGCATCGGCCGTGAGATTCGCAGATCCTGGATGATACTTGATCTCACAATCGTAATCTTTGAGTAGATCCATCCAACGACGCTGACGCATGTTCAACTCAGCCTGAGTGAACAGATACTTCAAACTCTTATGATCAGTGAAGATCTCAAATCGCTCACCATACAGATAATGGCGCCAGATTTTCAAAGCAAAAACGATCGCTGCTAATTCCAGATCATGAACAGGATAGTTTTCCTCATGAGGCTTTAACTGTCTCGACGCATAAGCAATCACATGCTCATTCTGCATCAGAACACACCCTAGTCCCTGTAAAGAGGCATCGGTGTAAACACTGAAACCACCAGATCCAGACGGTAAAGCCAAAACAGGCGCAGATGTCAAACGTCTGCGAAGTTCCCAGAAACTCTCTTCGCACTCTGATGTCCACTCAAATGAAACATCTTTCCGAGTGAGCTGAGTGAGTGGCTTAGCAATCTGAGAGAAGTTGGCAATGAAACGGCGATAATACCCAGCCAATCCCAGAAAACTGCGGATCTCGGCTACTGTCGTCGGACGCGACCAGTTCAATACCGCTTCCACCTTGCTCGGGTCAACTGAAACTCCCTCGCTAGAAATGACATGACCAAGGAATACAACCCTGTCAATCCAAAACTCACATTTACTCAACTTCGCATAAAGCTGATTCTCGCGAAGTGTCTGTAAAATAATCCTTAAGTGTTGTGCGTGTTCTTGCTGATCATGCGAATAGATTAAGATATCATCTATAAACACCACAACAAACTTATCCAAGAAATCCCGAAATACCCGATTCATCAGATCCATAAAAACTGCTGGTGCATTCGTCACCCCAAAAGGCATAACCAGAAACTCATAATGCCCATACCGGGTCCTGAATGCAGTCTTCGATATATCTCCCTGATGAACTCGAAGCTGATGATAACCAGACCTTAAATCAATCTTGGAATACACAGAGGTACCTTGCAGTTGATCAAATAAATCATCAATCCGTGGCAACGGATACTTATTCTTTATCGTAGCACGATTCAACTGCCGATAATCTATGCAGAGCCGCATAGAACCATCCTTCTTTTTGACAAAAAGAACTGGTGCTCCCCACGGGGACACACTGGGTCGAATATACCCCTTGTCAAGAAGATCCTGCAACTGCTGTTTCAATTCTTGCATCTCCGATGGAGCTAAACGATAAGGAGCTCTAGAGATTGGTGCCGTGCCTGGCACTAAATCAATGCCGAAATCCACTTCCCGAACGGGAGGAAAACCAGGAATCTCCTCGGGAAAAACATTCGGAAAATCGCAAACCACTGGAATGTCACCGACACCGATACTACCTGCGGACGAATCAATAGCATAGATAAGGTAGCCTTCCCCGCCCGACTCTAAAGCACGACAGGCTTTCAGAGCAGAAACCACAGGCATCGGGGGTCGCGCTCCCTCTCCATAGAAAAACCAACTGTCGCCCTCAACTGGACGAAACTGCACAAACTTCTGATAACAGTCCACAGTAGCTCTAAACACAGTCAGCACATCTATTCCCAGAATGCAATCAAAATCCTCCATCGCAAGAATCATCAAATTAGCAGTTAAAACATTACCCTCAAACTCTAGAGGACAACCCAAAACTAGACGTTTAGCTAACACCGAATGACCCATCGGTGTGGAAACAGATACCACAACGCCCAAAGAAGTGAAGGGTAATGCATGACGCTTAGCAAATCTCGCCGATATGAATGAATGAGATGCACCAGTGTCAATGAGAACGTAAGCAGGTAATCCACATAATAAAAACACACCTGCGATAACTCTCTCGTTCTCCTCAGCCGCCTGATCCTGGTTAAGTGCAAAGACCTGCCCTTGAGTACGCGGTCGGAGGTTAGAACCCTGAGTAGACTGTCCCTGCTGTGGCCTCTGATGAACTGAAGCCTGAGAACCAGATCCTGATCCTCCGCCCGTCTGTGGACAATCTCTCTTCATGTGGCCCATCTCACCGCACTTGTAACAAGCACCCGCAACCTTGCGACAACGCTCCGTCGGATGATCCTTCCCGCAGTGCTGACACGGGCCCCTCTTCTTCCCAAAATGGTGAACTCCTCCAGATCCAGAGGAAGAAGAAGTAGATCCAGCCTTCTTGAATGCTTGGGCGCGGGGACCCAAAGAACTAGTAGGACGAGCAGACTGCATGGCTCGACCTCTCAACAAACTGCCCTCAGCCTGGCGACAACGATTTACAAGGCCCTCATACGATGTCGGATCATCGCAGACAACAACTCGATCATAAATCTCCTGATTGAGGCCCTGAAGAAAATGGTTATACTTGGCACTAGCATTGTCACTGACATGCGGAACATACGGAAGCAACTCAAAGAACTTCTGCTGATATTCATCAACAGACAAACTTCCCTGCTTCAGATTGATCAACTCAATCGCCTTGGTCTGCAGAAGAGCTGGCGGAAAGTAAAGCAACATGTAAGCGGCTCGGAAATCGGCCCAAAGAACTCGACCCTGTCGCTGAACTATCGGTGCAGAGGTAGACCTCCACCACTTGCGCGCACCACCCTCCAGCAAGAAATCAAGGGTATCAATCTGCTGCTCCGCCGAGCACTGAAAAGTCTTGAAGCAGCTCTCCATCCTCTCAAGCCAGTTCTCCGCAACATCCGGAGTCTCACCGCCCGAAAGAGGTTTCGGCCCCATCTGCAAGAACCGATGCATACTAAAACTCCGAGGCTCATCACGACGGTGTTGACGACGTTCTCGATGCTCTCGACGACGTTCCCGATCGTCGCGGTCTCCCCAGCGTCCAATGCTGCCATGACTACTAGCATCGTCGTCAAAACCAGACATTCTAGCTACAAAAGTTACCAGAGATTAAACCCAAAAGAACAATTCTAAATCCCAAAATCTTAATGCATGCTCTGATACCATAAATGTAGTGACCCGTTCCAGAATCACCTACTAATCAGAACTTAAGCATGCAAAATTAACATTTAAACTGAATCAGGTAAACAGCGGAAAAACAGTAATACAACCCAATCGAATCTGTAAGTACAAAATACTTAAACAACCAAATCGAACTAAATACCAAGAATAAATACCAACAACTACAGGTCAACCTCTGCCAGCTCCCTGTCCACTCCCTCCTGGACCGTCTAACCTGAGACCTGCCCCATCGAATAGGGTGTCCAAAACAGAGATAAACCGAGGACGTGAGCATAAAACGCTCAGTACCGAAAGCATGAGTATACAAGACTATGACATGCATGTATGCAAAATGAACTGGATACCAGGATCTGGGTATATCGAAATACTGCTCAGGTAAATGACGTCAAGGTATGTAGCACTCTGCGCCGTCGCACCAGGAGGTGGCTCCCATACCAAAATAAACCTGTGGATATACCGGTGACCTGACCACCGTCGGCCAACGGGGTCCAACCATCCACAACAAACGAGGGCTGAGCACCCTCTCAACAGGCTATCTCAAAGATAATCAGGCTCAACATGATTATGCAAATGCCGCATAATAAACCATGCATCATATGACAGATAATAATGCAACATATAAACATGCAACACATAGTAAAGCATACTCAATCCTGCTATCTCGGATAGTACTTTCGTACCTCAAACCAGTAGATCCTAGCAATCAGCCCTAGAATCAAGCCTACAATCCAAGTGATACCATATCACTAAACCACATCTAAAAGCCTTAACTAGACTAATAGATACTCCCAAATCTCAAAAGAAACCCAGAACTATACATGCGTCCGTAGTCAGCCCACTGATGCCGCTAGCCCCCAACTAGAGCACAGCTCCGCTACAAAACCAGTAGCTCCCCGCTAGTGCCCGAACCTCGGGAAAAGACTAGAAACCCATCAGAAATGACTAAAACGCTCTGGAACTCTCGGAATTGGCGAGTGAAAAGTGAAGCCTCGCGCTTCTATTTATAGACAACGATCGGACGATCCGATCCACTTCGGACGCTCCGATCCGGTACACTTCGGACGATCCGATCCACTTTGGACGATCCGAACATTGCATGTCTTCCACGTGTCCAGCCACCTGTCTTCGGACGATCCGAACCCTGATCGGACGATCCGAACTCTGACATGACATGACTCGTCTGACTCCGAACAGAACGGACGATCCGAACCCACTTCGGACGATCCGAACCAACTTCGGACGATCCGAACCCGGTTCGGTCCTTCCGATCCCACCGAAATACAATTAATCCAATAATTAACTCAAATTAGGCATCGGGATACTACAACTGGGCTGACAGGGACGTATCCACTGCCACATACATGAGATCCCCGTTCATAATTTAACGGGCTGATTGATCCCCGTTCATAATTTAACGCTTTCCAACCTCGATCTAACCCGTTCATAATTTAACGCTTTCCAATCCTAAACATAATTTGGTCACAAGACATTTAGCATACCTCAAAAACTTAAAATATTTTTCTTTTGCACGTCAACATACTTACTTGGCGTTGAGGGATTCGTGGGACTTCGACTGGGGCCGTTGCTGCGACATACTAACATGAAATTTCATACTTAACTTGCATAACTTAGACGTAGGAATCATACCTACTCTCAAGCTCAATCATTCCTTAAGACATTCTACAATTTCCCATGACTCGACCTTGTGAACCATTGTACTAAACCATGACATCAAACCTCAAAGCGCACTATAAAATTTTCCCAAAACATGAAGTACACGGACCCCGGGTCCGGGTCCGTGTATGGGTCCGTGTGTGTGCGCAAAGAATGTACCAACAAAAGGAAAGTACACAGACCCCGTGCCCTGGTCCGGCTCCGGGTCCGTGTAGACTCGGTAAAAATAAACTTTGAAGGATAAAAAGGCACGGACTCCGTGCCGGGGTCCGGGAAGGGGTCTGGGTACCCTCTGTCTTTGCAAATTTACGAAAATTCGCTAACTTAATCTTTCACCCATTCAATCCAAGCCTAAGGACCATGAACCAACACCTCTAGACTCATCCTAGAATGTTATTACATTGATTCAAACCCGTAAAAACGCCCCAAACGTCCCTAAGCATCAACAATTAATTCCAACACAACAATAACTCGTAATTAGGCATCGTTTCGCTCCCTACGACTTCTATTACATCCCAAGCAAAACCTGACCCAAACGAACCACCAAATAACACCTAAATACATCTCGTAACATATATAAATGCAGTATCACAAGCCCAGCGATGTCCAACGAAGCCTGCAAGAAATAACTTCAAGAACACAATTTACATAAAAGTCGCCGCTTGAGCAGTCCCACGAAAAACATCATAACTCACTAGATTTTTGTCCAAAAATCTCGATTTTTATATCAAATCGAAGGCATCAAAATGTTCTACAATTTTCGAGGTGAAAGTTTTCACAAAATCTCGACTGAAAATTCGCAGTTTCAACCAGAACAGTAAAAATGTAAATTTCAGATCTAAAAAGGGCTTCAAAAGTGATTTAAACATGATTGCTCAAACTTCTACACATCGTACACATGGTTTTACGCATAAATAACAACGCACACATAATATGACATGATCGATGCATCAAAAACATAATATACGTGCCTATAAATCTTTAACGTTACAGAACGACGACACCGAAGCGGGGAAAGATGCGAGAGATGATCCGAGACGAACGTGGCACTAACTTCCTTGAAGAAAAGGGACGAAAATTGCTGAATCCTTGGGGGGGGGGGGGGGGGGGGGGGGGGAAGGGGCGGCTGCTTCTAGACCAAGAACCCTAATATTTTCTCTTTAAAAATGAAATTTTGAATTGTAATGTGTGTGTGGGTGTTTACGTGAATGTGTGTGTGTGTTAGTGGTGTGTGTGCGTGTGTTTGGGTTTACAAATAGGGTAATTAGAGCTAATTAGGTTAATTAAATACATAATAACAAATCACAAGATAATTAAAATGCTAATACCCCAAAGTAAAATAATGCACACAAGTGCTACATCTTTAAAAGTCTTAAAAATCATAAAATCACATAAATCAATAAATTAGGCTTTTAAAAATACTAAACTCTCAATAAATCATTTAGAATGCCCCTAACTTAATTTAAAATTAAATACCACATCTTAAAATTGCCAAAATCGTCGCCGGTCTCTTTTCCTCGATCCCGCCTCGAATAATCGCCTGAACATAAAACTCAAGAAAAACGTTTTAATATGCACCCACTAAACTCAGAATAATTTAAAATAATGAAAATTCGTAAATCATGAATTAAAACACAATTTAATGAAATAAAATGCATTAAACTCATTTAATAAAATAAGTGAGGAATTTAATAACTTGCACGCACGTAGTTCATGCGGACCTCAAATTTTCGGGACGTCACAATCTATCCCCTTTAATTTGAATTTCGTCCCCGAAATTCGCTTATCCTTGATAATCCAAAAATTTAAGATTCTTAATTCTAGTATCCCAACGATCCACGCTACCGCTGTGCTATTCTGTTATAAACTTAAGTTATAGGCTGTCCCTACGTCTCTTCAATCCCCATTAAATCACCTATCAAAACCTCGTTTGCGAGTCACAACTTAAAGAACGACTTATGGCGTCTTAGTTTTACTTTACTATTAACTCGAATTCTGACTTTTCTCACAATTCCCAATATTAGAAATAGATGTTCAAACCTATCGTATCTTACTTTCTCATACCATACCCCTAATGCTCATCGAACTATTACATACGCATTTATTCAGTCCAACCTAAGAGGTCCTAGCACCAACGGTTACTGATCAACTTCCATCCTCAGCAATACACTTAAAAGTTAAATCTTATCTTAATCCCCATAATAATATTGGCCTACAGTCCTTGAATTGAATATTTACCTTACGATACAAACTTACATAACTTAGCTATTTACGAGTATGTCCCAAATATAAAATTGTTGCCAACCTTTAATTTCGAGTAACATAAATCCGTAAAACAACAAAATATATAATATCGATCATCTCCTTAAATAATAAAAACTTTCTAGCATCAATCACAAGCTTAAACTATTTTCTTCACGATTACAATATAATTAAAGCCTAAGACACTTGAACCATCCTCATTGGAACGAATGTTTACTTAGACGTATCCTCAATACTCAATTAATTCTAGTGTATAAAACTTAATAAGTTTCCTTCGTTAATGATGGGCTACCTCTAATATATCAACTCCACTTATAACCCATAGAATTCTAGAATCCCAATAACAAGCTTTTAGATTTCTTACTCAATAAAAATCATAATATTCCTTCATTGATAACTCATGTTGAACACCACTAATTCTCTTTTGTTTTTATTTCACCCAAAAATTCCGTATGAACAAATGTCCCCATAAATTTGAAATTCACCCTTACTCAACCCAAATAGTTTTGGATAACATAATTTCAACACACAGATTCACTTACTCTCAAGTTTCTTAATAACTTACAAAAATTTCCCAAGACAAGGTGTCTACCTCAATTCTTACATGCGTCGTCTATCAAATAACCAAATCATCAACCATACCCAACCTTCTAGAAAGATCAAATTCCAACAAAGGTACAAGCTTAACTGTTACAATCATGACTAAAACTTATGACACATCAACTTAAGTTCCCAAAAAAAAAAAATAACTCAATGTCTATTCTTATAACTTAGCTAACCGATCAACTTTACCTCAAATCGTTATCACCCTGAATTTTAAATTTTCCGCAAAATTAATTCACTAGCGCTTAAATTTTCGAGCCCAATGTCGATTCATCTTACAATCCCCTTGATTACCATTTCTTATAATATTATAACCCAGATACTTTAAGGTTCTAATGATCCCTTCGAGCTTAAATCATCGAAAATTCCTATCATTTAAACCATTCAATTCTCACTTACTGCAAAACTAGTCCCCCAAATTCCTTAAAATTGTAGCATTAATTCATTATTTCCTCAAAATTATCGAGTTTGTCCTAAATTTCTGTAATTCCACATTACCCATAAGTTCTTGGTGTTCATAATTCCATTGTGTAAGTTTCTCGCAACATAAAATTCAAAAATTTTAAGCTTATTAGACCCAAATTCAATTCTCATAGCCTCGAAATTTACTGATTTAACCCAAGTGTTGCTCAAAAATTCGAATTTAATCCCAAAAATTTTCTGAATTTGCAATTTGACCCTTAAAGTTCTCGAACTTACATTTTTGGCCCTACAACTCTTCAAAATTTGCATTTTCGGTCCCCAATAAAATCTTCGATTTTAGTCTCATTAAACCTTAAAATCATCGAAACTCGAAATTTAATCCCAAACGATAAATTCGAAACTAGTCCTTTAGGATTTTTATCTTTGCACTTAGGTCCTGAAACTATTGGTCATTACCACTAGGTCCTTAAAATTCTCCATTCGTGCAATTAAATCTTTAAATCTAACTAGGGGGAGCATGCATCCTAAATAAATTCTATGCTTGTATACTTCTAAATATCGTCGTAGTCTCAAATAATTAATCCCTACATGGAGCTCTCAAAAAGCAACTCAGCTAGCAACCACAAACCATCAATAATTTCTTAGAAAATCTACAAATCCCCAAAAGCATTCGTAATTGTCAAGTTTAACTATGACCCACAAGTATAACATCCGTACTACTAACCAAAAATTAATATAGACAAATCATTTCCAACTTTTCCAGACGCCCAAAAGCAAAAATATTGCTCATGTCCAATTCCACCACACCATCATGCAAGAAGATTTAACAATTTCTCGTTTCATGTCGTAACATGCATAAAATTTTAAAGATCCAATCTCAAGTCATAACGACAGGTAAGCCTGTACTCTAAAACGTATGTCATGTAGACACACAGGTGATGTATAGCATTAAAACATGCACATGCGAAAATCATGACTTAATGCTTACTACATAACATAATGCAAAACTTTAAAACTTACAGACTTGAGGTGTGACTTCGTGAGCTTCTTGCGACTGGCAGTATGCATAACCCTTTACAAGAACACCGCTCTGATACCAACTTTAAGGTACCGTACTTTTGCTACTTAAAATTTGCGGAAAAATTAAAAATTTTCTTGAATGTAAAAATTCTTTCAATGTCTGCAATAAAAGAACTCAACCAAGTCCCCCATAAGACATGGTTGCTCAAAATAGATTAAATAAAGTTTTCTCACGAAAGGTGTGCTCAAAGTTTTTCCCTCGAAACAAGAAATCAGAGTAAATTAACATTTGCGTAAAAACATAAACTTTGCGGTCCTCGGGTTAGCCTCCCGCTCAGTCCAAGCCTGCCCCTTGGTCACCACCTCCTGTCTCCTCATCAACGTACTCACCTGCATCGATCAAGTCTAGTGAGTCTAAAGACTCAACACGTATAAACTGGGAAAATAGCGAGTACTACATAATAAAACCACATGCAACTTTAAAATAGAGCGTACATACTTGAAACTTGAACTTGCATAATAAACTTGGACATACGTACGTACATAACTAGACGTGCCATCAACATAAACTTTAATAAACATACTGCATACTTGAACATACATAACTTCATCATTTTGCGTAGAGGATGTTTCAAAGCAAGTGACCCATAACATAATAAATGCCTGATCAGACAAACCACAGTACTGGGCTGACAGGGACGTATCCACTGCAACATACATGAGATCCCCGTTCATAATTTAACGAGCTGGTTGGTCCACGTTCATAATTTAACTCTTTCCAACCTCGATCTAACCCGTTCATAATTTAACGGGCGGATTGGTCCCCGTTCATAATTTAACGCTTTCCAATCCTAAACATAATTTGGTCACAAGACATTTGGCATACCTCAAAAACTTAAAATATTTTTCTTTTGCACGTCAACATACTTACTTGGCGTTGAGGGATTCATCGGACTTCGACTGGGCCGTTGCTGCGACATACTAACATGAAATTTCATACTTAACTTGCATAACTTAGACGTAGGAATCATACCTACTCTCAAGCTCAATCATTCCTTAGGACATTCTACAATGTCCCATGACTCGAACTTGTGAACCATTGTACTAAATCATGACATCAAAACTCAAAGCGTACTATAAAATTTTCCCAAAACATGAAGTACACGGAGCCCGGGTCCGGGTCCGTGTATGGGTCTGTGTGTGTGCGCAAAGAATGTACCAACAAAAGGAAAGTACACGGACCCCGTGCCCTGGTCTGGCTCCGGGTCCGTGTAGACTCGGTAAAAATAAACTTTGAAGGATAAAAAGGCACGGACTCCGTGCCGGGGTCCGGGTACCCTCTGTCTTTGCAAATTCACGAAAATTCGCTAACTTAATCTTTCACCCATTCAATCCAAGCCTAAGGACCATGAACCAACACCTCTAGACTCATCCTAGGATGTTATTACATTGATTCAAACCAGTAAAAACGCCCCAAACATCCCTAAGCATCAACAATTAATTCCAAGACAACAATAACTCGTAATTAGGCATCGTTTCGCTTCCTACGACTTCTATTACATCCCAAGCTAAACCCGACCCAAACGAACCACCAAATAACACCTAAATACATCTCGTAACATATATAAATGCAGTATCAAGCCCGGCGATGTCCAACGAAGCCTGCAACAAATAACTTCAAGAACAAAATTTACATAAAAGTCGCAACTTGAGCAGTCCCACGAAAAACGTCATAACTCACTCGATATTTGTCCAAAAATCTCGAATTTTATATCAAATCGAAGGAATCAAAATGTTCTACAATTTTCTAGTTGAAAGTTTTCTCAAAATCTCTACTGAAAATTCGCAGTTCAACCAGAACAGTAAAAACGTAAATTTCAGATCTAAAAAGAGCTTCAAAAGTGATTTAAACATGATTGCTCAAACTTCTACACATCGCACGCATGGTTTTACGCATAAATAACAACGCACGCATAATATGACATGATCGATGCATCAAGAACAAAAATATATGTGCCTATAAATCTTTAACGTTACCGAACGACGACACCGAAGCGGGGAAAGATGCGAGAGATGATCCGGGACGAACGTGGCACTAACTTCCTTGAAGAAAAGGGACGAAAATATCTGAATCCTTAGGGGAGGGGGGAAGGGGCGGCTGCTTCTAGACCAAGAACCCTAATATTTTCTCTTTAAAAATGAAATTTTGAATTGTAACGTGTGTGTGGGTGTTTACGTGAATGTGTGTGTGTGTTAGTGGTGTGTGTGCGTGTGTTTGGGTTTACAAATAGGGTAATTAGAGCTAATTAGGTTAATTAAATACATAATAACAAATCACAAGATAATTAAAATGCTAATACCCCAAAGTAAAATAATGCACACAAGTGCTACTGTCACGCCCCGAGCCCGGGCCCGCGGCTGCGTGACTGCACAATGGGCTCCTATAGCAACTTTTTCGTATCCGTCCTCGCTTTACGAAAATGATTAACACAAGTTGTTATAGAAGTCCATTGTAAGCCATTATAAACTCATTTTAAATCTTTAATTTTTCAGATGTGGGACAAGGGTATCACAATCACCCTTCCTTCAGAACGCGACGTCCTCGTCGCGGCCTGACCACTCGATCCACCAGCGCCGAGAATCTAGAGGTGGCTCCTACAGGTTCAAGAGGTGGCTCCCGTCATGTAGCACTTTGCCCCGCAGGTTCAAGAGGTGACTCTCATGCATGTAGCACTTTGCCCCGCATAGCACTTATTTCTCGGTGTTCCATGCCGGTGCCTGGCTCTGATACCATTCTGTCACGCCCCGAGCCCGGGCCCGCGGCTGCGTGACTGCACAATGGGCTCCTATAGCAACTTTTTCGTATCCGTCCTCGCTTTACGAAAATGATTAACCCAAGTTGTTATAGAAGTCCATTGTAAGCCATTATAAACTCATTTTAAATCTTTAATTTTTCAGATGTGGGACAAGGGTATCACAGCTACATCTTTAAAAGTCTTAAAAATCAAAAAATCACATAAATCAATAAATTAGGCTTTTAAAAATACTAAACTCTCAATAAATCATTTAGAATGCCCCTAACTTAATTTAAAATTAAATACCACATTTTAAAATTGCCACAATCATCGCCGGTCTCTTTTCCTCGATCCCGCCTCGAATAATCGCCTGAACATAAAACTCAAGAAAAACGTTTTAATATCCACCCACTAAACTCATAATAATTTAAAATAATGAAAATTCGTAAATCATGAATTAAAACACAATTTAATGAAATAAACATGCATTAAACTCATTTAATAAAATAAGTGAGGAATTTAATAACTTGCACCCACGTAGTTCATGCGGACCTCAAATTTTCGGGACGTCACAATCTATCCCCCTTAATTTGAATTTCGTCCCCGAAATTCGCTTATCCTTGATAATCCAAAAATTTAAGATTCTTAATTCTAGTATCCCAACGATCCACGCTACCGCTGCGCTACTCTGATATAAACTTAAGTCATAGGCTGTCCCTACGTCTCTTCAATCCCCATTAAATCACCTATCAAAACCTCGTTTGCGAGTCACAACTTAAAGAGCGACTTATGGCGTCTTAGTTTTACCTTACTATGAACTCGAATTCTGACTTTTCTCACAATTCCCAATATTACAAATAGAGGTTCAAACCTATCGTATCTTACTTTCTCATACCATACCCCTAATGATCATCGAACTATTACATACGGCTGTACATTTCATTCTTCTTAACCGTTCATTTTCTCTTTCATTGCACTTTACGAATTCAGATCATTACTTTGCATCTACTGGTTTCTCGCATCTACAGCTAATCTACCTCTAATCTCTTTCAACTCAGAAATGGTCGCAACTTATACTTTGAATGCTTATCTAGTGAACTTTGCGTCTGTTCTCAACAGTAAGGATGAGAAACTCGTTAAGATGTTCAGATCCTTGGAAAATCTGGACTTCGCAAATTCTTGGAATCGCCTGCTATTATCTACAAGTCTGCTCTTCTAGATTTCTATGCCAAAGCAGAAGTTGTAGAAGGAAAGATTAAATATACACAGGGAGATACATCAATCTCCATTGATGCTGCATTTTTCGGTTCCACTTTCTTTCTACCAATTTCTGGACCTTACGAACTTTCGGATATCACAAAGGAAGAGATGTCTACTGCTTTGACAAACTTTTCAGCCACTGGAGAAGATCTTTCACCTTCCTGCTTCAAGAAGCTATTGAAGATTGAGTACCAGGTACTCGCTGATATCGTGGCAAAAGCCTTGTTGGTCAAGGCTGGAACTTTCGACAAACTAACCAAAGAGAAGGCTCAAGTGATGGTGGCCATCACTTCAGAAAAGAAAGTGGATTGGGGTCGCTGTATGTTTCGAATTATGAAAGATATGATTCTAAGGAAAGGTACTGGATTTGCTGTGCAAATCAGTAAAATGTTGAAAGATGCTGGTTTTCCTAGAGCAACAGAAGATGATGGCTCTTCGGTCACCATGACTGATGCTGATAGTGTGCTTGCCTTAAGGCCCAAGCCAACAGTTGGTGAGTTTGTGGCTATAAAGAAGGAGATTGGGGAATCTCAGGCTGAGGGGCAGAAGAAAATCAAAAGAAAAAGAGGTGTAGTTTTGACTGATTCTGACAAAACGGAATCTGAAGAATCGGCAGCACCCATTCAACAAACCTCACTGCCTCCCACCCCATCCAAGAAGAAGCCTCGCACTACCATCCGCATCAAGAAAACAGTATCTCTTGCACAATTAGAGGACGTTCCTCTTCGACAAGTCTTTCCACCAGCTGTCCCATCCACCAAAGCAAAAGCCATTGAATCAGTACCTTCAACTGCTCAATTTTTCAGACCAACTTCTGGTGTGGTCATTAGAGAATCTGCTACTGGTTCTTCTGCTTTTAAAGCAGTAGTCCCTGCTACTTCTGGAAAAGGGAAAGGAAAGATTACCGAGTTGTCTCAGTCACCGGTGGCCACATCAACCATTCAAACAGCAATTGATCTTCATCTGTAAGAAATTAACAATTCAACCAAAGAAGACATGAAATTCTTTGATGATTGGCTCAAGGTAAGAGTCTACTATCCAATCACCTTTTTAAGGACTCCCGGTGTTCTCAAACTGTAAAAAATGAGAAAAAGGTTTTTGTTGCTGCCAAGACACAAAGTGTGATAGAAGCCATCAATCGCAGAAACTACATTCTGGATAAAGCCAAACAGAAGAATATGGAGACTATTCTGAAAACGTTAGAGTCAAATTTTGATTCTACTGGCCCTACTACTTTTCATGATCAGGATGTCATTCAAATTTTGTCGGAGCAGCTGACAATTTTGTCAGAGCAAATTGTTACCAAGGAGAAAGCTTTTTCTCAGCCTCCAAAATTTAGTGTCAATACTATCCCCGCCATATTAAAGACTCAGTTAGTTGAGGAACCGGCCAAAGCTTCTTCTGAAGTCAAAGTCTCTAGTACTCCTGCTGTGAGGCCCGGAGCCGAAGAGGGCGGGGGGTGAACGCCGGTGCCATCAGTTGCACGGACAATGAGCGGCTCCTGGCAGGCTTCTAGGTGGAGGAAACATGAATGAACCGACCCACACGGGAATGAGAGGGATTCCGAGACTGTTCAATATAATGGACTGTACAGTTGAAGAGGGCTTAAAAGATTTGATTGGTACTACTCATATCACGAAGGTGCATCTTCTTTTCGGTAGCTCATCACATAAGAACTTCAAAGTTAAGCGTGCTTGACTTGGGGCAATTTTGGGATGGGTGACCTCCTGGGAAGTTTCCTAGGGTGCGTGTGAGTGAGGACATAAGCACGCTGAAAAGACTCGTCTTGGTACAGTGAGGACAGTCGTCAAGTCTGGAGCGTTACAAGGGGTATCAGAGCCGACCTCTCTTAGTACGGTGTGGTTCGGGGACGAACCAAGCGGAAGCTGGTGGGCATGTGAGGCCCGGAGCCGAAGAGGGCGGGGGGTGAACGCCGGTGCCATCAGTTGCACGGACAATGAGCGGCTCCTGACAGGCTTCTAGGTGGAGGGAACATGAATGAACCGACCCACACGGGAATGAGAGGGATTCCGAGACTGTTCAATGTAATGGACTGTACAGTTGAAGAGGGCTTAAAAGATTTGATTGGTACAACTCATATCACGAAGGTGCATCTTCTTTTCGGTAGCTCATCACATGAGAACTTCAAAGTTAAGCGTGCTTGACTTGGGGCAATTTTGTGATGGGTGACCTCCTGGGAAGTTTCCTAGGGTGCGTGTGAGTGAGGACATAAGCACGCTGAAAAGACTCGTCTTGGTACAGTGAGGACAGTCGTCAAGTCTGGAGCGTTACACCTGCACCTCAAGAAGCTCATACTAAATCATCCTCACTTATTTCTGTTCATGATCTGGCATCGGTCGATGAAGTAATCGAATCGATTGTGTAGACTCAAGCAGCACAAGATGACTCACTGCCAGATATTGCTACTTCTGCTGATCCTCCTCCAGTCCAATCCATTTCAGATACTGCTACTGCTACTGCTACTGATACTGCAACTACTACCTCTTCATATCATCCAGAGCTTCAACATTTTTCAGAAGCTCATCAAGCTGAAATGGAAACTTTGTTGGCTACTTCACCTTCTGCTGTTGAGCCGAGAGCTATTACTGAATCTGCTACTGATTTGCAACAACCAGAAACAAGGCCAACAGATCAAACTACTGCTTCAGAAGGTCCTTCTGCTGAACCCGAATCAGCTTTTATCACTCAAGCAGAAGCTGCACCTTCTACTGCTCTTATTGTTCTTTCTCAGCATTCTCCTGAGCACATCGTCAGAATTGAAGATATCAAGCAACGTGCTCTTGCAGAATCTCCTTCACCTTCTGAGACCTCTGCTCTTGAATATTCCATGGAAACTCTTCAAAAAGGACTTCATAATCTATCTGAGATTGTCAAACAGCTCTATTATGAACACTGTGAGCATAGCGGTCACGTCAAATCTAGTCAAGAACGTATATCAAAAGAAGTCGCAAACACCAGTGATTCCTTGACGAAATTTGCTATCGAATTCGGTTTGTTCAAGAAGAATATTTTCCACAATCAAGGTCTCATTTTGATTGGTCAAAGTGATCTCATCAAGACCGTATCTGATCACCACTCCTCAATTTCAGCAGTGTCTACCAAAGTTGAAGTCTTGGATTCGAAGCTGGAACTCCTTGATACCAAGATTGAATCTCAGTTTCAATCTCTTACAAATATGTTAGAAAGAGTTTCGAGCCAAGCCCCATACTTGGAAATGCTGAATGCGGGAATCCAAACCCTCACCGGCCGAGTTGATGATCTAATAACTCATTTTACAGAAAGTGATGCAAAAAAGGGGGAAGTTGATAGAGTTGGGATAGAACTGGAGCAAGTAGCAGCAGACCTCATTCTTCTGGAAGGGATCAAGATCAAGATGAAGCTATTTCGAGAGATATCGGAACAAATTAGTTTTATTCTCTTGTCTTATTTAACTAATTTGTGCTTTACGTGATTTTCTGGATACTAATTGCTTTTATCTGCTTATAAATTTGTTTTCTCAATTCTACTAACGTTTAAGGAACATCTAGATTTTGGCATCACCACAATGGGGGAAATTGTTAGGCTTAATTTTGTTGGGGAGATGCCAGTAAAATAAAACCAGTAGATGTGGGCTTAAGTTCAAAACCAGTAGATGTAAATAAGCAGATAACCAGAAGCACTTGTACCGCGCTAAAACCAGTAGCAGTACTTATCAAGTACTGCTTAATCTAATTAACAAGGGACTTCTTAGCTAAAACCAGAACTAGAAGGAATACAAAACTCGAAATATTCACTAGCAGAATTTTGCGTATCTCAAGTCTTTAAATATTACCGTTGATCTATTAACGTGATACTAGCATTTACTGCTCCATTAAATGCCATTAAATGTTTTACGAGAACATTTAAGACGGCTTACCATTTTTGGTATGAACTGAGACTGATTGCTTTATTAATGTATTCTGTAGGGTCCATTTTCAGCAATAAAGCTGAACCACTGAAAATTCAAAAGAACCGTTCATTTTTTCGAACGTTGGAAAAAGCCTATATATAGAGACGAAGGACATTTCAAGAAAAAGAGAAGTGAACAAATCTCAATCAGAAAAATATCATTCGAGCATCGCTAGAACTTTCAGTCATCTTAAAAGCTCAACACTGAAAAAGCAGCACATGCTTCATTGCATACTTTTGATCATTCAAGTTCATATTGTGCTAGCTGTTTTCGTTATCTCTTCTTAAGCTATTCACTTCATTATCTCTTTAATAGAAGAATTTGTAACTGGAAAGAGTCATTTCCAGAACTTAAGATCATTCAAGTAGTTGAGTTGTAAAACTAAGAGTTTCAGTAGGCGAAGGGTAAGTCCTGTTGAAGTGGGTTTGTACAACTGCTGTACTGTATTCACCAAAGTCTTTTAGTGATACCTTCTGGAAACAGAAGAATGAGAGATGTAGAAGATTCATCTTCGAACTTCCAGAAACAAACCCTGTGACATCTACTGCTTTTCTGTTTTACTATTTTTCACCCACTAACCAACAGATCGTTTCCGCACTTTATCTTGTGATCTGATGGTCTTTAATCTTGAACAAAGAACCGCTAGCATCTCTAACAGGATTCTAGCACATCATTCTGAAAAATCGATTAAGTCTGCCGTTGAGTTCATTCACCCCCCCTCTAAATTCAACCCGATCCTCAACATCTTATCATGTTATTTTCCTCAATTATCAAATTCTTTTCTGTTATGAGAAAGTAAAAATTTACGGTAAAAAAGTAAAAATATCAAACTCTCAAAATTATCAAACTACATACTTTATAATATTTTCTCTCAACTCATTTGTATATTTCTTCAAAATGTTAAGGCTATTTATAGCATTTCTTTGGTAATAATCCAAAAAAATAAATTACATCATTACATTCATCATCACACACAAATTTCTAATTTTTACGACTCTTATTTTCAACATTCAAATATTCAACAATCAAATATTCAATACACCTATTTTGAATATTAATTTTGAAGACTCCCCCTTGTGATGATGATTATAATGATTGTCTTCATTACATGGTTTTATACTGCCTCATAAAAAAACCTTACTAGGAAAAACTCATTGGGATAAAAACCATAGTAAGAGAAAAAGAGTGCAGTCACGTAAACTCCCCCTCATGTTGACATGAACAATTCTTCACAAATTTCGTAGATTGCGCATCTCAATATTATATATGTGATTTCTGAATATGGTCGTAGGAAGTGTCTTTGTGAAGAGATCTGATGAGTTTTCACTTGATTGAATATGACGAACATCAATATATTTATTCTTTTCAAGCTCCTTGGTGAATGCGAAGAGCTTAGGAGGAATATATTTAGTTCTATCGCTTTTATTTATCCTTCTTTCATTTGAGCAACACATGCAGCATTATCTTCATATAGTATCACAGACTTCTCGTCAAATGATAATCCTCATGAGATTTGGATACGTTGGGTCATTGATTTTAACCACACACATTCACGGCTTGCTTCATGTAGTGCAATAATCGGCATGATTTGATGAAATTGTTACGAGTATTTGTTTCTGTGAACGCCAAGAAGTTGTAATGCCTCCATGAGTAAAAACATATCCAGTTTGGGAACGTGCCTTGTGTGGATCAGATAAGTATCTAGCATCGGCATAACCAATTATACTTGGATTAACATCTTTTGAATACAAAAATCTTAAGTCTGTCGTTCCTCGTAGATAACGGAATATATGTTTAATTCCGTTCCAGTGTCTCTTTGTTGGATATGTGTTAAATCTTTCCAATAAATTTACGGCAAAAGATATATCAGGCCTTGTACAATTTGAAAGATACATAAGGGCACCGATAACACTTAGATATGAAACTTCTGGACCAAAAATATCTTCATCATCTTCACATGGACGGAATGGATCATTTTCTACTTTTAATGATCTAACAATCATTGGAGTACTTAAAGGATTTGATTTATCCATATTAAAACGTTTAAGGATCTTTTCTGTATAATTTGTTTGGTGAACAAATATTCCACATTCTTTTTTTTTTAAATTTGTAAATCCAGACAATACTTGATTTTTCCAAGATCCTTCATTTCAAATTATTCCTTCAAGTATGACACAACGTCTTGAATTTCCCTATTCGTTTCAATGATGTTTAAATCATCAAAATATACAGCAATAATTATGCATTCGAATGTTGTTTTCTTAATTAAAACACGAGGGCATATTTAATTATTTACATATCTCTTTTTCATCAAGTGATCACTTAGCCGATTATACCCATTCGGCCGGATTGCTTTAACCCACATAATGATCTTTGTAATTTCACAGCATTACATTCTCTGGATTTTGAACCTTGTGCTTCAGGCATCTTAAATTCTGCAGGGATTTTCGTGTATATATATATATATATATATACATATACATATATATATATATATATGTATATGTATATATATATATATATATATATATATACATATATATATTATCAAGCGATCCATAAAAGTAAGCTGTAACAACATCTATAAGACGCATTTCTAAATTTTCAGATACCGCCAAGCTAATCAAATACCGACACATAATTGCATCCATCACTGGAGAATACGTTTCTTCATAATCAATTTTAGGCCTTTGAGAAAAGCCTTGTGCAACAAGTCGAGCTTTATATCTTAATATTTCATTTTTCTCATTTCGCTTTCGAATAAAAACTCATTTGTATCTAACAGGTTTTACACCTTCAGGTGTAAGGACTATAGGTCCAAAAACATTACGTTTATTTAGCGAATCCAATTCAACTGGATGACATCTTTCCATTTTATCCAATCCTATCGATTTTTACATTCACCAAAAAATTTTGGTGCATGATCATCATTATCATTTATGATATTGATTGTCACATTATAAGCAAATATATCATCAATTTCTTTTATATCTTTTTGGTTCCATATTTTTCCAATATTAATATAATTGATAGAGATTTCACGATTCTCGTCAGTTTGTGGTTCTGACAGAACATTTTCATCATCATGTGTTTCTTCAGGGTCATTCTCTATTTTTTGATCATCATGCGTTTCTTCAGGAACATCATTCTCTATTTTGTGATCATCGTGTTTCTCTATAAATTTTTTTTCGATATTTTTATCATTGGAACCGACTGGCCTTCCATGCTTCAGACGTTTTATGACATCATGAGTTTTTTCAATTTGTTTCTTTAGAATTTCAATTCGAGCAGGAGCATTACAGCATGTATATATAATTTAGTTACCCTTTTTGCATCTATAAATGCATCTGGTATTTGATTTGCTATTCTTTGCAAGTGCACAATTTGCTGTACATCTTTTTCACATTATTTTGTTCTTGGATCCAGATGTAACATGATGATACATACCATGTAATTTCCTTTCAGAGTGTTTCTTTTATCCCCCTAACATTGGGAAGATTTCCTCATTAAAATGACAATCAACAAAATGTGTCGTGAACACGTCGCCTGTCTGAGGCTCAATATATCGAATGATTGATGGACTATCATAATCGATATAAATTCCAATCTTTCTTTGAGGTCCCATTTTCTTTCCTTGAGGTGGTGCAATAGGCTGATATATCATACATTCAAAAATTCTCAGATGAGAAATGTCTGGTTCTTTATAAAATGCAAGCTGTAATGGGGAGTATTTATCATATGCACTTGCTCTTATGTGAATTAATGCAGTGGCATGTAAAATTGCATGTCCCCATATAGAAATTGTGACACCTCTGACCAGTTTTAATAAAATAATAGCGGAATTTAAAATTTTCTTAAAAATGGAGGAATGATTCAAAATACATTTCAATGTATAATCAAAAGTATATATATACATGATCAATCAAATGATACCACAAAAATACAAAATATCATTCTTGTGATCATGTCAAAATGCCATCAAAATAAACTTCTTCCTTCGATCTTTGGTATGCATATGACCCCGGCCTACAATCAACGTCCCGTCCCGTCGCTCTTATCTGCATCACATGAAATAACTGAAATGAGTATAAAACTCAGCAAGTGGAAGTCTTACATAGCAATATACATAGCATACTCTGAAAATCATGACTTTGAAAACATTAAATACCATCAACTCTGAAACATATGTATCATAGCAATATAACAATAAGATGGTATTTCTCTTTTCTCTATTGGATTAATATCTATATAGTATCTCTGTCTCTGTACCTATATTCCATCGATATACATCGATAACTCTGAGGGATATAAGCCTATGGTCAATGATCAACTAATTGCATGCAATCTCTGACTATGTATCTATCAATCCATAAATCATTTTGAACTCTCTGTTTGATATTTCATCAAACATTTTGAAGACTCTATTCTCTTGTATCCCTTTCACAATTGAGACATAAAATGCCTCCAATATATATAACAAGTGTATCAATACATAATCATGAATCAAATGAAGGGAATAGCACATTAAAACCATTGAAACACCATACATATATTATCATGTGAGTACAAGGAATGAAATTCCACTTACAACCACTTGGAACCTTGTATCTAATCTCTTGGTAGCAATCCTACAACAACAAACCATATATTGTACCATTATCATCTCAATAATCATAAACCCATATCAATTAATCCAAAAACCAACACAATCCACAAACCCATAACATCTCTCACACCAAAACCAAGAATAAACTAAACCAAAAGCTTACCTTAGCTTCCTTGAACCAATAATAACCTTGCTCTCAACACAATAATCCACCAAGATGCAAGAATCAAAGGAAGGAAATGAATGAAATGAAGAAACCCTAGCTCCCCTTGAGAGAAGAACCGAAAGAAGTGGGAAGGAAATGAGGGAAATGAACCAATTCATCCAATTATATCAATTAAAATCCGAAAACACGCTTTCAATATTCATGCACCGCGGGTGCGGTGAGCCCTCGGCAACTCAACCAAAATCTGAAAACGTCGACCGCAGGTGCGCTCTGAAACTTACCGCGGGTGAGCACTGGTCTCGGCCAATCCACCGCGGTGCGCTGCACTAAGGACCGCGGGTGCGGTCATGAAGCTACGGGAAAAACATCACAATTTCTAAAACCCGAGACCGCAGGTGCAGTGTCCTACATGACCGCGGGTGCGGTCCCCTCTGCATCCAACAACCAACTCTACGCATCAAAGATCGAATCAAAACTCTGATACAATACAACTGCACATCAACTAATATCAACAACACCACAAAACAATAATAACCAACTATACTATAACCCATAAACACAACTCTTAACATCACACTATAATAAACTCAAATAAATAATCAATAATCATACGAAATCTTAGACCGTACCGTTCACCAGGCTTGGCTATTACAGAAATAGGTAGCTTTGTTTTCATAATTATTTGTCTAGCAATCAGTTGCAGACGTTTAATCAATGATTCAGCCAACCCATTTTGTGTATGTACATGAGCAACAAGATGCTCAACAGTGATTCTCGTAGATATACAATAATCATTGAAAGTCTGGGAAGTGAATTCACCAGCATTATCAAGTCTTATTTTCTTGATTGTATAATCGGAAAATAGATTCTTCAATTTTATTTGTAACGTTCGAAAAATCAACCACGTAAACCGCATGCATGAAAATTATTGTAATTGCTTAATTGTTTTATTTAATTTGTTTTAAATTCTAGCATGATATTTATTATATGATTAAATATATGATTGCATGATTAAATGGTAATGTGACATGATTTCATGAAATTGAGGATTTTACCCAAATATTCGATAACAGGCAGGGGAAATGAGACCGGGTACGACCAAGACAAGAATATGTTTTTCGTTAAATAATTTCAAGCCTTCCTAATATGATTTAAAAATGATTTAATTCCTAAAAATGTTGGAGTTTGAATTATTTTACGTGTCGAGCTTTATTTTTCCCGGGAAGCCAGTTTTGGGCAAACAAGGAGTTTTAATAGATCCAAAAATATTATTTTATGGAAACTTATTTTATAAACTTTTATTATTTAATTAATTAAGTGTTATTGGGCCCAATTTAATTAATTTAAGTAGGCCCAATTACCCTTAATCTTGCAAGCCCAAAAACAAAGTCCGTTAATAATAATTAAATTTATAAAGAAGTATTCTAGGTGTTTTAAACCTCATAAATCTCCTCCATCAGCCGTGAATCACACCTCAAAGCACACAATATTTTGAAAAAATTAAGGAGAAGAAAATGGCTAGGAGTTGTTCGTCGTCCGATCGTCCAACGTCGCACCCTCGCCAACGATCGAATAATCGAGCGTTATAAACCAAAGGCACGTTTTCTAAATCGTTTTAAACATCATACAAATCATATTATGTGTGTTTTATTTGATTATGCATGAAAAATATTTTTTTCGATTATTTTAAGGCGGGATACGTATTTTTCAAAGTTGCAACAATTTTACGTTTATTTGGAAAAAAAATTTGAATCCAACGATATGCTGCCAAGGTAGGATTTTATATGATTTAATTGTGATTAAAAACCTGATAAAATTGAAGGAAATATTATGCTGGAACTGTAGGATTCAATCAAGAGAAGTACAGTGGGTTGTTGGGTTTGTGCAAAGCCAAGAAGCTCGGTTACTGTGCATGGGGTCAAGGGATTCAACCAAGGCTTGAGTAGCGCTTGTTTGGGACGTGGTTAGGTCCTAGGAAGGGTCCTAGCTGTGTTGGGCTAGCGCTAGGTGGCTGGGGAAGAGTCCTTATGTGATAAGGGACTCTTCCCATGCGTGCTTGAGGGTGGCCGAGAGTGTTCTGAGGCAGACTTGAGTGAGGGCTGGGCTAGTTCGTCTAGGCTATGTTTCAGGGTGTTCCAGAGAGGGTCAAGAAGGTTTGGAATCGAGGGTGGCTCGAGCCATGGGCTGGGGAAGAGTCCACGTGACGAGGGACTCTCCTCCAAAGCATGTGCGCGAGCAGGTTAGTTTCTTGAGTGGCTGACAATAGGGGCTCGTGGCTGGCCTGGGCGAGCCAGGCAGTTCCTATAGGGTCTAAGGAAGATGGGTAAGGTCTGGGCTAGGGGCTGGTGTGGTTTGGTTCAGGGAGGGCACGAGCAAAGCATGTAAACATGAGGGGAGCATATTCGCACAGCTGCTGGTTGCTTATTCAGGTGGCTCACGCGGGGTTCCAAGGGTTGGGTCGATCTGGGTCGAGTCTGGGCGTGGTCCAGGGATGTTTAGGGTTAGGTGGGCTCGGTGGTGTTTCGGTTGGAGGTGTCATGGTGTCACTAGGAGTTCATAGGCGTGAGTTTCCTTCCATGCACAGGTGTGCTTCTGTCCAGGTGAGTTTGAGCGAGCTAGGATCAAGTTCTAAGGGCTGGGCTTTGTCGGTAGGGTGCCTAGGTGGGTTGGCTAGAGTTTGGCTTGAGGTTTCTCGAGCGTGGCTCGACTATTTTGGGACATGGCTCGGTGTGTTCCTATAAGGGTCAATTTCGAAAATTAAAGAACAAAAATTGAATCCATGAGTCCACGGATGTGGATAATGACATAAAAGGGTATAATAAATATTAAAAAAGTTATGTTTAAAATTTGAGGTCAAAATAATGAGTTTTGGAATTTTCCGAGAATTTATTGCTGCACGAAACATTAAAGAATAAATTAAAATGCCTAGTTTTAAGCTTCATAAAATTATGGAAAATTATATTTAAGTTTAAATGATTATTTAGAATAATCCCATGTCATTAAAAGTGAGAAAAAGATAAATTCGAGAATTTTCATGTCCAGGGGCAAAACGGTCTTTCTACACTTAATAAAATACGAAAAACGCTTGGCAGCGTCCCGAAGGATCATAATGCTTGTAAAATGATATTTTTTGATTTATTATGATGATTTTGATGATAATATGTATTTTTATGATTTTTGTAAAAGCTGTACAATTTTTATTGTCTAAAATGTTATTTTTGGAAAGTTATGATATTTTATGATTTTAAAAAAAATGAAAAATATTTTAAGGGATGTGAATTGACTGTGACAAAATATGTGATTTATGTTATATGATTTTATGGGGACGCCGTGAGGGGAAAAGGCCCTAGAGGGAGCCCATTTACGGGAGAAGGCCCCAAAGGGAGCCCATTTATGGGAAAAGGCCCCAGAGGAAGCTGGTCTATGATAGAAGGCCCCCGAAGAAGCCCCGACGATCGTATTTCTATGGTGGAGCCTAGTGCACACCCACATGGGCCATGTGGAGCTGAAGACTTATCAGTCGACCAAAAGATAAGCTAGTCACTTTCAAGGATGAAACTTCACCCAAAATGATATATGATTGAAAGCTTATGATAAAAACGATTTTATGATATAAGATTCATGATGAGGATTAAAGATAATTTTAAAATGATTTATTTATACTCAAAGATTATTTTAAATGGTTTTTGAAGGATTTATTTATGCTTAAAATTATTTTAAAATGATTTTACGATTTATGATTTAATTATGCTAAAATGATTTTAAATAGTTTATTTATGTTCAAAAGATATTTTAAATAAAAATATGATTTTAATTTATGTGATTGTATATGTATTATTTGCTATCTATGTTCAGAACGTGTTGAGTCTTTAGACTCACTAGGTTTGTATGATACATGATTCTATTATTTATGGGTGATGCTGATGACTGAGTGTATCGAGTGCAACGGTACACACCCGAGGGCCTTTATGTTTCCGCACTAGGTAGATAGATTTATCATTTAAAGATTATGTTAATGATTTTAATGAGAGATATTTTTATGCTTAATTTTATTGTTAGCCGATCTTTTAAAGGTCGATTTAGGAATTTTGATTAGTCGATGATTTATGATTTTATTTTATGCACTTGAGCTTTCATATGTTAATTTATTGTGATTCATGATTATGTTAAGTTATTTTATTAGAATTTATGATTTAATATTAGAAAACAAAATAGAGGTCGTTTCATTATTATTTGAGCAAATAATCTTGCAAATGCAACATTGCGAGTTAACTATAAACATACATGTGACCATCTGCTAGAGGCATCAAACAATACCATAAAGTATCTATATGGTCCACATGGTGGATAAATTGGTCCACAAATATCACCCTGAATACGTTCAAGAAACATTGGTGATTTAGTTTGGATTTTGGCTGGTGATGGTCTTATAATATGATTCCAAGATAACATGCTTTACATTAAAACTTATTATTCTGAAAGATCTTATGGTCTTTCAGCGGATGACCACGTGTATTTTCTATAATTCTTCGCATCATTGTTGAGCCAGGATGTCCTAATCGATCATGCCAATTGGTTAATATTGAAGAATTATCGATTACCTTGTTTGATTCAATGTGACTTATATGTGTATAATGCAATCTAGTATGGAGCATTGGTAGTTTTTCAAACAAATATTTCTTTTCTGATTTATATATGGTAAGACACATTTATTTCTCATTCCCTTCATTCATTGTTTGAGTATCATACCCATGGGAATATATATCATTAAAACTCAATAAATTTCTTTTCGATTGTGGTGAATACAAAACATCATTGATAAAAAAATTTGTACCATTAGGTAACAAAAATTGTGCTTTACCACAACCTTTAATCAAGTCTACAGAGCCTGAAATTATATATACCATTGTTTTTGTTGGTTTTAGTTCCAAGAAATATCTTTCATCTCGGAGGATAGTGTGCGTTGTATCACTATAAGGTAAGCAAACTTCAGCGTTGTTCATAGAATTTTTCATATTTGTTCATAGCATTTTTTCATATTTGAACTCCGGCTCTCCGCCACCTCAGCTCCTCCCTGACCACGACGGAGAAAACCATCAACCACTCCTCTCTTCGCCGCCACATCCCACAAAAGCACCACGCTGACCCATGCCAGAAGAGAATTCGGACAACATAATATACCTTCATGGAGACCTTTTTCTAAGGATCCTCGAAGAACGGCGCTTGCCCAACATGGATATGGTCATCGAGCGCCTCCGCCGATGCTTCACCGCATTCGATGTCTGATGGAAGAATTTCTCCGGGAGTGAACGGGGCGGGAAGTCCAAGCATCACCACAGCAAGATCATCACCAGTGATTCGTTCGTCATCGTTTGCCTCACCAGCACGCGGGTTGCGCAGACTCGGGTCATTTCCAATTCGCAGAATCCGGTCTAGAATGAGAATTTCAAGATCCCCTTAGCTCACCCGGTTTCCCAGGTGGGTCTTGAATCTTTGAATTATAATCTAATTTCTTTTATCAAGTTAAAAAAATATTTGGAAGCTATATATTTATGACAAACGATGAATTTTGTTAGTATTTTATGTTGCAAAATGCGATTTTTGTTGACCTTCCGCATGCTAAACTAAAGGATGCTTGGATATCTATATATATATATATATATATATATATATATATATATATATATATATATATATATATATATATATATATATATATATAAAAGCAGAGTTTTTGCCAAAAATAATAATTTCCCGCCAAAATGTCATTTCTAAAATAGGAAATATATATTATGCATATTGAAATATGAGTATTGCAATAAATGACCATTCCAATTATTATTTGCATCGATTATATCAATTCGTTTAATTCAATTTTGAATTTAATTAATTTTTATATTAATTCAAATGTAATTAATATTATATATTTTTTATTTAAATTGGAACTTATCTCTATTGAAAATATAAACTACATTAAAATTTTTGAGTTGATTATATCAATCAATTGAATTTGTGATATGATTTTGTGTTACTATGATATATTTAATTTTTATTACAAACTGTATAAATAAATTTTAAATACAAATGATTCCAATGTTCAGCATTACTCACACACACACACACAACAAATGATTCCAATGTTCAAATATAATTTATGTATTATATGTTTTTTTACTGAAATTAAAATTAAGTTCTATTGAAAACATAAATTATATTAAAAATTTTGCATTGATTACATCAATCAGTTCAATTAAAAATGTATACATAAATTTAAAATACAAATGATTGCTATGTTCAGTATCACTCATGAGGTAAATCATTCAAAAATAAATTTTTCTATTCTAAGTAATTTCGTACCCAAAGTACTTACTAAAAAAGAAATACAATATTTAATTAGTTTATTTAATTTTTCTAAAAATAAAATTGATAAAAGTGTTAAAAGTTATCACTAAAGTTTTCCAATGAACATTAATTTACCATTTATTAATCATAAATTTTTTTTTATCTCAAATACATATTATTTCGAAATTACCTTAATTTGAAAGAATTAATGCGTTGTAGTTTTCTTCCAAAACCATATGTATATTGTATATATCTTGAATTGTCTTCTTAAAAATTCAAATAAGATAACAAAAAAAATTAAAAGAGATAGATTAAAAAGAGTTTCAAATGGACATTGAATCACTCTCAACAAACATGTATATTACCCTCAATAATCAGAAATATTTGACACCCAATGCATGCAATTCGAGATTTCCATAATTTGAAAG
The DNA here is from genome assembly GCF_022965805.1 of Primulina eburnea. NCBI lineage: Eukaryota > Viridiplantae > Streptophyta > Magnoliopsida > Lamiales > Gesneriaceae > Primulina > Primulina eburnea. Next base: position 27,046,555 of record NC_133107.1, on the reverse strand, counting down.
AGTTAATGTATGATATTACTCTTTCAAAAGCATCCAATGTATAATTTTTGTACCTTGGAATGTCTTATTTGAATTTGAAATTATAAATAATGCAATATTGCATACTATATTAGAAACCAATTTTATTATATTTATCTTACTAAATTTATCTACTCCAAAATTGCATTCTGAAATGACCCTCTTTTCAGCAACATATATGAGTTGAATCCTTCCAAGATATAATGTTCGTTTAAATTTAGATTTGTTCGTTGTTAGGAACTACCTATATATGAAAACAACGAGAACAACAAGACACTTTAAAGTCTATCTTTCATGATCGAGAAGTAAAAAATATTATTCATCTATTTATACAAAATTTTAATTATTACATATTATTAATGTGATAATTTTTTTCTGTATTACAAAGTTCACGGATACATGATAGTATAAAATTTCCGTAATGGAAGTGATTAAACCAATTCTAAAAAAAGTAAGCATCTTATTAGACGACATCTTATAAAATTTATTGACATTGTTTTGGAATATATGTAATAAATGTTAATTAAATAACTTTTCTGATTTATACATAATTTACTTATGATCACGTATTTCATTTTTATTCCGGAATAATAGGTTGTTGTGCATATTATGAATAAATTTTGTAAATTAAATCACAACTCATTTGGATAAAGATATTGATGAAACAATTATTATTATCATTCAAATGTGTCAAATATGTGACATGTCACAAAAATTGTTTGTGAATGTGGATATTGATGAAATTTTTAAAAATTATTTCTCATTAATTTTATTGAATTTGATTTAAAAATATTTTTTTTATCACATGTTAAAAAAATAATAATAATATATAGTTTTTTGAAAATTAAAGAATTAAATATGTATTAAGGTTGTTGTCGACATCAATACACTAAATACCATAAGCATCATGTCATTGTCTTAGGCTAACACAATCTAAAATTTTGAGATATGATAGTGATTATTAGCAAAAAAATTAATCGACATGCATTGTATTTAAGAAAATTTTTTAATCAACGAAAATAGTTTTTTTATATTTTATAATTATATTATTTTTTCAATTTAAATATCGATTCATTTCACTAATTTTTAATAATATCATCAAAAACTAGTTGATTTGAAACTACAGTTTTTTCATTAGAAGTTGGAGGCCCATTGCTAAAAGTATTGCGGCTAGTAGACGGTGAAAAAAAGTTTCCATTGTGTTACATATATGAGGCAATGGACAGAGCCAAAGAAGCTATCGTTGCATCATTTAATAATAATGGAGAAATATCGTGGAATTTTGAATTCATCGACAAAAGATGGAACATTAAACTCCATCGTCTTTTGCATGTCGCTGGATATTTCTTAAATCTTTAGGCTTTTTACTCAAATCGTGACGTAGAAAATGATGAAAAAGTGTTGGAAGGTCTGTACAAATGCATAGCTAGATTGATGCGAGGTGAAGATTTACAGGATAAGATCACAAATCAACTGGATAAATACAAAAAAGCAGGACTTTTTTGTTTACCCATTACTATTATACAAAGAGCTTCAAAATCACCATGTAAATAATATTTAGTGCAATATTTGAACATGTAAGTTAGAAGTTTATTATATTTATAAAATTTTATATTATGGAGTATGAACCTAACTTCTTACTTTCTAATTTTTTGGCAGATACATTCTAAAAAAAAAAAAATAGGTTATCCCAACAATGATTGAATGAATTTGTATGTACAAATACAACAGAATGTAGAGGCGATAGCTTCTTTGGCTTTGTCCATTGCCTCATAGATGTAACACATTGGGGACCTTTTTACACCGTCTACTAGCCACACTACTTTCAGTAATGGGCCACCAAATTTTAATACAAAAATTGTAGTTTTCCAAAAATAAGGCATCAATATAAATTCTGCTACATGTTTTATAGCCGCCTCTTTAGAATATCGACTTTTTTCCCACTTTTCAGGTGTAAATATCTTTATCAGATTTGCTTGTTGAACTTGAAACCGCTAAAAAACAATTGTGAAACGAGTTTTTGCAGTTCTTACCATGTCTCTCTGTCCAGTAAACTCTGTCATCATGCTCAACGATTGTGGTCTATTGTAAATATAATCATACACCATCAATGCTCGTTCATGCAATTTTTTGAGGTTAGAATTTTTTTCCTCAAACCTCAAATCTAAGTAATGAGGTGCACATGGAGTCCAATACAAGTGAAGAAAATTGTTTTCCAAAAGACGGCCTGAATAAATTAAATAAATTTATTTTAAAAATTAAAACAATGATTTTTAATTCAATTTACAGTTTAAAATATTTCCTGCTCTAACATGGCAGCTTACATTATCTGTTACAACCTGAACAACACACTGTTCTCAAATTCGGATTACAAATTTAGAAAGTAACTCATATATTTTATTAGCAGTGTGAGAATAACTTTAAGCTTCACCGATTCAACAAATGTGCTTCCTTTAGGACCATTTATTAAAAAAATTATAAGAGTTCTACTTTTTTTATCCGTTCACCCATATGCCATGATTGTACAACCATACCTAACATGATATTCTTAGTGGGATTTGAGAAGCAAGTTCGTATTTGTCAACTCCTTCTTCAAATACTTAACTCTTGCTTCATGATATGTTGGAGGTTTCATTCTCACTCCAAAAGTCACAACAGCATTAAAAGGAATTCCGGCATCACACATCCACATATCAAACTTCTGAACCACATATGTTCTTAATTTCTTATTTTCATCATACTGGATTTTATTTTTCGCATGTCTCTATATGATAATTTCTTCTACATCTTTCACAAAATAAAGATCAATAGGCTCTGCTTGTTTACACCTTTTATCTTGCGCCGTAAGGTGGATACTTGAACCAGATATTGGTCGTTTCCCTTTCATTTTAGTTTGAATATCATCATCATCATCATCATCATCATCTTCCAAATCAACAATATCATCTAAATAAGGAATATAATCCATTTGATTCTTCAAAAGACTTTTTTTTTCATGAACTCTTTAATTTCTTCTTTAACACGCTCCGGACATTTCAGACAAGCTTTCACATTTCTATTGCCCACAACTAAATGTAGCTTGTGCCGATAAATCCCTTTGTTATTTTACCACAAAAACAAAAACATAAAATATTTGTATTTTTAAGATCCACCAAGCAATATCTTTTCGATTTGATGGAATTGTTGTGTTAGACATGATTAAATACTGAAATATAAATACCAATAACTATTATATTATTAAAAAAAACACAATTTAAATTTTCTTACGGAAATTCCTAATATTAGGGTTTACCAATTTTTGGGTTGCAAATGAGAAAGAACACACCGGCGGCGACAGCACAACAGAGCAAAGGCGATGGCACAATAGAGCAGAGGTGATGAGGCAAAGACGCAAAATAGCCGCAGAGTAGAGACAGTAGACAAACTGACAGAGGTGCTGAGAGATTTTAAGTATGCAGATGGACTGGGCTTAAATTTGGATGCTGGACTTCGGCTAAACACTGGAGTTGGGCAGACTAAAAAACAAAAAATCATGCGCTTCATAAAACTTCTATGAAGAACACAAGCAATCGCGCAACACTCACAAGTGAAGCGTGTGTTCTTCACCCACCTGATGCACTTCGGATTCTCTCGAAGCGTATCCAGGTCGCCTCACCTCATTTTGAGCTTATGCAAGCGACAAGAGGGCTTTTATGTGGCCATGGGAGATAAGATTGACCCTATTTATTTGTCAGAAATAGATGATAATAACGAATGCTTGTTGGGAAAGTTGGATGGGAGAGGCCGTTCCTGCTTGGCTCATCCCTAAAAATAAAATTTAATTCTTTTGTACGTATGTTAACCACTAGACATTGACCAATTTTTCATATTTTATTGTGTTTTTATTCAGGTTGTCAGAACTCTTATCACTACAAGAAAAACGCCCAACAACAACGCAGCTACGACAACGTTTTTTCAAAACAACCGTTGTCGTATAGTTTTTAACAACGGTTTTAGTGAAAACCGTTGTCGTAGGTGTGCTTTGACAACGGTTTTAAAAAACCTTTGTCTTTTATGGTGTCAACGACAACGGTTTTTCTAAAAACTGTTGTCTTTCAGCGTTTTTTTTGGACAATCGACAACGGTTTCTTAAAAACCGTTGTCTTAGATATGTCTACGACAACGGTTTTAAAACCGTTGTCCATGAGCGTGTTTTTTTTGGGATACGACAACGGTTTTTAAAAACCGTTGTCTAAAAGCGTGTTTTTTTGGGATACGACAACGGTTTGAAAAACTGTTGTGTATGAGCGTGTTTTTTTTCGACATACCACAACGATTTTATAAAAACCGTTGTGGATTGTTGTTTTATTTTTTGACAAACGACAACGGTTTAATAAAACCGTTGTTGATTGACGTTTTTTTTATAGAAACGACAACGCTTTTAGTGAACCGTTGTATATTAGCGGTTTTTTTTTTAAACCGTCGCCGATTCAAACTAGCGACAGATTATAACCGTCGCTATTTATAAATCAGCGACGGTTTAAACAAAAACCGTCGCTATTAGCGACAGGTTTACTAAACCGTCACAAAGTTTAATGTAGCGACGAATTTAAAACCGTCGCTAAATGCTGATCGGAGACGGTTTTAGAAAATCCGTCGCCGATTTAAATTTAAAATAGCAACAGGTTTTTGAAAACCGTTGCCGATTTAAAATAGCGACAGGTTTTTGGTCCTTATTATATTTTTAAAATTTTTAACAGTTCTTGAGTGTCTTGTATCCGTTGTCGTTTATTCTATTTAGCGACAGTTTTTTCTTTAACCGTCACGAAACGTAGCGACGGTTTTACTTAAACTGTCGCCGATTTACAATATTGCGACAGTTTAATCTATACCGTCGCTAAATATAGCGACGGTTATAAAAACCTATCGCATGTTTAAAACTAGCGACGGATTTTGCCAAAACCGTTGCTAAATTAGCGACAGTTAAATACAAAACCGTCGCAAAATGTTTCTCCTTAGCTTTCAGAAACTCTTTCTTGCCACTCCCGCTTCCACTATCATATCGAGGAGGAGGTGGTGGAAACTGTACGGCAGACGATGGCGTCGGTCTCTGACCCTGAACACTGTAGGAAGCTCCTCGTTGTCTGATCAAACCAGCCTCTGCTCCCTTTGCTCGGTTCAGCGCCTCAGAGAAGGTATTAGGTCGCCCCGTATTCACCAAGGTGAAGATATCCGGATTCAAGCCGTTTATGAACTGATCAGCAACTGCCTCGTCATTCCCTGCTACATGTGGTGCAAATCGAAGCAAGGAAGAGAATTTGGCGACATACTCCTCTATATTCCACTGGCCCTGTCTCAAATTAGCGAACTCCGCCCCTTTGTCTTTTCGGTATGATACTGGAAAGAAACGTTGATAAAATTCATCTTTAAAAACTTTCCAAGTAATATCAATACCTCGATGTTCTAGGGCTCGTTTCGCCGTTAGCCACCAACTCTTGGCCACCTCTTGCAATTGATGTCCGATCAGTTTCACTCTTCGTTCGTCTGAATAGGCAAGTGATTCGAAAAGCATCTCTATGTCATCCAGCCAACTCTCGCAATCAGCTGCATTCTCAGTGCCTTTCCACGTTGGAGGTCGAAACGACTGAAACCGCTTCAACAGAGTCTCCATTGGTGTAGCGGTCACGTCCATCTGAGTGCATGACGTACTCCCTTGTTCTGGCACTTGTCTGGCAGCTGGCTGTGGTACTCTTCTAGGCGGCATATCTGATAATCAAACAGATTAGTATACAGTCTATACCATCTGTTTCAGCCCTCATCTGATCATATACCTCTGATCGAGAATTAGTTCTGATCCAGGCTTAGTTATATGCTGTAAATCAAATCAGATAATACAACAACACATAATATGGAATGCAATAAATCATGCTAGCACATCAAAAGCAAGGAAGATGACTCGATCTACCCCGCTCATTCTATTCTATCTCAGTCTACAGAACCTACTGCTCCGATACCACCTGTTGTGGGGACCCGGGCTCTAACTCAATTCTATCTTGGATTAAATGGATCTGTGAGAAAATGTGGGTCAAATTTTCGCTTTTTAACATTAAATCTAATGTATATAAATAAGCATAAAATCTTTACTTATTATACAAACATACAAATATGTCTTGTTCTAATCCAAACACATATCTAATGTTTAATACAAACCATAAGATACAAGTAGTACAAGTCAGTCTGACACCACTAGTGATCTTCTGCGCCCGTAGTCACCACTCTAACTCGAACTCATCTCTGTCGTGACCCAGATCCTGCCCCACCTGTTGTTATGCACACATACAGACATAACAACAGCCGGAAACTCCGGTGAGAACAAATCCCAGTATAAAACATGTAAACATGCATATGCATAATAAAATCATAAAGCATAATCTTATGCATGTAACATGAATAATAGGTTCCATAGTCTATGAAACCAACATATATAAGCATGCAACGTAAATCAACTCATGTCTTGACTCTACTCTAGGGATCCCGGGGTGAATAAGACGTCACTGTCTGTTACCTACCCTCCCAATCGGGGTAACTGTACGTCTTACTCCTAGACTTCGGTCGTGTCTGTATCGAATGTCTACAATCGGAGGAAGTCTGCTCCTACGCGTCGATACACCGAACGTCTAGTTTTGACAAATCTGTCAATGACTCTCCTATCTCAATGCTTGAATATAATTCTATAGACAAAGCATGATCATATCAATAGATTTGCATATAAATCTGTAAACAAATCCAAAACATATCAAAAGATACAATAATAAATCTAGTATGTGATTTTGTTGGGAAACTCTAATCAAATCTGATTCGAGTCATGTCTTCCCTATAATCACATGAATTATACCTTCCGTGTCGTAGTCTTGTCGTAGTCGAAGCCTCGAAGACGAATTTGTCAATTTCAATCTGAAATAGCAATCACCAATGTACCTTCTATCAATCTCTCAATCAATACTATACACATTGGACTTATAATTAAATCTGAATAACATTCGACGGCATTTCGACGTAATTTCTCGATACCGGTACTCCACCAATAATCAGTACATAATCCACAAGTCATAACATCAATAACCACAATCATAATTTCCCAAAAGCTGCATGTATACAACTCAAAACATGCTGGAAATTACTAGCAATCGATATCACATCATTTCTTCGATCCGGTTTCGAATATACATTCATAAGAATTATAAGAACACATAATAGAACCCAAATCTGATTTCCCTCAACATGTACATTTCGAACTTTGCTGAAATGAATCATACTTACATCCTTTCGAAGCCGGTGCTGAGAGAAACACGAATCTTAACTCGGATTGAAATTTAGTTGGATGAATCTTGCACAAGCTAGCTTCTAAGATGAAAGAACTTTGCACCTTCTTACCCTTCTCTCTCGGTTCCCTCTGATAAAAATGGAGAAGAGTGACTCATCTTCGAGTTCTATATATATACCATGCCATGTGTCATCATAAGAAACAAAGGTGGCTTTCTCGCATGCAGCACCGCGGGTGCGGTCACTCTAGCACCGCGGGTGCGATCATGCTTCGGCATGGCTTTTATTTTCTAAAATCATCGACCGCAGGTGCGGTCTTGTTCTTACCGTGGGTGCGGTCACACCACCGCGGGTGCGGTCTTCTTGCACCGTGGGTGCGGTCTTGCTTCGAATAAAATTCCTACCCTACTGGACATCGACCGTGGGTGCGGTCCTGTTCTTACCGCGGGTGCGGTGTTGCTTCGTAAAAATGTGCAACTTTCTGTCCATACTACCGCGGGTGCGGTGTCTTCCCTTACCGCGGGTGCGATGTGGTTTCGTCCTTACCTTATTCAAAACTCTCATTTCATGTCATGCATTCTCATATATTCCGAGTCTCACGTCAATGAAGACTAATAAATCAAATCTCAAACCCTATATCATGCATACTCATATTTTCCGAGTATTTTGTCAATGAAGACTATTAATCTCGAGCCTTACATATTCTAACTTGCTACCACAGAACTATCAATTTTCGAAAAAATATGGTTTTTAAATTTTTGGTCATGCTATTAGACAGGGACAAAGGCCCCAATACAACCATGACATGATTTACAATGAAAAATCGAAGGCCCAGCTGCTTACGACGTGCTTACAAACTTTGAGCAACAATGGAGAAAATCTACTAAATGGTCAGAGTTTGGTCGCCACTTTAAAAAAATATCACGTTGGCATGACGATGCTTTGATAAATATTGAACGCATCTCATGGATAACTAGTCCTTCGCCCACTGTTCCAAGTGATCATCCTTGCCTATGGATTTCCGAGGAAGATGATTCGCAAACTTGGCATGTTCAGGTTAGGTTTGTCTCACTGAAAATAAAGCTTCCCTCTTGACTTAAGGGGACTAAAGACTTGAACTTGCCGATTATTTTAATGTCAACTGGTTTTCCGATCTATAAACTCAGGATCATTGAAAGGATTTCCAAAAAATGTACATGCAGCTGAGGAGCAAGTATTGGCTTAAACTTTATTGTAATTCCTTGACTTCGATGTTTTGTTCTGGCTTATTAAAACTCATAGTTATATTAATCTTCCGAACTTCTTTCTATCGCAGAATTTATTCTGCACAAAAAATTTGGTGATTGATAATAGCATTCAGACGGCTTATATCAAAGTCCTTGGTTCATCTTATGCTTGGCCCTCATACAAAGATGCAAGTGGGGTGCTTTAAGATATTAGTTTTAACTTCACATGGTTACTTGATTGGAACTGGATCAAGTGTTCAAGACATCCACTTATGGGCCAGGTCGGACGTAGGATTTTAGTTGATTGGGTGATTCATTGTATTATTGAGATAAAACTTTTCTTGAAAAAATTTTAAGTTGATCTTTTGTCCCAATAAGGGGATTGCCAAAAGAAAGGAATATACTTTAAAGAATTAATTAGAACTCTTTATGCATCAAGATTTTACACTTTTATTACATGATATTTGCAAACAATTATTTTTCTTGCTTAGCCTTACTATTCATGGTCTCCTATTCTATCTTACATTTATTTATCTCACATGTTCATGCTTCTTAGGTGCTGACTATACAATTCCAATGGAACTGGCATTAAAGATTGCCAGCAAAATAAAGGCAAAAGAAAGATTTACCGTTTAAGTTGTTATCCCAATGTGGCCTAAAGGCGTTCCCAGTTCAGCCTCAGTACAAGAAATCCTTTATTGGCAGGTAATGCGACAAACAATTTAGTCGACCTAGAGAGGAGTTTAATCTCTTGATCATGAACTAAGCAGAGAGGAATATTTAAAGATTCGTTGAAAGCCATATCTTTTCGATCTTGTTATTTTTAGCGACAAACAATGCAAATGATGTATGAAATCGTTGCCTGATATTTGTCTCATATCGGTTGGATAAATAACCTGAGAGTTGTATATATGTGCTTGGACAATCCTCTCCTCTTGAGCAAGTTTTTGGGTTTTAGTTAGGTCTAAGTTTCAATCTTAACATGGTATCAGAGCCTGGGTTCCACCGTTATGTGTTGGACTACCTATAATTAGACCACCCGTTCTGCAAATAATTGGGTCATTTATAAACTCCACGCTCCAGATGTTAGTTCTTAGGCGTAAGAGGGGTGTATTAATTGTCCCACATCGGTTGGATAAATAACCTAGGAGTTGTATATATGGGCTTGGACAATCCTCACCCTTTGAGCTAGCGTTTGGGGTTGAGTTAGGTCCAAGTTCCAATCTTAACATGGTATCAGAGCTCAGGTTCCATCGTTATGTGTTGGACTATCTGCTCATAATTGGGTCATTTGTAAACTCCACGCTCCGGATGTTAATTCCTGGGCGTGAGAGAGGTTTGTTAATTGTCCCACATTGGTTGGATAAATAACTTGGGAGTTGTATATATAGACTTGGACAAACTCCCCCCCCCCCCCCCCCCCCCCGAGCTAGTTTTTGGGGTTGAGTTAGGTCCAAGTTCCAATCTTAACATGATATCAGTGTTAGAGTAGGTGCACGTCGAGCTAAGTGTTGGCCGAGTGTTCACAATGAAACCCTATGTATAAACAGTCTTTATTTTAATAATATTTGAAATTATTATTTTGGCACTTCTTTATCTGTATACCCATATATGTTGCATAGATAAAGTTCTTCAATATACAAATAGTAGAAAGAATATGAGATGCTCATATGATGAGTATCATGAAACTCATATTTGCAATACTGTATATTCTAAATAGTTTCTAGTCGATTCAGCCGCTGCTAAGAAGGATATAGGTTGCTCGAGTTCGAGACTAGTATCTGCGATGTGAGTACCATGTTTCATTGGTAGGGGACATTGTGATGTCCGATCATGCAGATAGGGTCTCCTGGTAGAGTGCACTGAACAACCCTCCATAAAGGACTTTCCCAGTGGTTCTCACTTTGTAAGGCTCGAAGATTTAGTTATCATAATCAGATGGATTCGTTGATAATTAAGATGATTGTAGATGTATTTCATTGGACTAGAAAAGAAAGGGAAATGTATAATAAAGATGTGAAAGATAGTCAAAAGAATAAGTAAGGCCGAAGCTATGGCGCATATGCGCGAAGGAATGCGCGCATATGCATGAGAATTCCAGTAGCATTGGCGCATATGCGCGGAAAGGGTGGCGCATATGCGCGACAGCTACAGTAGCATTGGCGCATATGCGCGGATAGAAGCGGCGCATATGCGCGACACCTCCAGTGACAATGGCGCATATGCGCGAGAAAAGTGGCGCATATGCGCGAGGTGAGAAATTCTGCATGGCCGAGACCAGTAGGTCTCGCGCATATGCGCGAGTAATGCCGCGCATATGCGCGAGACGTGTACTTCAAAGAACAAGACATTTGTCCTAAATCATGCAATATATATATATATAAGTGGCTTCGCTTCCTTCTTCATTTCAGAGGATTCGACACTTTCAAAGAAAGGAAAATACATGTTCTTTGGTTCTTTAAATTGTGGTTTAACAAGATTTAGCCATCCAAAATTTAATCCGATTGCGGTTTTGAACTCCCCTCCGTATTAGCTACAAAGTAATGTAAGTTTCATTCAATTCCAGCATGTTTTGATATTTATGTGATGGGAAAATGATGAATTGAACTTCATACTATGTTCTTGAAATGGTAGAGGTTGTAGAACCGTAAACGGATCGATTATCGGAAGTCATATGCTATTGTTGCGATTTTCTAGCATATTTAGAATTAAGTATGCAGATTTTCAATACTCTCTCATGCTTAGAATGATAATTAGGAGTTGAAAGTTATGAATTGTTGGTATATGTTGAGAATGGAATTGACCGGTATCGAGGAATTACGTTGTTATGCCGTCAACTTGTATCAAGACTAGATATAGATGGTATAAATGTCTTGGTTGAGTTAGAATTGATAAAATATGTATCCACATTGCCATTTCAGATTGATATCGGTAAGATTCGTCTTCGAGACTTCGACTACGACCGAGTTGGGCAACGAAAGGTATAAATCATGTTGTTTGGGAAGCCACAACTCAAATAAGACTTTATTTGAGTTTCCCAAACCAAAATCACATACTAGCATTGTTGTATTTGTGGAATCATGTTTATAAATTGTTTATAGAATTATATTCAAATGTTATAAAATGATTATGCTTTGATTATAGAATTGTATTAAGCATATGAGATTATTATGATATTCAGATATGAATATGAGCATGCTTTGTTTACAGACTGATAGGCATTGCATTTAAGATAGGAGAGTCGTTGACAGCCATTGTCAACTATCTAGATGTTCGGTGTATCTCAGCTTAGGAGCAGCCTCGACTCCTATTGCAGCCATAGATACAGCTCAGACCGAAGTCTAGGAATAAGACGTACAGTCACCCCGAGTGGGAGGGTAGGTGACAGCCATTGACGTCTTATTCACACGGGATCCCTAGAGTTATAGTCGAGTCGAGTCTAGACATGATTTGATTCGCATTGCATGTATATACGTTTGTCATTCATAATAGCATGTTTCATGTTTAGATTGATTATATGCATGTATACATGTTTATACTGGGATTTGTTCTCACCGGAGTTTCCGGCTGTTGTTATGTCTGTATGTGTGCATAACAACAGGTGGGGCAGGATCTGGGTCACGCAGAGGATGAGAGACAGACATAGCGTGGTGATCTCGGGCAGAGCAGAAGAATTAATAGTTTTACCAGTGCCTTGTACTATATTTAGTTATTAGTTGTTGAGTAGAAATGGAACAAGACATGTTTACACTTTGTGTGTATATGGTTATTGTAAAATAAATGAAGAACTTATGCTTGTTTAATTACATTTGAGTAAACGTAAAAGCGAAAAATTTGACCCACTTTTTATGTTAACGATCCATTGAATCCCAAGAAAAAGAATTAGAGCCCGGGTCCCCACACACTTATCCAGTGGAAATGTGTAAAGCTCGAGATTCATTAGTCTTCATTAATATGAAACTCGGAAGATATAAGAATGCATGACATGAAATGAAGTTTTGAATAAGGGAGACCGCCCCCGCGCCATGCAGTGTACCGCAACCGCGGTGCATGGGCGGAAAATTGGTCATTTTACCGAAGGGACACCGCACCCGCGGTCCAGAAATGAGTGCACCCGCGGTAGATGTCCAGTAGGGTACCTAATTTTGACATTATGATACCGCACCCGTCGTCCAAACGTAACCGCACCCGCGGTAATGTCACCGCACCCGCAGTCTTATATGTAGCGCACCCGCGGTCGTTTAATTTCAGAAAATGAAATTGATGCAGAGAGCACAGCGCACCCGCGCTCCTAAACCTACCGCACCCGCGGTGCTGCATGTGAGAAGTCCACCTTTGTATTTTATGATGACACATGGCATTTATATATATAGATACTTGGGCTGAGTCACTTGTTCTTCAGATGTCAAAGGAAAATCGAGAGCTATTCCCAAAAGAAGTGAAAGGTTCCTTTCTTTTAGATTTGAGTGGTGCAAGAGACATTCATCCAAATTTCAATACAAGAATAGATTTGTGTTCCTTGTATCAAGAGATATTAAAGGATGTAAGTTTCATTCATTTTCAGAATGTTTTGAAGATTACTTGTTGGAAGAATTAGGATATGATGATTATATTGTGTTCTTGACATATTGAGCATAGCATATTCGTAATCGGATCGAAGAAATGATATCGTATGCTATTGTTATGAGATTCCAGCATGTTTGAATAAAATATGTGCAGATTTCAGGATGGTATGATGTATTATGGTGATAATGATGAGTAGAGACTTGTGAATTGATGATATATGTGAGAGTTGGATTGATCGATATCGAGAAATTATGCCGATATGCCGTCGTATGTTATTCAGATTGAATATCAAGTCCTATATGTATTGAATTGATTGAGAGATTGATAGAATGTACATTGGTGATTTCCATTTCAGATTTTTTTGACGATTTTGATATCGAGATTTCGACTACGACAGATTGTACTACAAGAAGGTATAATTCATGTGATTGTGGGGAAGATACGACTCGAATCAGATTTGATTGGAGTTTCCCAACAAAATCACATACTAGATTTGTTATTGTATCTTTTGATATGTTTCTGATTTGTTTATAGATTTATATTCAAATCTCTTGATATGATCATGCTTTGTCTATAGATTTATATTCAAGCATTGAGATAGGAGAGTCATTGACAGATTTGTCAAAACTAGATGTTCGGTGTATCGACGCATAGGAGCAGAATTCCTCCGATTGTAGACATTCGATACAGACACGACCGAAGTCTAGGAGTAAGACGTACAGTTACCCCGATTGGGAGGATAGGTAACAGACAATGACGTCTTATTCACCCCGGGATACCTAGAGTAGAGTCGAGTTGAGTCAAGACATGATTTGATTTGCATTGCATGCTTATATAGATTGGTTTCATAGACTAAGGAACATATGATTTATGTTACATGCATGATATGGTGTTTTACGATTTTATTATGCATATACATGTATACATGTTTTATATTGGGATTTGTTCTCACCGGAGTTTCCGGCTGTTGTTATGTCTGTATGTGTGCATAACAACAGGTGGGGCAGGATCTGGGTCACAACAGAGATGAGTTCGAGATAGGGTGGTGACTACGGGCGCAGAAGATGACTAGTGACTTTTACTAGACTTGTATTATTTGTAGTTATGGTTTGTATTAAACTTTACACTAGTTTGGAGTGATGTATTAGAATGAGACATGTATTTTATGTTGAGAAATAAAACATAGAACTCTCTTATGCTTATTTCTATACATTAGAATTAATGTTGAAAAGCGAAAATTTGACCCACATTTTCTCACAGATCCATTTAATATCAGACAGAATCGATTTAGAGCCCGGGTCCCCATAAAAGGTGGTATCAGAGCAGTAGGTTCTGTATATTGAGATAGAATAGAATGAGCGGGGTAGATCGAGTCATTTTCCTTGCTTTTGATGTGCTAGCATGATTTAGTGCTTTCCTTATTATATGTTGTATTGTATCTGAGTTGATTTACAGCATATAATTGCCAAGACTGAATCAAAACCGATTCTGGATCAGAGGTATATGATCAGAGGAGGGCTGAGACAGTTTGTATAGACTGTGTACTAACCTGTTTGATAACCAGATATGCCGCCTAGAAGGATACCGCAACCAGCTGCAGGACAAGTGCCAGAACAGGGGAGTACGTCAGGTACTTAGATGGACGTAACCGCTACCCCGATGGAGACTTTGTTGAAGCGGTTTCAGTCGTTTCGACCCCCAACTTTGAAAGGCACAGAGAATGCAGCTGATTGCGAGAGTTGGCTGGATGACATAGAGATGCTTTTCGAATCACTTGCCTATTCAGACGAACGAAGAGTGAAACTGATCGGACATCAATTGCAAGAGGTGGCCAAGAGTTGGTGGCTAACGGCGAAACGAGCCCTAGAACATCAAGGTATTGATATTACTTGGAAAGTTTTTAAAGATGAATTTTACCAACGTTTCTTTCCAGTATCATACCAAAAAGACAAAGGAGCAGAGTTCGCCAATTTGAGACAGGGCCAGTGGAACATAGAGGAGTATGTCGCCAAATTTTCGTCCTTGCTTCGATTTGCACCACATGTAGCAGGAAATGATGAGGCAGTTGCCGATCAGTTCATAAACGGTTTGAATCCGGATATCTTCACCTTGATGAACACGGGGCGACCCAACACCTTTTCTGAGGCGCTGAATCGAGCGAAGGGAGCAGAGGCTGGCTTGATCAGGCAGCGAGGAGCTTCCTATAGTGTTCAGGGTCAGAGACCGATGCCACCGTCCGCCGCACAGTTTCCACCACCTCCTCCTCGATATGATAGTGGAAGCAGTAGTGGCAAGAAAGAGTTTTTGAAGGCTAAGGGTAAGCAGTTCAAGAGAGCAGGGAGCAGTTCGTCGAGTTCCAGTGGATTCCGACAGAGAGGTCAGAGTCAGAGCTCAGAGTACAGTGGTGTTTATTGCAGTTCGTGTGGTGGTAGGCATGCCAATGAGCAGTGCCAGGGAGTGATGGGCAGATGTAACTATTGAAGACAGCCGGGACACTTCGCTAGAGTTTGTCCCCAGAAAGGTGCCCAGAGATTTCAGGGTGCAGGGTCATCAGCTTCAGTAGCTCAGCCCGAGAGGCAAGCTTCGTCTGTCCATTCCTTTCAGCCCACGCCCACACAGTCCCGGCCTAGAGCTAGAGGTGGCCAGACAGTGAGCCAACCTCCCAGACAACAGGCTCAGGTGTTTGCACTGACAGAGGAGCAGGCACAGGATGCGCCAGATGACGTGATTGCAGGTAACTGTTTTCTTTGCGGTTATCCTGCATATGTGTTGGTAGATACAGGTGCATCACATACATTTATATCAGAACGTTTTGCATTGACACATGCATTGCCTGTCGAGTCCTTGTCTACTGTAGTATCTATTTCTTCTCCGTTGGGAAGTGGTCTCATATCTGTGACTTCAGTTAGACATTGCATACTACAGTTTGAGGGACATGAAATTTATTTGGACTGTGTTGTACTTGGTTTATCTGATTTTGATTGCATTGTCGGGATTGACATGTTGACTAAATACAGAGCTACCGTAGACTGTTTTCACAAGATTGTCAGATTCAGACCTGAAATGACAGAAGAGTGGAAATTATACGGTAAGGGTTCCAGATCTCGGATTCCCTTAGTATCTGCTCTGACTATGAGTAGATTGTTGCAGAAAGGAGCAGAAGGGTTCCTTGTTTATTCTGTAGATCTACAGAAATCGAGCCCGGCATTGGCAGATTTGCCAGTAGTACGGGAGTTTGCAGATGTATTTCCTGACGAGATTCCAGGGTTACCTCCAGCCCGAGAGGTTGATTTCAGCATAGATCTTATTCCAGGTACCGTTCCTATTTCGAGAGCTCCGTATAGGATGGCACCGATAAAGCTGAAAGAACTGAAAGCACGGTTAGAAGATCTTCTAGCCAAGGGATATATCAGACCCAGTGTATCTCCTTGGGGCGCACCAGTGCTATTTGTACGAAAGAAAGACGGTTCTATGAGATTGTGTATAGACTACAGGCAACTGAATAAGGCAACGATAAAGAATAAATATCCTTTGCCTAGAATCGACGACTTATTTGATCAGTTGCAGGGATCTTCTATCTATTCCAAGATTGATTTGCGATCGGGATATCACCAACTCAGAGTTCAAGATGTTGATATACCGAAGACAACATTCCTGACCAGGTATGGACACTACGAGTTTGTTGGCATGCCTTTTGGTTTAACGAATGCTCCAGCGGTGTTTATGAGTTTGATGAACCGCATCTTTCAGAGGTACTTGGATGAGTTTGTGATTGTTTTTATTGATGATATTTTGGTATATTCAAAGAATTTGAATGAGCATGCCAATCATTTGAGAATTGTGTTGCAAACACTGAGAAATGAAGGATTATATGCTAAGCTGTCAAAATGTGAGTTTTGGCTAAGACAGGTTGTCTTCTTGGGTCATATCATATCTGGAGATGGTATTTCTGTTGATCCGAGTAAAGTTGAGGCTGTGATCAGTTGGCCGAGACCGACTTCTGTGCCAGAGATACGCAGTTTCATGGGTCTAGCAGGGTACTATAGACGATTTATTAAATATTTTTCCAGCATTGCGAAGCCAATTACCCAGTTGACACAGAAGAATGCGCCATTCGTGTGGTCTGAAGATTGCGAGTCTAGCTTCTTAGAATTGAAGAAGAGGCTGACCAGTGCACCTGTCTTGATGATTCCTTCAGGTACTGGCGATTTCGTTGTATATTGTGATGCATCTCACAGAGGGTTGGGGTGTGTTCTTATGCAGCGAGGTCATGTGATCGCATATGCCTCTAGACAGCTAAAGCCACACGAGACTCGATACTCAATTCATGATCTTGAATTGGCGGCTATCGTATTTGCATTAAAGATTTGGCGTCATTATCTTTATGGCGAGAAATTTGAAATCTACTCCGATCACAAGAGCTTAAAATACCTGTTCTCTCAATCTGAGTTGAACATGAGACAGCGCAGATGGCTCGATTTGTTGAAAGACTTTGATTGTGAAATCAAATACTATCCAGGGAAGTCAAATGCAGCAGCAGACGCCTTGAGTCGAAAGGTTTGTGCTTTATCCTTGTCGACGATAGGGGTTTCGCATTTAGTTGAAGATTGTTATTTGTCTGGATTAGCATTTGATACAGGTAGTAGACCATTGCTACTTGCTATGATTCAAGTTGAGCCAGACTTGATTATGAGGACCAAAGAAGCACAGAGAGTTGATTCAAATGTGCAGAAACCGATTGATATGGTCAGATCAGGACATATATCAGAATATCAGGTACGTGATCATGTACTGTATGTGAATAACCGTCTTGTAGTGCTAGATGTTTCAGATTTGAAACAACAGATATTTTCAGAAGTGCACTGTAGTCGGTTCAGTATTCATCCTGGAGGCCGTAAAATGTACAACGATCTGAAGACACAATTCTGGTGGAAACAAATGAAGACAGATATTGCAGAATTTGTGTCTAAATGCATAATTGCCAACAGGTGAAGGCTGAGAGAAAGAAGCCCAGAGGTTTACTTCAGAGTTTGTCTATTCAAGAATGGAAATGGGATCACATTTCCATGGATTTCGTGACGAAGTTACCTCGATCATCTCGGGGATGTGATGCGATTTGGGTCATTATTGACAGATTAACCAAATCAGCATGCTTTATTCCCTATAGAATGACCTACCGACATGATCAGATGGCACATATATATGTCAGAGAGGTAGTTAGATTGCATGGTGTGCCGAAGTCTATCGTATCAGATCGTGATTCACGATTCACTTCACATTTTTGGCACAGCTTGCAGCAGGCTTTGGGTACGACATTACACATGAGCACTGCCTATCATCCTCAGACAGACGGACAGTCAGAGCGGACTATCCAGACATTAGAGGACATGTTGAGAGCTGTAGTGCTAGATGTTGGCACTAGTTGGCAAGATTCACTGCCATTATGTGAATTCTCGTACAACAACATCTATAAGACGAGTATCGAGATGGCACCGTTTGAAGCTTTGTATGGCAAGAAGTGCAGATCTCCGTTGTACTGGGATGATGTATATGATGTACCAGAACTGGGGCCTGATATGATACGTGAGATGATTGAGAAGGTGAAAATCATTCAGAAAAGAATGAAGACGACACAAGATAGGAAAGCCAAATAAGCCAATGTCAGACGTAGACCGTTGGTATTTGAGCAAGGAGACAAAGTATTTTTGAAGATTTCTCCTTCAGAGGCATAGTCAGATTTGGCAAGCGTGGAAAGTTTTCTCCTAGATACATCGGTCCTTATTATCCGAGATACATGACGTTTTTCATGTATCAATGTTGCGTAGATATATGCCAGATATTTCCCATGTCATTCACCCTGACGAAGCGGAGCTTGATCAGACCTTGAGCTATGTTGAGCAACCGATACAGATTCTTGATCGGAAAGAAAAACAGCTCAGGACGAAGACTATTCCGCTAGTGAAAGTCCAATGGAGTCGTCATGGCATCGAAGAAGCGACTTGGGAGAAAGAAGCAGATATGAGACAGAGACATCCCGAGTTATTTACATGATGTAAGTAATTCTTCAGTCTTGATTATATTACTTTTCATGTATGATTTGATAGATTGCCTGCGATTTCGAGGACGAAATCATTTCTTAGAGGGGGAGAAATGTAAGGCTCGAGATTCATTAGTCTTCATTAATATGAAACTCGGAAGATATGAGAATGCATGACATGAAATGAGAGTTTTGAATAAGGGAGACCGCCCCCGCGCCATGCAGTGTACCGCACCCGCGGTGCATGGGCAGAAAATTGGTCATTTTACCGAAGGGACACCGCACCCGTGGTCCAGAAATGAGTGCATCCGCGGTAGATATCCAGTAGGGTACCTAATTTTGACATTATGATACCGCACTCGCGGTCCAAACGTAACCGCACCCGCAGTTTTATATGTAGCGCACCCGCGGTCATTGAATTTCAGAAAATGAAATTGATGCCGAGAGCACAGCGCATCCGCGCTCCTGAACCTACCGCACCCGCGGTGCTGCATGCGAGAAGTCCACCTTTGTATTTTATGATGACACATGGCATTTATATATATATAGATACTTGGGCTGAGTCACTTGTTCTTCAGATGTCAAAGGAAAATCGAGAGCTATTCCCAAAAGAAGTGAAAGGTTCCTTTCCTTTAGATTTGAGTGGTGCAAGAGACATTCATCCAAATTTCAATACAAGAATAGATTTGTGTTCCTTGTATCAAGAGCTATTAAAGGATGTAAGTTTCATTCATTTTCAGCATGTTTTGAAGATTACTTGTTGGAAGAATTAGGATAGGATGATTATATTGTGTTCTTGACATATTGAGCATTGCATATTCGTAATCGGATCGAAGAAATGATATCGTATGCTATTGTTATGAGATTCCAGCATGTTTGAATAAAATATGTGCAGATTTCAGCATGGTATGATGTATTATGGTGATAATGATGAGTTGAGACTTGTGAATTGTTGATATATGTGAGAGTTGGATTGATCGGTATCGAGAAATAACGCTGATATGCCGTCGAATGTTATTCAGATTGAATATCAAGTCCTATATGTATTGAATTGATTGAGAGATTGATAGAATGTACATTGGTGATTGCCATTTCAGATTTTTTTGACGATTTTGATATCGAGATTTCGACTACGACAGATTGTACTACAAGAAGGTATAATTCATGTGATTGTGGGGAAGATACGACTCGAATCAGATTTGATTGGAGTTTCCCAACGAAATCACATACTAAATTTGTTATTGTATCTTTTGATATGATTTGGATTTGTTTATAGATTTATATTCAAATCTCTTGATATGATCATGCTTTGTCTATAGATTTATATTCAAGCATTGAGATAGGAGAGTCATTGACAGATTTGTCAAAACTAGATGTTCGATGTATCGACGCATAGGAGCAGACTTCCTCCGATTGTAGACATTCGATACAGACACGACCGAAGTCTAGGAGTAAGACGTACAGTTACCCCGATTGGGAGGGTAGGTAACAGACAGTGACATCTTATTCACCCCGAGATCCCTATAGTAGAGTCGAGTTGAGTCAAGGCATGATTTGATTTGCATTGCATGCTTATATAGATTGGTTTCATAGACTATGGAACCTATGATTTATGTTACATGCATGATATGGTGTTTTACGATTTTATTATGCATATGCATGTATACAAGTTTTATATTGGGATTTGTTCTCACCGGAGTTTTCGGCTGTTGTTATATCTGTATGTGTGCATAACAACAGATGGGGCAGGATCTGGGTCACGACATAGATGAGTTCGAGATAGCGTGGTGACTACGGGCGCAGAAGATGACTAGTGACTTTTACTAGACTTGTATTATTTGTAGTTATGGTTTGTATTAAACTTTACACTAGTTTGGAGTGATGTATTAGAATGAGACATGTATTTTATGTTGAGAAATAAAACATAGAACTCTCTTGGGCTTATTTCTATACATTAGAATTAATGTTGAAAAGCGAAAATTTGACCCACATTTTCTCACTTAGAATTAATGTTGAAAAGCGAAAATTTGACCCACATTTTCTCACAGATCCATTTAATCCCAGACAGAATCGATTTAGAGCCCGGGTCCCCACAAAATGTCCTAGTTTATGGTTGTACACCATTAATCCTTATGACCCGGGACAACATTGAGACTCTATGTGCTAGCATTACACTTTGACTTGTTTATCGACTCTCATGGGGTCATCAGGTGGCAAGGTTGGGCGTTTTGTCGAAACATATAGGAGTCGATGCATTGTAGTCGGGGATTCACCGCTTACCATCAGGTATGGATATCTTATGTGATCTCGTGTGAATGTAGTTTGAAATCTCTGATCAGAGTATGGTGGTAATTAAGAAAAGGGTTTCTTAGATTACACCATCGATGCAACTATGACATGACACATAGTATCGATTCATTGACAACTCTCGATATACCAATGGTTGTCGAATCAGTCGGGATATATGAGATGAAGGGACCGTACTGTACGCTAAACATAATAGAATGGTTCTTGCAGAAACTATCATTTGATACCTAGGGAATCATGTAAGCGATGCTGCTAGGCGTTTAACATTATTGGTTGGGTACTATCAGACTTGAGTTCTGAGGTTCTTATTATCAAGGAGTTGATAATTAAGAATGAAGCAATTGGGGTATACTCGTATAAGGACATGTTTAGTCCGAATCACATGGAGATGTGAACCCAAGACTAGTTGTATCAATGAACCATTGAGGACCACACAAGTACTAGCTTTCTAGATCCCGTTGAGAAGTAAAATAGTTCAATGTGTTGAACGGCTTATAAAGGAGTTTATAAGCGTAACGAAAAATAGATGTATAATTTCTATGAGAGAAATGTAACTTTTAATTTATGGAAGTGTTCCTAAATTAAAAGTTAGCCAAATAAATAATTTATTTGAAAATTGTGATTTTCATAAACATTATTATGGACTAAATTAAATTAATTCAAGTGTTGAATTAATTAAACACTAGTGGACCTAGTAGAGTCCAAATAATTAAATTAATTCAAGTGTTGAATTAATTAAATCATATTGGGTCTTGTAGAGCTCAATAGTAAAATAATTATTCAACTAGTGGCCTGAGTAAATTCAAGTAATGTTTAATTAGTCCCAAATTTGTTTGAGATAATTAAATTAAGTCCATGGGTTTTTTAATTGTTAAAAACCAAATAAGAAATACATGCATGGGAGGTCAAGAGTTGGGAGACAACTTTTTCAACAATCAAGGCTTGGCATGCTAAAAGTGCTTTTAGCTTTTTACGCCACCAAGACAACATCTCTCCCCTTCATTCTTGCATCACTTGGCCGAAAATTCCAGGGCTTTTCTCCCTCATTTTTTTCTATCAATTTTCTTCTTCAATTGTTGAGGATAGAAAATACTTCTCCTTGAAAAATCTTCTTATTTTTCTAGTGCAAAATAAGAAGGGTTCTAGCTAATTGGTCGTGGGCCTAAATTTGGAGAAAGGAGGAGGCTTGTAGATCTTCTTGTCATTCAAGAGCTAAGGTGTTTACACTTTAGTTGGAGCCATCATCAATCTCAAGAGATTGATAGGTAAAGATTTCTAAACACCCTCTGTATAACATTTTGGTGTTTTATATTTGCTACACATTTGAGGATGTGGTGTTCGAATTTTTGCCCTAAAATTAATTTTTGAAACTTCCGTTGCACATTAGAACACCTTAATCGAACCTCTTTCAAGTGGTATCAGAGCTAAGGATACTATTTTGTGTAGCATATACATAATATTATATTGAGGTCGATTTCTAACCGCATGAGATGAGTTTTTTGCAACAAAAATCAAGGCCGTCTTTGGGGAAATTTTGGGCAGCAACATTTCGGACAACTCGGTGTAATGCCCGAGAATTAATCACTGTTAATCAAGGATTATTGACTTATAAGTTAACGTGATTACGAAAGGGCCAACTGAGACACGATTTAAGAGAATGTGCGGTCATTTATTTTGAATTTTAGAATGTGTTGCCGAAGCAACACCGCACCCGCACTCATGGTTGGACCGCACCCGCGGTCGATGTCCAGTAGGGTAGCAATTTTTGAAAAACTGAGACCGCACCCGCGGTGAAAAACAAGACCGCACCCGCGGTGCAGGACCGCACCCGCGGTGCAAACAAGACCGCACCCGCGGTCGTAGTTTCTGGAAAATGGATGTAGATCAGTACGCTGAGCGCACCCGCGGTCCGGAATGTAGCGCACCCGCAGTGCGACGTGTTTTGCGAAGGAATGGACACGTTTTGGAAATCATGCATGGTATATATATATATACGATAGCCATTCGTTCCTTCAGAATTAAACACAAGAAATCGAGAAAAGGGTCGAGGGAAGTTTAAGAAAAATCCTTACGCCTTTTGTGAGAAATCCGTCCGTCTGATTTTGAATCCGACTTCGGTATTGAGTTCCTATCGACGTAGGCTACAACTGGACGTAAGTTTTACTACATTTTGATATGTTTTGGAATTATGATATTTTCAGAATTGAATGGAACTCATATATGTTGTTCTTGACATGCTAGACATCATAGAATCGAAGTCAGATTCAGAAACGGACTGATTATGGAATTGTTATGAATTTTTAGGGTATATTGATTTATACAAGACAGATTTGAATTTTGATTGGATCACGAATTGTATTGGATATGATTTATGGATTGTAACTGTGATTTGAGGATTTTGTATTGACGGGAATATTGAAATTGTACCGTTATGCCGTTGTTTTTGAATTAAATCAAGATTGATCAGATTGTTATTGATTTGAAAGGTATATTTACATGAGATTATTGTCATTGCCAGACAGACTGTGAATTCAGGACTTCGACTGAGCCAGAAACCGACGAAAAAAAGGTATAAGTCAATGTGGTATTGGGAGATCGACTTGAGTCGGTTTAGACTTGCGTTTCCCTAAATTACATACTTTACTTTATTGCATTGATATTTGCATTGATTTGATTGATGTACTTGTTCTCTTGAATTATAGATAACAGGTAGTAGATGAGTAAAATTGTGACAGAAGTTCCTGATAGTGGTGGGATCGCCACGGGAACATTGCACGATGTCACAAGATAGTATAGAAATCTTGGGACAGAAGTGCCTGATAGTGGCGGGATCGCCACGGGCACATTGCACGATGTCTCAAGATAAGGATATTAGCGATAGAGCTACAGTCCATGACGGTTAGGTCAGGACACCGGATGTTGGTTATATCGAGTAAATAGGATTGGAATTCTTCTATTACGGAATTCGATATAGGAACACCATATTTGGTTATATCGAGTAATAGGATCAGAGTTCCTTCTATTACGGAATTCGATATAGGAACACCACATTTGGAAACCGGGATCCCTAGACTAGGATTGAGTCTAGTCTGAATTGTAGAATTGTAATTATGTTTCAAATTTTGATACATATTACTGTTACCTGATTTCATGCGTTATATTGTTTATATGATTGCATGTTTCGTTGATTTATACTGGGATTTATTCTCACCGGATTTATCCGGCTGTTGTCTTGTCTGTATGTGTACATGACAACAGGTGGGACAGGATCAGGGTCCAGGAGATGAGGAGAGATCGTGATAGAGTGGAGACTTCGGACTTTGATGTATATAGGGTGTGACACTTGATATATAGATGTTGTACCTTAGTTTTACTGGTTTGTAGACGGTACAGAACATGTACTTTATTTTATACTGATATGTATATGAGTTTGATTTCACTACGTTCCGCATTTTAAAAAAAAATTTAGACCATGTTTTATAATTGATTAATTAGTCCCAATGATGATTAAGCACTTGATTAGCGTCCGGGTCCCCACAACAGGTGGTATCAGAGCGATAGATCCTTGAGATTGAGATAGGAGCTAGTGAGCGGGGTAGAATGTGTTTTCTTTCCTGCTTTTGATTGCTAGCATGATGTACTGCTTTATAATACATGTTTGTCTGTTTGTCTGATTGATTTGAAAACATGTATTATTAAGAATGAATTAGAGCCGATTCTGGATCAGCAGTAAGATGATCGGAGGAGGGCTGAAATAGAACTTTGGGTTGGGGTTGCTAATCCTTTTGATTTCAGATATGCCTCCGAGAAGAATACCAGAACAGGGGAGTACATCGAATCCTCCCATGGATGTGACACCCACACCAATGGAGAAACTATTGAAAAGATTTCAGTCATTTCATCCACGGACTTTGAAAGGTACGGAGAATTCCGTGGAATGTGAAAGTTGGTTGGACGATATTGAAGCGATGTTCGAATCTTTGGAATATACGGAGGAAAAGAGGGTGAAACTGATAGGAAACCAACTGCATGACGTTGCTAAACATTGGTGGATCACGACGAAACGGGCATTGGAACAACGAGGTACGGCCATTACCTGGAATGTGTTTAAGTCTGAATTTTATCTACGGTTCTTTCCAGTATCTTATAGGAAGGACAAGGGAGCCGAGTTTGCAAACTTGAGACAAGGCCAGTTAAACATTGAGGACTATGTGGCTAAGTTCTCTACACTGCTCCAATTTTCTCCCCACGTAGCGGAACATGATGAGGCCGTTGTGGACCAGTTAATAAATGGCCTAAATCCTGAAATCTTTACCTTGGTGAATACCGGGAGGCCAAACAATTTTACCGAAGCCTTGAACAGAGCCAAGGGAGCCGAAGCAGGACTGATGAGGCAGAGAGAGGCTTCGTTTGTGCTTCCAGTATCGGGACAACAACAACCACCTCCTCGATTTGAAGGTGACAGTAGTAGTAGCGGGAAGAAGGATTTCTTGAAGGCTAGAGGGAAGCAATTCAAGAAATCTGGAACTAGCTCGTCCAGTTCGAGTGGCTCTAGACAGATCGGTCAGGGCCAGAGTTATACAGGACCGTACTGTGGTACTTGTGGAGGGAGGCATTCCACAGATCAGTGCCGAGGAGTGGTTGGCAGCTGTCGTATCTGTAGACAGCAGGGACACTTTGCCCGAGTGTGTCCACAGAGGAGCGCCCAGGGATCGCAGGCAGCTGAGTCATCGGGATCAGTGGCTCAGACCGGTAGACGACCATCTGCCGTGCAAACTTTTCAGCCAGCACCGCCTACTCAGTCACAGCAGAGGCCAGGAGGGGGCCAGGCAGTGAGCCAGCCTCCGAGACAGCAGGCCAGAGTTTTTGCTTTGACCGAGGAGCAGGCACATGATGCACCTGATGATGTTGTGGCAGGTAACTGTTTTATTTCTGGTTATCCTGCATATGTATTAATTGATACTGGTGCATCGCATACTTTTATTTCGGAGAGATTTGCATTAATGCTCACATTGCCTGTTGAGTCATTAGCCACTGTAGTATCTCTCACGTCTCTGTTAGGAACAGGTTTGATATCAGTAAAATCTGTTAAATCGTGTATACTGCAGTACGATGGGCATACGATTGAGTTAGACTGTATTGTGCTTGGTTTATATGATTTTGATTGTATTGTCGGTATCGATATGTTGACCAAGTACCGAGCTACAGTCGATTGCTTCCACAAGATAGTTCGATTCAGACCTGAGATGGCTGAGGAGTGGAAATTTTATGGTAAGGGTTCTCGTGCCAGAATTCCTTTGATATCTGCAATAAATATGACTCGATTATTGCAGAAGGGAGCGGATGGATTCCTGGTATATTCAGTTGATTTACTGAAATCGAGCCCATCATTGGCGGATTTGCCAGTGGTGTGCGAATCTGCTGATGTCTTTCCAGATGAGATTCCTGGAATGCCTCCGATTCGAGAGATAGACTTCAGCATTGAATTGATGCCAGGAACAGTTCCGATTTCTAGGGCTCCATACCGGATGGCACCGATCGAGTTGAAAGAACTGAAAGAGCAGTTGGAGGATTTACTGGCCAAGGGGTACATTAGGCCGAGTGTATCTCCTTGGGGTGCTCCAGTACTGTTCGTAAGGAAGAAAGACTGGTCGATGAGACTTTGTATCGACTATCGGCAGCTGAACAAGGCAACGGTAAAGAATAAATATCCATTGCCTCGTATTGATGATTTGTTTGATCAGTTGCAAGGTTCATCTGTATATTCCAAGATCGATCTGAGATCTGGATACCATCAACTGAGAGTCAGGGACTCTGATATCTCTAAGACAGCATTCAGAACCAGGTATGGACACTATGAATTTATTGTCATGCCATTTGGTTTGACGAATGCACCGGCGGTATTTATGGGATTGATGAACCGCGTCTTTCAGAAATATTTGGATGATTTTGTTATCATATTCATTGATGATATATTGATTTATTCAAAGAATATGATTGAGCATGCTAATCATTTGAGGACTGTGTTGAGAATTTTGAGGACGGAGAAATTATATGCTAAACTGTCGAAATGCGAGTTTTGGCTGAAACAGGTTGTGTTTTTGGGTCACATTATATCGGGAGACGGTATATCAGTTGATCCCAGTAAGGTTGAAGCCGTGATTAGTTGGCCGAGACCTACATCTGTGCCGGAGATTCGCAGTTTTATGGGTTTGGCAGGATATTATCGCCGATTCATTAAAGATTTTTCGAGTATTGCCAAACCGATTACGCAGTTAACTCAGAAGAATGCTCCGTTTGTTTGGTCAGAAGACTGTGAATCCAGTTTTCTGGAATTGAAAAAAAAATTGACCAGTGCGCCTGTGTTAACGATTCCTTCAGGTACTGGTGATTTTGTCGTTTATTGTGATGCATCTCACCGAGGATTGGGTTGTGTTTTGATGCAGCGGGGGCATGTGATTGCTTATGCCTCGAGACAGCTGAAACCCCATGAAACTCGTTACCCAATTCATGATCTTGAATTGGCAGCCATTGTCTTTGCTTTGAAGATATGGCGACATTACCTCTACGGTGAGAAAAATCTATTCTGATCATAAAAGCTTGAAATATCTGTTTTCGAAATCAGAGCTGAATATCAGACAGCGGAGATGGCTGGATTTACTGAAAGACTTTGATTGTGAAATCAAATATTATCCAAGGAAATCCAACGCAGCAGCAGATGCGCTGAGTCGAAAGGTATGTGCACTATCCTTATCGACGATAGGTGTCTCGAATTTGATAGAAGACTGCTGTTTGTCTGGATTAGCTTTTGAAACAGATTGTCAGCCTCTGAGATTATATACAATTCAAGTTGAACCAGAATTGATAGTGAAAATAAAAGAGGCACAGAAGGTTGATCAGAACATACAGAATTCGATTGCAATGGTCAGAGCTGGACATCAATCGGAATATCAGGTTCGGGATAGTGTATTGTATGTGAATAATCGTATTGTTGTGCCCAATGTTTCAGATTTGAGACAGCGAATACTGTCAGAAGCGCACAACATTCGTTTTAACATTCATCCTGGTGGCAGGAAAATGTACAATGATTTAAAGGCACAGTATTGGTGGAAACAAATGAAATCTGATGTGACTGAATTGGTAGCCAAGTGTCTGAATTGCCAACAGGTGAAAGCTGAAAGAAAGAAGCCAGGAGGATTGTTACAGAGTTTTTCCATTCCTGAATGGAAGTGGGATCACATTTCCATGGATTTTGTGACACAGTTACCACGTTCCTCCCGAGGTTGTGATGCGATTTGGGTCGTGATTGACAGATTGACCAAATCTGCATGTTTTATTCCATACAAAATGACCTACCGATATGATCAGATGGCCGATATTTATGTCAAAGAAGTTGTTAGATTGCACGGAGTGCCGAAGTCGATTGTTTCAGACCGTGATCCTCGGTTTACTTTGCACTTCTGGCAGAGTTTGCAGCAAGCTCTTGGTACGAAATTACATTTGAGTACCGCATATCATCCACAGACTGACGGACAGTAAGAGCGTACGATCCAGACATTGGAAGATATGCTGAGAGCTATAGTGCTGGATTTTAGCAATAACTGGCAAGATGCATTGCCTCTTTGTGAATTTTCGTACAACAACAGCTATCAGACAAGTATTGAGATGGCTCCATTCGAAGCGTTGTACGGAAAGAAATGCAGATCCCCTCTTTATTGGGATGATATCTCTGAAGTTCCTGAGACTGGACCGGATATGATCAGAGATATGACCGGGAAAGTTAAATTGATTCCGAAGAAAATGAAGGCAGCTCAGGACCGACAAGCCAAATATGCCAACCTCAGAAGACGACCGTTGGTGTTTGAGGTAGGAGACCGAGTATTCCTGAAAATTTCACCTTTCAGAGGAGTTGTTAGATTTGGCAAGAAAGGGAAACTGTCTCCACGATACGTTGGTCCGTATGAAATTCTTGAAAAAATAGGAGATCGTGCCTATCGAATCGCCCTGCCGCCTTCATTATCTGGAATACATGATGACTTTCATGTATCGATGCTGCGGAAATATCTCTCTGATGATTCTCATGTGATTCAACCAGACGAGACCGAGCTGGATGAGACATTGAGTTATGTCGAGAAACCGATCCGGATTATCGATCGTAAAGAAAAACAGCTCAGAACAAAGACTATTCCACTGGTAAAAGTTCAATGGACTCGTCATGGTACTGAAGAAGCAACCTGGGAAACTGAATCAGATATGAGACAAGAATTCCCAGAATTGTTTCGATAATGTAAATTCTTATACAGTTTTGTATATATACTCCTTATTGATACGAATGAAATGCCTGTGATTTCGAGGACGAAATCGTATCTTAGGGGGGGAGAAATATAATGCCCGAGAATTAATCACTGTTAATCAAGGATTATTGACTTATAATTTAACATGATTACGAAAGGGCCAACTGAGACACGATTTAAGAGAAAGTGCGGTCATTTATTTTGAATTTTAGAATGTGTTGCCGAAGCAACACCGCACCCGCGCTCATGGTTAGACCGCACCCGCGGTCGATATCCAGTAGGGTAGCAATTTTTGAAAAACTGAGACCGCACCCGCGGGTGAAAATCAAGACCGCACCCGCGGTGCAGGACCGCACCCGCAGTGCAAACAAGACCGCACCCGCGGTCGTAGTTTCTGGAAAATGGATGTAGATCAGTACGCTGAGCGCACCCGCGGTCCGGAATGTAGCGCACCCGCGGTGCGACGTGTTTTGCGAAGGAATGGACACGTTTTGGAAATCATGCATGGTATATATATATATACGATAGCCATTCGTTCATTCAGAATTAAACACAAGAAATCGAGAAAAGGGTCGAGGGAAGTTTACGAAAACTCCTTACGCCTTTTGTGAGAAATCCGTCCGTCTGATTTTGAATCCGACTTCGGTATTGAGTTCCTATCGACGTAGGCTACAACTGGACGTAAGTATTACTACGTTTTGACATTTTTTGGAATTATGATATTGTCAGAATTGAATGGAACTCATATATGTTGTTCTTGACATGCTAGACATCATAGAATCGAAGTCAGATTAAGAAACCGACTGATTATGGAATTGTTATGAATTTTTAGGGTATATTGATTTATACAAGACAGATTTGAATTGTGATTGGATCACGAATTGTATTGGATATGGGTTATGGATTGTAACTGTGATTTGAGGATTTTGTATTGACGGGAATATTGAAATTGTACCGTTATGCCGTTGTTTTTGAATTAAATCAAGATTGATCAGATTGTTATTGATTTGAAAGGTATATTGACATGAGATTATTGATATTGTCATTGCCAGACAGACTGTGAATTCAGGACTTCGACTGAGCCAGAAACCGACGAAAGAAAGGTATAAGTCAATGTGGTATTGGGAGATAGACTTGAGTCGGTTTAGACTTGAGTTTCCCTAAATCACATACTTTACTTTATTGCATTGATATTTGCATTGATTTGATTGATGTACTTGTTCTCTTGAATTATAGATAACAGGTAGTAGATGAGTAAAATTGTGACAGAAGTTCCTGATAGTGGTGGGATCGCCACGGGAACATTACACGATGTCACAAGATAGTATAGAAATCTTGGGACAGAAGTGCCTGATAGTGGCGGGATCGCCACGGGCACATTGCACGATGTCTCAAGATAAGGATATTAGCGATAGAGCTACAGTCCATGACGGTTAGGTCAGGACACCGGATGTTGGTTATATCGAGTAAATAGGATTTGAATTCTTCTATTACGGAATTCGATATAAGAACACCATATTTGGTTATATCGAGTAATAGGATCAGAGTTCCTTCTATTACGGAATTCGATATAGGAACACCACATTTGGAAACCGGGATCCCTAGACTAGGATTGAGTCTAGTCTGAATTGTAGAATTGTAATTATGTTTCAAATTTTGATACATATTACTGTTACCTGATTTCATGCGTTATATTGTTTATATGATTGCATGTTTCGTTGATTTATACTGGGATTTATTCTCACCGGATTTATCCGGCTGTTGTCTTGTCTGTATGTGTACATGACAACAGGTGGGACAGGATCAGGGTCCAGGAGATGAGGAGAGATCGTGATAGAGTGGAGACTTCGGACTTTGATGTATATAGGGTGTGACACTTGATATATAGATGTTGTACCATAGTTTTACTGGTTTGTAGACGGTACAGGACAAGTACTTTATTTTATACTGATATGTATATGAGTTTGATTTCACTACGTTCCGCATTTTAAAAAAAAAATTTAGACCATGTTTTATAATTGATTAATTAGTCCCAATGATGATTAATCCGGGTCCCCACATCGGGCTGCCCGAGGGGCTGCCCATTTTGGGCAGCAAGGGCAGCCCCTCGCCCCATGTCTTTAAATAAAAAAAATTTTGTTGGCCGGAATCCGACGACGGTGATGACGACTAGGGTTTCCAAAAGTGTTTTGGATTATCAAAGTGTCATGAGCCTTGATGTTGTTGGGCCATTAGATGACTAACATATTTGTGAAATTTAAATGGTTCAAAATGTTTTTGGTGAATAATGATTTTTTGGGCCCTTAAGTTTAAATTTACAAAAGTTGCAAATATTTTCTCATGAAATAAATAATTTAAGTTGGACTTTAATTATTTATAGTAAATGGTGATTTACAAGAAATTCGGTTATAAATAAATTAATTAGAAAGTAGACAAAAGTGTTTGTATACTTTGTTAATATAGTTTATAATCGTGGTGGTTAGTGATTGGATTAAGATATATAATATTGGATCAATTAATTATTGTGATAATTAATTGATGGTGTATGATATGTGATATTATGCATGAAAGATGATCAAAAGCCCAAGCCCAATTTGCTAGGTGTATGCTAGGATATTTTGGGTTGAATGATTGTAATAATTATCAAATTTGAAGTGAGCTTGGTTTATGGCCCGTTTCCACCCCCATGAGATGTATCCCTATTGCCATGGATATTTATTTGTAAATATTAGTATAGTGGAAGATCAAGATTGGAAGATGGTGGCCTTGATGATTATGAAGATCGAAGACATGAAAATATTGGAGGCTAATGTAATAGTTGCATTTGCATCCCATGCATTTCCCTAGGATTTGACCTAGGCCCGTGTTTAGCTCACACTGGCCATCAGTATTGGGGCGATTGATCATCCTTGTTTTGCTTACTGTTTATAATATATGCATGATATGTTATAAACAATGAGTATGTGCTTTATTATTATGATAATAAAAAAGTTGCATGAATCCGGCAAACATACGATCAAACATGGCGAACTTTTAAATAAAAAATAATGATGAGACCTTTCAAAAATTAAAAACCCTCATTTTGAATAAGATTCAAAATTAATATCAAGCCCGAAAAGGAGAATTATAAAGTTGTTTATAATTTCCATGTCTTCCATCAACAATAGGTGCATGGTGAACGCTACCCGTGCTTGGGGCTCGACTGATATTATTTGGGGGGGCCTAGGTGCCGGAAAGCTGTGACATCCATTGACATGGTGATGTGAACTACGTGGAACTCCCATGATTTCGGCTCATATTATTGAGGGAACTCATGGCGACCGTCCATTAAGGTTCAACATCGATGGTTAAGGCTTGACATGTAAAGATGAACGACGTCATATTATTGGGTCCTAATCATACGTGAGACAAAAGTTTACGTAGAGAGTTGCATGGAGATGCAATTGGAAACTACCTTTTAGGAATTACGATTGGCTGATATTATTCAGGATCATAATTCGCTAATTGGACCTTACGTACCTACTGAGGAAAGGAGTTTTCCGTTTTCGCTAGAGGGTAGTGAAAATGTCAAAATAGTGGAAGCGAATATTTACAAAGTAAAAGTTCATACTTTATATCTTACTAAATATTTTAAAATAGTCATTAACATTTATCTGTTTTACTTTTCATTACAAATTTGACAATGTCTTCGATTCGCAATCCGTTACTAGCTATACTCGAAAAACACGTTCTAACCGGACCTAATTACCTCACTTGGCTAAGAAACCTGAAAATCGTCTTGAATTCGAAAAGGATTGCATATACACTGTCCCCTGTTGAGGCTCCGACTAGCTGCACTCCTGAGGAATTGAAGACTTACAAGGATTGGTGTAACCATGACTTGAAAGCCAGATGTTATATGCAGGATTCTATGAATGATGAGCTGCAGATGCGTTTTGAGGATGAAAAGAATTCTGCTGACATTCATTTGCATCTCAAGGAGCTCTTTCGTGAGCAGACTCGACCTCTGAGACATGCTACCGTCAAGAAGCTGATCACTTTGCGCATGCGAGATGGGGCCTTGGTTCATGAGCATGGCCCAAATATGATTGGGATCGTGGACAAGCTCGTTGGCATGGATCTTATGTTGCCTTCGGAGTTGACCACCGACGTGTTGCTATTATCGCTGCCGAGCTCATTTGATCCTTTTGTGGTGAACTTCAACATGAACAAGATAGAGCCAACCCTTGAGGAGTTGGAGAATATGCTTGTGACGTTTGATTCCACTATCAAGAAAGAGAAGCCGGTTCTTTATGTGAGATCTTCATCTGGTGCGAAGACCGACCCACGTGAGAAGGGAAAGAAGCGTTCTTTCCAACGTCCCAAGAAGAACGTGCCCTTGAAGAGGCAAACTCCGAGTCCCGCTGTGGCAGCCATACCAGTGAAGGCTGACAAGACTGCTGATATTTGCCATCACTGCAAGAAGCCTGGACATTGTAGGCGCAATTGCAGGGAATATCTTGCCCAGAAGAGTTCTGGAAACGGTATGTTCTATATTGAAATAAACATTTCAATTAACTCTACTTCTTGGGTATTGGATACCTGTTGTAGCTCATATTTCTGTAATGATTTGCAGGTGATGGGAAGAAGTAGGAGGCTCAGGGAAGGTGAGACCTTCTTGAGGATGGGCAATGGAGCAAGAGTTGCTGCCAAGGCCGTAGGAGATGTTTACTTACTGTTGAACAATGATGAGAGATGTTTTGTTTGTACCAGATTTGGTGAAAAACATTATTTCCATTTCTATGCTTGATAAAGATGGATTTTTTTGTTTATTTAGCAAAGTTGTTGGCAACATTTACAAGAATGAAT
Source organism: Primulina eburnea (assembly GCF_022965805.1). Classification (NCBI taxonomy): domain Eukaryota; kingdom Viridiplantae; phylum Streptophyta; class Magnoliopsida; order Lamiales; family Gesneriaceae; genus Primulina; species Primulina eburnea. The sequence goes on along the minus strand of NC_133107.1, from coordinate 27,011,957 downwards.
GTTTAATTGGTACTGGAGAACTTGAAAACGAACTCTACACCTTAAAATTAAAAGATATTCCACTAAACAATGTCCAAGCTATAACAACAAAAAACAAGCGAAAACAAGATACTCTAAATTCGGCACAATTGTGGCATGCTCAATTAGGACATATTTCCATAAGAAGGATGAACAAGTTAGTGGGAGTGGGCATGTTTGATATGTCTGATATTAATGGCCTCACGACTTGTGAATCTTTTCTAAAAGGAAAGATGACCAAAATTCCATTTAAGGGCCACGTGGAGCGAGCCAAAGGATTATTGGATTTGATCCATACCGATGTGTGCGGTCCAGTTAGCATCACCATTAAGTATGGACATGCCTACTTCATCACCTTTCCCGATGACTTTTCGTGGTATGGGTATGTGTATTTGATGAAATACAAGTCTGAAGCCTTTGAAAGGTTCAAAGAATTCAGAAGTGAAGTAGAGAAACAGTTGGTACGAATCATCAAGACACTTCGATCGGATCGAGGTGGTGAGTACTTGAGTGCCGAGTTCCAAGAGTATCTTAGGGAGAATGGGAATCTCTCGCAGTGGACTCCGCCTGCTACACCACAGTTGAATGGTGTTTCGGAGCGTCGTAACCGGACTTTGATGAACATGGTTCGGTCTATGATGGGGTTCATGGAGTTTCCGCCATCCTTTTAGGGATATGCGCTTGAGACAGCGGCACTGTTGTTGAACAATGTCCATTCAAAGGCAGTTGACAAGACACCATATGAGATATGGATAGGTAAGCCTTCCAAATATTCTTATATTAGAATATGGGGGTGCCCCACTTATGTGAAGCAGGTAGTGGGAGATAAATTGGATGGTCGATCCATTTTATGTAACTTTGTGGGATATCCAAGGAATTCTGTTGGATATTACTTATATCATCCCCAAGAAACAAAGGTGTTTTTTTCTAGAAATGCAACCTTTTTGGAAAATGAATTTCTATTGGATATAAAAAAGGAGATGATAGAACTCGAAGAGGTTCGAGAAACACCCCCAATTATAGAACCCACACCCGAAGAGCCAAGAGAGGAGATACAAGCTCCTAGAAGATCCGAGAGAGTCTCGAGACCACCTATGAGGTATGGTCTGCTTCTTGAAGAGGGCCATGATGAGCCTAACCATAGATGTGATCCAAGGACCTTCAAGGAATCATTATCTGATGCCGATTCATCCAAGTGGCTTGAAGCAATTGAATCTGAGATGAATTCCATGCATTCGAACCAAGTGTGGAATCTCGTAGATCCACCTGAGGGAATTGTTCCCATAGGGCGTAAATTGATTTACAAGAGGAAACTTGGGGCAGATGGAAAGGTATTGACCTTCAAGGCGCGATTGGTGGCAAAAGGATATACTCAAAGACAATGAGTTGACTTTGAGGAAACCTTTTCTCCAGTTGCAATGTTCAAGTCTATAAGGATATTGCTAGCCATAGCTGCATGGTATGACTATGAGATATGGCAGATGGATGTCAAGACAGCCTTTATTAATAGGGATATTAAGGAAGAGATTTACATGTCTCAACCTGAAGGGTTTATATCTGTCGGAAGTGAGCATATGGTATGCAAACTTCAGAGATCTATTTATGGTCTAAAGCAGGCATCTAGGAGTTGGAACCTTAGATTCGATGGTACAATCAAAGAGTTTGGTTTTACTCAGAATCCCTGAGGAACCCTGTGTGTATAAGAAGGTCAGTAGGAGTGCTGTGACATTCCTTGTACTTTATGTTGATGACATTCTACTCATTGGGAATGATGTAGGAATGTTGCAATCAACTAAAATATGGTTAGCAAGTAACTTCTCGATGCAGGACTTGGGTGAAGCATCTTTTGTATTGGGAAAACAGATCTATAGAGATAGATCAAAAAGATTACTTGGTCTCACCCAATCCACATACATTGATACCATTGTGAAGCGGTTCTCGATGGATGAGTCAAAGAGAGGACATCTACCAATGTGTCATGGCGTGTTCTTATCCAAGTCTATGTCTCCCAAGACTGATGCAGAGATAGCGGCGATGACAAGCATTCCTTATGCATCTGCGATTGGTAGCATCATGTATGGGATGATATCTACACGTCCAGACGTGGCTTTCGCACTAAGTGTAGTGAGTAGATATCAATCGAATCCTGGTCTTCTACACTGGAAAGCTGTGAAAGACATCCTCAAGTATTTGAGAAGGACCAATAAATTGTTCTTGGTCTATGGGGATGGAGAATTGAAATTGGAAGGGTATACCGACTCTAGCTTCCAAAGCGATATCGATTACTCGAAGTCAACCTCTGGATTCATATTCATGCTCAATGGTGCTGCTGTCTCTTGGAAGAGTTCCAAGCAAGACAATACAACGGATTCCACCACTGAGGCAGAATATATTGCTACATCAGCTGCAGCAAAGGAGGCTGTTTGGATAAGGAATTTTGTCCAAGAGTTGGGCGTCATTCCTAATGGAGTTGCTCATGTCCCGGTGTTTTTGTGACAACACGTATTGAGAAAGTACCACATCCTCCGAGAGATTGTGGAAAGAGGAGAAATGTCGATTGACAAAGTCTGCTCCAAGATAATGTTGCTGATCCGCTAACTAAGCCTTTACCTGGACCATTATTCGAGAAGCATCGCGAATCGATGGGTTTGAAGCATATGGGTAGTTGGCTCTAATGCAAGTGGAAGATTGTTAGAGTAGGTGCACGTCGAGCCAAGTGTTGGACGAGTGTTTACAATGAAACTCTATGTATAAACAGTCTTTATTTTAATAATATTTGAAATTATTATTTTGGCACTTCTTTATCTGTATACCCATGCATGTTGCATAGATAAAATCCTCGAATATTCAAATAGTAGAAAGAATATGAGATGCATATGATGAGTATCATGAAACTCATATTTGCAATACTGTATATTCCAAACAGTTACTAGTCGATTCAGCCACCGCTAAGAAAGATGTAGGCCGCTTGAGTTCGAGACTAGTATCTGCGATGTGAGTACCATGTTTCATTGATAGGGAACATTGTGATGTCCGATCATGCAGATATGTGCTCCTGGTAGAGTGCACTGAACAACCCTCCATAAAGGACTTTCCAAGTGGTTGTCACTTATCGAGTGGAAACATCCTAGTTTATGGTTGTACACCATTAGTCCTTATGACCCAGGACAACATTGAGACTCTATGTGCTAGCATTACATTTTCACTTGTTTACCGACTCTCATGGGGTCATCAGGTGGCAACGTTGGGTTTTTTGTCGAAACATATAGGAGTCGATGCATTGTAGTCGGGGATTCACCGCTTACTTTCGGGTATGGATATCCTATGTGATCTCGTGTGAATGTAGTTTGAAATCTCTGATCAGAGTTTGGTGGTAATTAAGAAAGTGGTTTCTTAGATTACACCATCGATGCAACTACGACATGACACATAGTATCGATTCATTGACAACTCTCGATATACCAATGGTTGTCGAATCGGTCGGGATTTATGAGATGTAGGAACCGTACTGTACGCTAACCATAATAGAATGGTTCTTGCATGCACTATCATTTGATACCTAGGGAAGCATGTAAGCGATGCTGCTAGGTGTTTAAAATGATTGGTTGGGTACTATCAGACTTGAGTTCCGAGGTTCTTATTATCAAGGAGTTGATAAATAAGAATGGAGCAATTGATGTATGCTCGTATAAGGACATGTCTAGTCTGAATCACATGGAGATGTGAACCCACGGCTGGTTGTATCAATGAACCATTGAGGGCCACACAAGTTTTAGCTTTCTAGATCCCGTTGAGAAGTAAAATAGTTCAATGTGTTGAAAGGCTTATAAAGGAGTTTATAAGCGTAAGGAAAAATAGAAGTATGACTTCTATGAGGGAAATATAACTTTTAATTTGTGGAAGTGTTCCTAAATTAAAAGTTGGCCAAATAAATAATGTATTTGAAAATTGTGATTTTCATAAACATTATTATGGACTAAATTAAATTAATTCAAGTATTGAATTAATTAAACACTAGTGGGCCTAGTAGAGTCCAAATAATTTAATTAATTCAAGTGTTGAATTAATTAAATCATATTCGGTCTTGTAGAGCCCAATAATAAAATAATTATTCAACTAGTGGCCTGAGTAAATTCAAGTAATGTTTAATTAGTCTCAAATTTGTTTGAGATAATTAAATTAAGTTCATGGGTTTTTTAATTGTTAAAAACCAAATAAGAAATGCATGCATGGGAGGTGAAGAGTTTGGAGACAACTTTTTCAACAATCAAGGCTTGGCATGCTAAAAGTGCTTTTAGCTTTTTACTCCACCAAGACAACATCTCTCCCCTTCATTCTTGCATCACTTGGCCGAAAATTCAAGGGATTTTATCCCTAATTTTTCTCTCAATTTTCTTCTTCAATTTTTGAGGATAGAAAATACTTCTCCTTGAAAAATCTTCTTATTTTTCTAGTGCAAAATAAGAAGGGTTCTAGCTAGTTGGTGGTGGGCCTAATTTTGGAGAAAGGAGGAGGTTTGTAGATCTTCTTGCCATTCAAGAGCTAAGGTGTTTACACCTTAGTTGGAGACATCATCAATCTCAAGAGATTGATAGGTAAATATTTCTAAATACCCTATGTATGACATTTTGGTGTTTTTGTATTTGCTACACATTATAGGATGTGGTGTTCGAATTTTTGCCATAAAATTAATTTTTGAAACTTCCGTTGCGCATTAGAACACCTTAATCGATCCTCTTTCAATCAGAGCCTGGGTTCCACCGTTATGTGTTGGACTGCTTATAATTAGGCCACATGTTCTGCCCATAATTGGGTCATTTGTAAACTCCACGCTCCAGATGTTCATTCCTGGGCGTGAGAGGGGTGTGTTAATTGTCTCACATCGGTTGGATAAATAATCTGGGAGTTGTATATATGGGCTTGGACAATCCTCCCCCCTTAAGCTAGCTTTTGGGTTGAGTTAGGTCTATGTTCCAATCTTAACATTGTTCAAGAAATCAAGTCTGCTGAGCTTGAAAATGCAAAGCCAACTGACTATCTGAACTTCTACTGTCTAGAGGAATTGACTGACGAATCAATTGTGGCCAAACCCCCTCAAATGGAAATTCAGTAATCACATCTTACATTTTAAAATACTATGCTAATGATGACATGAAAAATACCAATCGTATGGACTGTTGGACTGTGTTACATGAAGCAGAATCATCTAAGCTGAACCTGATACATATTCACATAGTATATTTGTCATTAATGTTAAAAATCTAGATAACAAGATTGCTTGTTTGGTCTGGGGGTGTAAAAATTAAATGAAACAAGACTACAAATAGAACTTGCTAAGTTGTTGGAACGGTCCTGGAATTTATGATGGCTCCTTTATTAGTTAAACCACGATAATTTGGTATCAAACTATTGCCTGGTACCTTCTAAAAAATTCAGGCGTTTTATGATATATGTTCATGCCAAATAAATGGTAGTGGATGATGAGTATGTGATAATGAGTTCTGCCAATATAAACCAACGGTCTATGGCAGGGTCAAGAGATACCGAGATTGCCATGGGAGCCTATCAGCCGCATCACACCTGGGCTAAAAATAAGGTTCATCCATATGGCCAGGTCAGCTAGCTGCGGCATAGTTTTTTTGTTATTTTCCCAATATCATGTGCAATAATCTGCAGGCATATGTATAACCTCATGTGTTACGCCTTAAACGCATACAAATCTCGAGGATGAGATTAATGTTTTTAATGCTGTAACATATCCCAAAGTTTTTGTTTTGATGATACCAAAACTTGGATTAAAAATGTACTAATGTTTTATATTGAGGCATGCAGGAAATTAAGAACAAGGTTACGTTCGGAAGATCCGAAATTTGGTTCGGACGTTCCGAAATTGTGCCAATCAGAAGCAAAATAGAAGCTGTTCGGAAGCTGCGAGGAGCAAGTTCGGACGTTCCGAAGACTGGATCGGACGTTCCGAACACAAGCAATCAAATCACTTCAATCCGGAGACAAATTGATCTGACTGTTGATTGAGTAGATTTCGGACGCTACGATGGACATGATCGGAAGCTACGAAGTGTTGAAGATTTCAAATCTCCGGAAACGCGGGAATGTTCGGACGGTACGAACTGGAGTTCGGACCTTCCGAAGTTGTTCATACACTGTCTAAAAGAACTGTTCAGAAGAAACGAAGTTTGATCGGTCCCTCCGAAGCATATGTTCGGACCCTACGAAGTCAAGAACGGAAGATCCGAAGTCATTCCAGAATTACGCAAATTGATTTCAATCACATCGGACGTTCCGAAGTATAAACAGAAGATCCGAACCTTGGCGTCCAAGACTAGTATAAATAGGCCTTTGAGGATGCATTCTCAATCATCCCACTCCATTCTCTCTTGTCTCTTACAAAGCTTTCTACTATCTCTTGTGTGCGTTGATTAAAAGAGTTGTAATATCAAAAGAGTTGTAATATCAAAAGAGTTGTAGAAAAAGAGTGAAAGTAATACTCTCGAGTGGGTTGTAAAGTTCGTGGCTATCCTTGGAGCCCTCAAGGCCAAGTAGACGCATCGAGGCGTGGTTGTAAAAGCTAGCTTGGAGCTCCTAAAGCCAAGTCATCATAGTGATACCTCGATCCTCATCGAGAAGGGGAGACGTAGACGATTCTTCGTCGAACTTCCATAAACATCTCTATCCCTCTTTACTTTACGCATTTACTTTACTACGCATTTATTTTACGCACTTACTTTACGCATTCATTTTTATTTGTGATTGTCCCTCAAGTCTTCCGCTTGCAATTTTTGCAAATTCGTTTTAAAAACGCTAAAGGGCCTTAAAGAACCTATTCACCCCCCCCCCCCCTTTAGGTTCTTCAAGTGGTATCAGAGCCTAGTTTTTCAAAATCTTTTAAAATGGCCAATCTAGCAAGCGAGTATGCCCAAGGACAATCCACAAATCGTCCCCCTCTTTTCAATGGTACCAATTACGGATATTGGAAGAATAGAATATCTCTATACATCCAATCCGTCGATTACGACCTTTGGAAAATAACGGTGAAAGGTCCCTATATCCCCATGAAAACGGTGGATGATAAGGAAATTCCTAAGGGAATGGATGACCTCACCAAGGACGATATGAAACTTATCTCTCAAAATGCTAAAGCTATGAATATTCTTCATTGTTCCCTATATATGAATGAATACAACCGAATCTCGGCTTGCACCTCCGCCAAAGAGATTTGGGACAAATTGGAGATTTGCCACGAGGGAACCAATCAAGTCAAAGAAACGAAGATAGATCTTCTCCAACTCAAGTACGAGACCTTTGAGATGGAACCCAAGGAGGATATCGACACCATGTTCCGGCGGCTCACCCAAATCATCAATGAGCTTGCCCAACATGGTGAGAACTACCCAACTAAACAAGTGTGGAGGAGAGCCCTTCGAGCACTACCGGCGGAATGGGATGCAAAGCGCACGGCTATCATTGAATCCAACAAGGGAGATGCGGCATCCTACGACCTTTATCAACTTCATGGGACCCTAAAGACCCATGAACTTGAATTAAATACCCGGAAGGAGACAAAGAAAGATGACGACAAAGTAAAGGCGAAAGGGATCGCCTTGACCAGTCAACTTGAAGATAGCGACGATGAAGAAATGACACTCCTCACTAGAAAGTTCAAAAGATTCATGCGGAGTTCCAACTTCAACAAGAAGGACAAAAAGATTGAGAAGGAAGTGACCTGCTACAACTGTCAACAAAAGGGTCACTATGCAAACGAGTGTCCCTCCAAGAAGAAGGCCGGCAAAGACAAGAAGAAGGCCCTTCTAGCCACGTGGAGCGACAGCGACAACGAAGAGGAGTCTACCCTATGCTTCATGGCAAAGGAAGATCATCTGACCGACTCGGATGACGACGAGGTACCCTCTTACGATGAATTACTCTCCGCTTACACTAGTATGTACAATAAGGCTAAGTCACTTAGAAATGAGAATAAGCAACTTAAAACTGAACTAGAAGCTAGGATGCATGACAACACTAAGCTCAAGACAAACCTAAGAGACTTAGAGAAAGCCTTCAACAAGTTCAATGTGAGTCGCGGTAAACTAGAAAACCTCTTGAACATGCAAAGGTGTAACTTCGACAAAGGAGGTCTAGGATATGAAAAAAAATCTGTCAACTTCGCTAGTCTTATCGCAAAGGCAAAACTAAGAACACCACCAACATGCACTTACTGTTGTAAGATAGGCCACATAAGACCTAAATGCAAGAAACTTAGACACCAAAACAATAAGAATAGTTATTGGAAATGGATCCCCAAATCCCCAACTACTACTAACCTCAAAGGACCCAAAGAAACGGGTACCAACTATCAAATTGTATCTCAATCTTATAGGGACAAAGGGGAGACAAGTTATCGAGCACTTGGTATCTTGACAGTGGATGCTCTCGACACATGACGGGAGAAAAGAAGCTGCTACAATCCATTCGACCAAAAGAAAAGGGATCGGTGACCTTTGGAGACAACAGCAAAGGGATCATAGAAGGCATCGGCTCAATAGGTATATCTAACTCTACTATTATTGATGATGTACTTCTTGTGAAAGGACTTAAACATAACCTCCTAAGCATTAGTCAATTGTGCGATAGGGGTTATGAAGTCAAATTCACACCACACGATTGCACTGTATCACTCACAACTGACAAATCCATTAGTTTCAAAGGTTATAGAAGTGAAAATGTTTACAAGGTCGATTTAAAGATTTCATCTTTTTCAAAAATAAAAAGCCTTGTAACATTAAATGTTGATGACAACATTCTTTGGCATAGACGACTTGGTCATGTTGGGATGAGCACCATAGAAAAACTTTTAAAACTTGACCTAGTTTCCGGAATGCCAAAGCTGAATTTAAAATTAGATTCTTTTTGTGATGCTTGTCAACTTGGTAAACACACAAAGGAATCTTTCAAAAATAAAAATTTTGTATCCACTTCTATGCCCCTTGAATTACTTCACCTAGATTTATGTGGTCCCTCGAGGACAACTAGTCTAGGAGGTAAATCCTATGCTTTTGTCATTGTGGATGATTTTTCACGTTTTACTTGAACATTGTTTTTAGCCCACAAAAGTGATGCCTTTGATCATTTCAAAATTTTTGTCAAAAAGGTTGAAAATGAGAAAAATCTTTTGATCAAACAAATCCGTAGTGACCACGGAACGGAATTTCAAAATGAAAATTTTTCAATTTTTTGTCAAAGCAAAGGCATTGGTCACAACTTTTCTTGTCCTAGAACTCCTCAACAAAACGGTGTCGTTGAGAGGAAGAATAGGACCCTAGTAGAGATTGCAAAGACCATGCTATGTGAGCATTCTCTACCAAAATATTTTTGGGCTGAAGCGATGAGTTCTGCTTGTTACATCATCAATCGCGTATCAATAAGGCCAATTCTCAAGAAAACTCCATACGAACTATGGAGAGGGAGAAAGCCTAACATTTCTTACTTCCGCGCTTTTGGATCAAAATGCTTCATCCACAACAATGGTAAGGACAACCTGGGTAAGTTCGATGCTAAATCGGACAAAGGTATCTTTCTTGGTTACTCTACTTCTAGCAAAGCATATAGAGTCTTTAATAAACGCACTTTACTAGTTGAAGAATCTATTCATGTCATATTTGATGAAACTAACCCTTGCTTGCCTAGACCTGTTGTTTCTGATGATGATGATATAGATATCATTGGCGAAGAGTTGGAGTCCACAAGCCTAGATGATGTTCCTAAAGATCAAGAGGACGCACCTCTTCCGAAGGAGTGGACTACGCACAAGGATCATCCCATGGACCTCATCATTGGTAGCCCATCGAAGGGAGTATCTACTCGCTCCTCTAATATGTGCAATTATCTTGCTTTTCTTTCTCACATAGAGCCTAAGAACATAGAAGAAGCTTTACTTGATGATTCTTGGATTATTGCTATGCAAGATGAACTAAATGAATTTAGAAGGAATAAAGTTTGGAATCTTGTACCTAGACCCACTGATAGACCTGTCATAGGAACTAAATGAGTATTTAGGAACAAGTTAGATGAGCATGGTACAATCACTAGAAATAAAGTTAGGCTAGTAGCTAAAGGATATAGTCAAGAAGAGGGAATTGATTATGATGAGACTTATGCCCCTGTTGCTAGACTAGAATCCATTCGCATGCTACTTGCTTTTTCTTGCTCTAGAGACTTTAAATTGTTTCAAATGGATGTTAAAAGTGCTTTTCTTAATGGTGATTTGAAAGAAGAAGTGTATGTTGAGCAACCTGCTGGTTTTGAAGATGTGCACTTATCTGATTATGTGTATAAACTTGATAAGGCTTTGTATGGTTTGAAACAAGCTCCTAGAGTTTGGTATGAGAAATTGTCTACTTTCTTGCTGTCTAATGGTTTTTGTAGGGGTAAAGTTGATATTACCTTGTTTACCTTGACTAAAGACAATGATTTGCTGATAGTACAAATATATGTAGATGATATTATTTTTGGTGCTACTAATGAACACTTGTGTAGAGATTTTTCTAAGCTTATGCAGGATCACTTTGAGATGAGCATGATGGGCGAGCTCAACTACTTCCTTGGTCTCCAAATCAAGCAATGCAAGGATGGTTTCTTTGTCAACCAAGGGAAGTACATCAAGGAGATGCTCAAAAAGTTTGGGATGGAGTCTTCCAAAGCCTCATCCATACCTATGAGCACGACAGTCAGACTCGACAAAGATGAGGGAGGTAAACCTGTTGACCAAAAGTTATTTCGTAGCATGATTGGCTCCCTACTCTATGCGACTGCTAGTAGACCTGACATTATGTTTAGTGTTTGCTTGTGTGCACGATTTCAATCATGTCCAAAGGAATCACACTTATTCGCCTTAAAACGCATTTTCAAATATCTTTCAAATACTCCAAATCTCGGATTATGGTATTCTAAGAACTCATTTTTCGATTTAAAAGCTTACTGTGATGCCGACTTTGGAGGATATAAGGTGGATAGAAAGAGCACTAGTGGTACTTGTTTCTTTTTGGGAAATTGCTTGGTGTCATGGTTTTCTAAAAAGCAAAACTGTGTTGCACTTTCCACGACCGAGGCCGAGTATATGGCTGCCGGTAGTTGTTGTGCACAAATTCTTTGGATGAAGTATCAATTACTCGACTATGGTGTTACTTTTTCAAAAATTCCAATCTTTTGTGATAATACAAGCACCATATGTCTAACAAAGAATCCAGTTCAACATTCTCGTACAAAACATATTGACATTCGACATCATTTTATTCGTGATCACATTGAGCAAAATGATGTTGAACTTCACTATGTTGACACCAAGAATCAAATTGCTGATATTTTTACAAAACCACTAGATGAATCTACTTTTACTCGTTTGCGTGGTGAACTTGGCATGATTGAGTTGTAAACATTAGTCAAATATTCTCGTACATATTTGTTAAATTGAGGGGGAGTATTATTAATGTGAGCATTATAATGTCGGATAATACAAATTAATTGTATTTATCCATAATTATGGCTCAACATTCATTTATGTGTTAAATATTTTAAATTTTAGGTGTTCCTCATCTTAGTTACTTCGGAATCACCGTTCCTTATTCGGATGCTTCGTTTCACTTCAGATCCACCGAACGTGTTCGGATCGTTCGAGGATGCGGATTCTTAGCTTATGTTTTTGTTATTTTTGTTTATTTTATCTTAATGCATCATTGTATAAAAGACTTGCATTTATTAGTGGATATTTTACCTGTTTATTTGTCTCTCTTTATGCTTATGTCTTTTTGATTATCGCAAAAAAGGGGAGAATTTATTTGGTTAAAATTGCTATTAATTCAACCTCTTAGACTTGTTATTTGATTAAGGGGGAGTTATTTAATAACCATTAGATTATGTTGATTATTGTTTCTCAATTTTTAACAAAGTTTTGTGATCATCAAAAAGGGGGAGATTGTTACGCCTTAAATGCATACAAATCTGGAGGATGAGATTAATGTTTTTAATGCTGTAACATATCCCAAAGTTTTTGTTTTGATGATACCAAAACTTGGATTAAAAATGTACTAATGTTTTATATTGAGGCATGCAGGAAATTAAGAACAAGGTTACGTTCGGAAGATCCGAAATTTGGTTCGGACGTTCCGAAATTGTGCCAATCAGAAGCAAAATATAAGCTGTTCGGAAGCTGCGAGGAGCAAGTTCGGACGTTCCGAAGACTGGATCGGACGTTCCGAACACAAGCAATCAAATCACTTCAATCCGGAGACAAATTGATCTGACTGTTGATTGAGTAGATTTCGGACGCTACGATGGACATGATCGGAAGCTACGAAGTGTTGAAGATTTCAAATCTCCGGAAACGCGGGAATGTTCGGACGGTACGAACTGGAGTTCGGACCTTCCGAAGTTGTTCATACACTGTCTAAAAGAACTGTTCAGAAGAAACGAAGTTTGATCGGTCCCTCCGAAGCATATGTTCGGACCCTACGAAGTCAAGAACGGAAGATCCGAAGTCATTCCAGAATTACGCAAATTGATTTCAATCACATCGGACGTTCCGAAGTATAAACAGAAGATCCGAACCTTGGCGTCCAAGACTAGTATAAATAGGCCTTTGAGGATGCATTCTCAATCATCCCACTCCATTCTCTCTTGTCTCTTACAAAGCTTTCTACTATCTCTTGTGTGCGTTGATTAAAAGAGTTGTAATATCAAAAGAGTTGTAGAAAAAGAGTGAAAGTAATACTCTCGAGTGGGTTGTAAAGTTCGTGGCTATCCTTGGAGCCCTCAAGGCCAAGTAGACGCATCGAGGCGTGGTTGTAAAAGCTAGTTTGGAGCTCCTAAAGCCAAGTCGTCATAGTGATACCTCGATCCTCATCGAGAAGGGGAGACGTAGACGATTCTTCGTCGAACTTCCATAAACATCTCTATCCCTCTTTACTTTACGCATTTACTTTACTACGCATTTATTTTACGCACTTACTTTACGCATTCATTTTTATTTGTGATTGTCCCTCAAGTCTTCCGCTTGCAATTTTTGCAAACTCGTTTTAAAAACGCTAAAGGGCCTTAAAGAACCTATTCACCCCCCCTTTAGGTTCTTCATCATGTAACTCTATCGTCAGACTTCCTAAACAATGAAGTGCTTCATGAAGTTCATGTTGTATCTGGTTTTCTACACGCCCAAACGCAGCGGAAGTTTTAAAATTTTTATTTTATTTTGAAAAACAAATTAATTTTGCTTTAGACGCTCATATGATTTAACAAAACTAAACATACATAGCATGTCAGAAATTATACCTTTGTGAATTTAATTCACTGGACTCCAACTAATCCGGTATAAACGGATTAGATCTTGTTGATTTCCAATGAACTTTATTCGATGAAATCCTCCTATCAAGTCCACGACTAGATAGTATGTTCCTCTTCCAATTTGCACTAGAAAATATGGAAGATATTTGCGTAGGAGAGAAAAATAATTGAGAGAGGCTCAAACTTTTTTTACTTTTGAAACAAGTGGCCGATTTTTTTTTCTTTGAAGGGAGGCTCACGAAAATTTTTGTTTGGTGGCTAGGTATTTTGTTTGCATGTGTTATTTATAATTAAATTAAACCCTAATTACATAATTAACATTAATGGGCTTGATTTGATTAATTGGGCTAGTCCAACTAGTTTAATTAATTTAATCAAAATTCATTAAAACTTTAATTATTTAATATATTGGACTTGTACCCCTACAAGCTCATTAAACATATTATCCACCATATTTAATTTATTAATTAATCAACTCAACTTTTGAGCTTAATAAATTAAATACATTATAAATTCAACATTTGAATTTATTATTTAAATTATAAATTCAACTACTTGAATTTACATCACCTTCAAAATTTAATATTTAATAAACCCAACATTTGAGTTTAATAAATTAAATTATCAAATTTTATAAATTCAACTACTTGAATTTATTCTCTCAAAATTTAATTATCATAAATTCAACTCCTTGAATTTACTATATAATATAGATTCAACTTCTTGAATTTATTCTCTCAACGGGAACATACGATCCAGTACTTGTGTGACCCTCAATGGTTCAGGGATACAGCTAGTTGTGGGTTCACAATTCTTTGTGATTCAAAATAAAATTTATTCTTATTCGGGCTTACCCTAGTTAGCCCCATTCTTTTATCAACACTTTGATCAAGAATGTCAGAACTCATTTCTGATTGCACCCATCGGATCATGGTAAGAGCGTCTAGTAGCATCGCCCCATGATCCCCTAGGTATCACTGATAGTGCCTGTAAGAACCAGTCGATTATGATTAACGTACATTACGGTCCCTTCATCTCATATATCCCGATCGAATCTGCAACCATTGGTTCATCGAGGGTTGCATATTAATTCGATAACTATGTGATAACTATAATAGTGGCATCGCGTGTACTATTTGGAGAATTCCTTCTCCAACGTACATCTCGTACTCTGGCCAGAGATTCCATGCACTATTATTTCATTAGATCACATAGGATATCCACACTCGTAGGTGAGCGGTGAATCCCCGACTAAAATGCATTGGCTCCTATATGTGTCGCAACTGTACCCAACCTCGCCACCTGATGACTCTCCTGGAGCCGGTAAACGAGTCAAAGCACAACCCTAGCATATAGAGCCTCAGTATTGTCTCGGGTCGTAAGGACTAATGGTGTACAATCATAACCACGAACTTATCCTCTCGATGAATGATAATCACTTGGAAAGTCCGAGAGAGGGTTGTTCGGTATAATCATCATATGACTACCTATCTGCATGTTTGGACATCTCTATGCCCTTACTAAGAAACGCAATACACAACATCACAGATGTTAGTCTCGAGCTCAAGCGACCTTTATCCATGTTTTAGGTTGCTAAATCGACTAGGAACGAATTTAGATCATACAGTATTTACAAACGAGTTTCAACATCGAATTACGATTCGTTTGTATTAAAGTATAATCAAGGTCTTTATCTATGTTTGATAACATGGGTATGCAGATAAAGAAATAACAAACCATGGAAAAATGAATTATATTAAAATAAAGATTGTTTATTACACTTGAGTCAATAAAATCCCTAGCCAACAGTTGGCTTTCAGGGCATCTACTCTAACAATCTCCCACTTGCCCTAGAGCCAACTACCCATAAACTTTAATCACATTGCTTCGCGATGCTTCTCAAACAATGGTCCTGGCAAGGGCTTCGTAAGTGGATCGGCAACGTTATCTGCAGAGGGGACTCTTTCGACTGATATGTCTCCCCTTCCCACAATCTCCCGGATGATGTGGAATTTCCTCAGTACATGTTTGGATCGCTGATGAGACCTTGGTTCCTTTGCATGCGCAACGGCACCAGTGTTGTCGCAGTACACCGGGACTGGATTAACTCCATTAGGAATAACGCCCAACTCTTGGACAAAATTCCTCATCCAAACTGCCTCTTTCGCTGCAGCAGATGCAGCAATGTATTCAGCTTCAGTTGTGGAATCCGCAACGGTGTCTTGCTTGGAACCTTTCGAAGAGACATCCGCACCATTAAGCATGAATACAAAACCAGAGGTCGATTTCGAATCATCTACATCACATTGGAAGCTAGAATCAGTATAGCCTTCCAATTTTAATTCTCCACCCCCATAGACCATAAAAAAATTCTTAGTCCTTCTTAAGTACTTAAGAATGTCTTTCACGGCCTTCCAATGCATTGGACCAGGGTTCGCCTGATATCTGCTTATAACACTCAAAGCATAAGCAATGTCAGGATGTGTCGATATCATACCATACATAATACTACCAATAGCCGACGCATATGGAATATGTGTCATCATCTCTATCTCTTCATCAGTTTTGGGAAACATAGCTTTAGATAGAGTAATACCATGACACATTGGTAAGTATCCTCTCTTGGACTCTTCCATAGAGAATCGTTTTATAATGGTATCCATATATATGGCTTGGGTGAGCCCCAACATCCTTTTTGATCTATGTCTATAGATCTGTATTCCCAATACATAGGATGCTTCACCCATGTCCTTCATGGAGAATTTAGTGGCTAACCATACTTTAGTTGATTGCAGTAATCCTACATCATTCCCAATGAGCAGGATATCATCAACACAAAGTACTAGGAATGTCACTGCACTCCCACTAACTTTCTTGTACACACACGGTTCCTCAGGATTCTTAGCAAAACCAAACTCTTTGATAGTGCTATCAAATCTGAGGTTCCAACTCCTTGATGCCTGCTTGAAACCATATATTGATCTCTGAAGTTTGCATACCTTATGCTCACTTCCTACTGATGTGTATCCCTCGGGTTGAGACATATAAATTTCTTCTTTGATGTCTCCATTGAGGAAAGAAGTCTTCACATCCATTTGCCATATCTCATAGTCATACCATGCTGCTATGGCTAGTAGTATTCTAATGGACTTAAACATAGCAACTGGTGAAAAAGTTTCCTCATAGTCAACTTCTTGCCTTTGAGTATATCCTTTTGCAACCAGTCTTGCTTTGAAGGTCACTATCTTCTCATCCGCCCCAAGCTTTCTTTTGTAGATCCATTTTTATCTTATTGGAACGATTCCCTCAGGTGGATCAACTAATGTCCAGACTTGGTTTGAATACATAGAGTCCAACTCTGACTGCATGGCTTCAAGCCGGCCCATTTGGTTGAATCAGTATCAGATAATGCTTCTTTGAAATTCATTGGATCACATCCAACACAAGACTCATCATGGCCTTGTTCATGAAGAAGCGTATATCTTGCAGGTGGTCTAATAACCCTGTCAGACCTTCTAGAATCTTGTACTTCAACTACTGGTTCTTGGGAAATGGGTTCAACTTCTATAGTTGATGGAGTATCTTGAATTTATTCAAGTTCTATCATCTTGCCTTTTCTATCTAATAGAAATTCCTTTTCCAAAAAGGTGGCATTTCTTGAAACAAACACTTTTGCTTCATTTGGATGATAGAAATAATATCCAACAGAATTCTTTGGATATCCTAAAAAGTAGCACAAAGTGGATCTACTATCCAATTTATCTCCCACTGTCTGCTTCACATAAGCAGGACATCCCCATATTCTCATGTAAGAATATTTGGGAGTTTTTCCCATACATATCTCATATGGTGTTTTATCCACTGCTTTTGTATGGACATTATTCAACAACATTGCCGCAGTTTCAAGCGCAAAGCCCCAAAACGATATAGGCAATTCAGTGAATCCCATCATAGATCGAACCATGTCCATCAAGGTTCGATTTCGACGTTCAGAAACACTATTCCATTGTGGTGTTGCTGGTGGAGTCCACTGTGAGAGAATCCCATTCTCTTTTAGATAACCCAAAAATTCATCACTTAAGTATTCTCCACCTCGATCAGATCGAAGTGCCTTAATACTTATTTCAATCTGATTTTCTACTTCAGATCTGAATTCTTTGAACTTCAAATGCTTCAGATATGTGTTTCATCAAATAAACGTACTCATACCTCGAATGGTCATCAGTAAAGGTAATGAAGTAGGAATGCCCAAATTTTGTGCTAACACTTAGCGGGCCACAAACGTCCGTGTGGATCAAATCCAGTAGACCATGCGAACGTTCCACGTTTCCATTGAATGGAGTTTTAGTCATTTTTCCTTTTAGACAGGACTCACAAGTTGGTAGAGAATTTATGTCTGACAAGTCAAACATGCCTTCTTCCACTAGCTTGTGCATCCTTCTTTGAGAAATATGACCTAGTCTAGCGTGCCATATTTGTGCGGGATTTGGATCTTCTATTTTTCTTTTGTTTGTTGTTCTTTTTGTATGCGCTTGGACATTGTTAAACGGAATATCTTTCAATTTTAAGTTATAGAGATCGTTTGTTAATTCTCCAGTTCCAATCAAACATTCATTCTTGTATAAATTGCAAACACCTTTAGCAAAAACACAAGAATAACCATCCCTATCAAGCATAGAAATAGAAATAATGTTTTTAACCAATTCAGGAACAAATAAAACGTCTCTCAAAAACACCTTAAAATTATTGTCCAAAATTAAAGTAACGTCTCCAATGGCAGTGGAAGCAACTCTTGCTCCATTTCCTAGTCTTAGAAAGGTCTCACCATCTCTAAGCCTCCTGCTTCTTCCAATCACCTGCAAATCATTGCATAGATGAGAACCACATCCGGTATCCAATACCCAAGAAGAAGAATTAATAGAAATATTAACTTCAATATAAAACATACCATGGCCAGAACGCTTCTGGGCAAGATAATCCTCGCAATTACGCCTCCAATGTCCAGGCTTTTTGCAGTGGAAACTGTAGTAGCCCATATTCCAAATTGGGTAATTAACGGATTAATGTGTAATTTTTGACCGTGGTCATGATCGGACGGACCGAAGATGGTTCGGTAGCACCGAAGCGTTCGGACGATCCGAAGTGGGTTCGGTGGATCCGATCATGAGGTGTCAAGAGTTGATCGACACGTCAGTTTGCATGCAAGTTCGGATGATCCGAAGTGTAGGTTCGGTGGATCCGATCATGAGGTGTCAAGAGCCGATGGACACGTGGGAGTTCGGACGTTCCGAAGTGGGTTCGGTGGATCCGAACATAGCCTATAAATAGTGCTCGGATTTCCTCATTTTGGATTGTCAATTCTTGAAGTTGTGTCTCATTTTGAGAGGTTTGGAAGGTTTCTAGGGTTAGTTTGTCGGTCGAGCGTTAGCCAAGAGCTGCCAGGATTAGTAGCGTAGTGACGCCTGAGTTACGAGGCAATCGACATCAAAGGGCTGTCGACGGACGAAGGTAAACCCTAAACCTTTGGTAGTACTGGTTTTGCTAGTCGAGCATGGTAGTATTGTTCATTGGGTATGCTTTTGATGCGTAGGCTTGTTCTAGACCTGATTAGCGGTGTTGCGTAAGGCTAGGCTTGCTGTGATAGAGGTACGAAAGTACTATCCGAGATATCCTGGTCGAGTATACATCCTTATATGTGTTGCATGATTATGTGGTGCATTGTTATATGTCATATGATGCATGCTATTATGTCACGTTTTATGATGCATGTTGCATTTCATGTTGAGCCGTATCTCCTTCGAGATAGCCTTTACTGTTGAGCTGTATCTCTTTCGAGATAAGCTATATCTTGTGGGGCCGCTCAGCCCTGTCTTGTCTTGTGGACGCATGGACACCGAGAGTACATAGTGGCCGACGGGTCCGGAGGGCTTCGGTGATCCGGGACATTTTAGGTCCACGTCTGTTCTTGTAGTCGATGCAGTGACCCAGAGGAGTACCGCGCGGCACTATCCACTTGGCGCCTCTAGACTGAGCATTTTGAGATCCTTTGTTACTCCTGTTTCTTGACTACCCTGGTATCATATCATAGCATGTGCATTTCATATAGGCTTGTATACTCATGCTTTTGTACTGGGCGTTCTTATCGCTCACGTCCTCGGTTTTGTTTATCTTGGACACCCCATTCCCACGGGGCAGGCCTCAGGTTGGATGGCTCAGGAAGAGCAGGAGGAGGACAGTGAGTGGCTGGTTGGTTTAGTTTTCAGTACTATTCTTTTCGATATGGTTGTACCGAATATATATATTTTGAGTTGTTCTGATTTCGATTGGGTTGTATAACTACTGTCGTTGGCCATATTTCCGCTGTTATCTCTGATTATTATTAATTAAGTTAATTGCATGCTTAGTTCTTCATTAGTAGGTGATTCTGGAACGGGTCACTACATTTATGGTATCAGAGCATGCTTACGATTTTGGGATATAGATTCTGTTTTGGGATTTTCGTTGACCATTTTACCATTTTCCCCATTCTATCTTGTAGCGATGGCTGACCACTTTGGTGATGAGAGTAGTCAGGGAAGTGTAGGTCGTTGGGGTGACCAGGGCGATCGTAGACGTCATTCTTTCCGTTTCTACCCCGATGGGTCATTCGGTGTTAGCAAAGCGTCTAGTGATGGGTTGTCCCGTAGATTTTGAGGGTAACGAATTGATTGCGAATCTTATGATCCTGGAGATGGAAGATTTTGATTGTATTCTAGGTATAGACCTATTGACTACATACCGAGCTACCGTGGATTGTTACCAGAAGCTTGTTCAGTTTCGTACGACTGAGAGCTCTAGTTGGTTTTTCTATGGTGAGGGAGCGCGACCTCCGATGCCAGTGGTATCTGCTCTGAAAGCCTGTCGTGCTTTAGAGGCGGGCGGGGAAGGCTACCTCATCTATGCGATTGATTCCTCCACAGGTAGTGCTGGTATAGATGATATTCCAGTGGTTTGTGAATTTCCTGATGTTTTTCCAGATGAGATTCCTGGTTTTCCTCCGGTTAGAGAGGTGGAATTTGGCATTGAATTAATGCCAGGGACTGCACCGATTTCTCGTGCCCCCTATCGTCTTGCTCCGTCAGAGATGAGAGAATTGAAGCAGCAATTGCAGGATCTTCTTGATAAAGGTTATATTCGCCCGAGTGTTTCACCTTGGGGAGCTCCAGTCTTGTTTGTCAAGAAGAAAGATGGATCTATGCGATTGTGCATTGATTATCGCCAGCTGAATCGTGTGACGATCAAAAACAAGTATCCATTACCTCGTATCGATGATTTGTTCGATCAGCTTCAGGGTACCTCTGTTTACTCCAAGAATTGACTTGCGATCGGGTTATCATCAGATGAGAGTTAGAGATGATGATATTTCCAAGACTGCATTTCGTACTCGATATGGGCATTACGAGTTTCTAGTTATGCCATTTGGATTGACGAATGCGCCAGCGGTGTTCATGGATCTGATGAATCGAGTCTTTCGGGATTTTCTAGATCAGTTTGTTGTGGTTTTCATTGACGATATCTTAATTTATTCTCACAGTGTGGAAGAGCATATCCAGCACTTGAGGATTGTGTTGCAGATTCTTCGCGAGAAGCAATTGTATGCTAAGCTGAGTAAGTGCGAGTTCTGGATTGATCGTGTAGTATTCCTTGGTCATGTGATTTCCAAGGAAGGAATTTCTGTGGATCCCAGCAAGATCGAAGCAGTGCTGAATTGGTCACGTCCTACGACGGTGGCTGAGATCCGTAGTTTTCTAGGTCTGGCAGGGTATTATCGTCGCTTCATCGTGAATTTCTCTCAGGTAGCTAGACCATTGACGCAGCTTACTCGGAAGGATGTTCCATTTGAGTGGTCATCTGAGTGCGAAGATAGTTTCAGAGAGCTTCGTCGACTTCTGACTTCTGCACCTGTTTTGGCATTACCGTCAGGATCTGATGGTTTCAGTGTTTACACCGATGCCTCTTTTCAAGGATTAGGGTGTGTGTTGACGCAGAATGGTCATGTGATCGCTTATGCTTCCAGACAGTTGAAACCTCACGAGGAAAAGTATCCTATTCATGATCTAGAATTAGCTGCTATTGTGTTCGCGCTGAAGATCTGGCGTCATTACTTGTACGGGGTTAAGTTTGAAATTTTTACTGATCATAAGAGTCTGAAGTATCTGTTCACTCAGGCTGAGTTGAACATGAGACAACGTCGTTGGATGGATCTACTTAAAGATTATGACTGCGAGATCAAATATCATCCAGGATCTGCGAATCTCACAGCCGATGCTCTTAGTCGCAAGGTGAGAGTCTCTGCACTTCAGACCAGTGCTATGATTAGTACTATCCAGGATTGTTGTTCATTGGGATTTAATTTCAAACATCGGAAAGGTATGGAGAGCATTCGTGTTGCTACCATTTTATCTGAGCCAGCTTTGTTCGCTCGGATTCGAGATGCACAGATGTCTGATCTCAAGACTCAGAGATTAGCCCGATTGGTTGGTGGAGATAGCAATTTCCATTATCAGTCTAATGGTCTTCTGTGTTTGTCTAATCGGGTTGTGGTACCAGGGGATGATACTTTGAGGGAAGAGATCTTGGCTCAGGCTCATCGAAGCAAGTTGAGTGTCCATCCGGGAAGCAACAAGATGTATAAAGATTTGAGGACACGATTTTGGTGGAAAGGGATGAAGCGCAGCGTTTATCAGTTTGTTTCCAAGTGTCTTGTTTGTCAGCAGGTTAAGGCAGAGCACCGTCGACCGGGAGGAGTATTGTTGAACTTACCTATTCCCGAATGGAAGTGGGAGCATATCGCGATGGACTTCATTACTCACTTACCATTGTCTTCGAGGAATAGTGATGCTATTTGGGTAGTGGTGGATCGACTCACCAAGTCTGCTCATTTTCTGCCATATAACCGTGATTTCACTTTCGATCGTATGGCTCGATTGTACATTCAAGAGATTGTACGTTTGCATGGGGTGCCAGTTAGTATTGTCAGTGACAGAGATCCTCATTTTACCTCACGATTTTGGGGTAGTTTCCAGTCAGCATTAGGCACTTCACTAAGTTTGAGTACGGCTTATCATCCAGAGACCGACGGTCAGACAGAGAGGACTATCCGTACACTTGAGGATATGATGCGAGCTTGTGTTATGGATTTCGGACCCGCTTGGCAGGATCATTTGCCTTTGATTGAGTTCGCGTACAACAACAGCTATCATCGTAGTATTGGTATGGCACCATTTGAGGCGTTGTATGGGCGACGTTGTCGTACTCCATTATTTTGGGATGAAGTTAGGGAACGACATGTTGAGGGACCGGAGTTAGTCCAGTAGGCTATTGATAAGGTTGCAATAATCAAGAAACGGATTAAGATCGCTCAGGATCGACAGGCTAGTTATGCGAACACCAAGCGGCGACCTCTTTATTTTCAGCCAGGTGAGAAAGTGTTTCTCCGAGTTTCGCCTTTTCGCAGGATTTTGAGATTTGGTCTCAAGGGTAAGCTGTCTCCGAGATTTATTGGTCCATTTGAAATATTGGAAAGCGTGGGAGATTTGGCTTACAGACTTGCATTGCCGCCGTACCTATCAAGTATTCATGATGTGTTCCACGTATCTTTGTTGAGACGATACGTAGCAGATGAGTCTCACATTTTGCATCCCTCTGAAGTTCAACTAAATTCAGATTTGTCTTACGTGGAATGACCAGTGCGGATCCTCGATCGCAAAGACAAGGTGTTGCGGAATAAGATCATTCCTCTTGTCTTAGTTCAGTGGCAGCGCAGAGGCACTGAAGAAGCCACTTGGGAGCTAGAGAGTCGTATGCGTTCGGAGCATCCAGAGCTCTTTTGAGTTATGCTTTGTATATGTTTGTGTTTTCAGTTGTAATCGAAATATCAGTTGTATTCAAACAACAATTGAGATGTAATAACGATGTTGTTATTTCGTTTTGTTCATCCTCTAAGCCTGATTTCGAGGACGAAATCTTTTAAGGGGGGGAGAATGTAGTAGCCCGAATTCCAAATTGGGTAATTAACGGATTAATGTGTAATTTTTGACCGTGGTCATGATCGGACGGACCGAAGATGGTTCGGTAGCACCGAAGCGTTCGGACGATCCGAAGTGGGTTCGGTGGATCCGATCATGAGGTGTCAAGAGTTGATCGACACGTCAGTTTGCATGCAAGTTCGGATGATCCGAAGTGTAGGTTCGGTGGATCCGATCATGAGGTGTCAAGAGCCGATGGACACGTGGGAGTTCGGACGTTCCGAAGTGGGTTCGGTGGATCCGAACATAGCCTATAAATAGTGCTCGGATTTCCTCATTTTGGATTGTCAATTCTTGAAGTTGTGTCTCATTTTGAGAGGTTTGGAAGGTTTCTAGGGTTAGTTTGTCGGTCGAGCGTTAGCCAAGAGCTGCCAGGATTAGTAGCGTAGTGACGCCTGAGTTACGAGGCAATCGACATCAAAGGGCTGTCGACGGACGAAGGTAAACCCTAAACCTTTGGTAGTACTGGTTTTGCTAGTCGAGCATGGTAGTATTGTTCATTGGGTATGCTTTTGATGCGTAGGCTTGTTCTAGACCTGATTAGCGGTGTTGCGTAAGGCTAGGCTTGCTGTGATAGAGGTACGAAAGTACTATCCGAGATATCCTGGTCGAGTATACATCCTTATATGTGTTGCATGATTATGTGGTGCATTGATATATGTCATATGATGCATGCTATTATGTCACGTTTTATGATGCATGTTGCATTTCATGTTGAGCCGTATCTCCTTCGATATAGCCTTTACTGTTGAGCTGTATCTCTTTCGAGATAAGCTATATCTTGTGGGGCCGCTCAGCCCTGTCTTGTCTTGTGGACGCATGGACACCGAGAGTACACAGTGGCCGACGGGTCCGGAGGGCTTCGGTGATCCGGGACATTTTAGGTCCACGTCTGTTCTTGTAGTGGATGCAGTGACCCAGAGGAGTACCGCGCGGCACTATCCACTTGGCGCCTCTAGACTGAGCATTTTGAGATCCTTTGTTACTCCTCTTTCTTGACTACCCTGGTATAATATCATAGCATGTGCATTTCATATAGGCTTGTATACTCATGCTTTTGTACTGGGCGTTCTTATCGCTCACGTCCTCGGTTTTGTTTATCTTGGACACCCCATTCCCACGGGGCAGGCCTCAGGTTGGATGGCTCAGGAAGAGCAGGAGGAGGACAGTGAGTGGCTGGTTGGTTTAGTTTTCAGTACTATTCTTTTCGATATGGTTGTACCGAATATATATATTTTGAGTTGTTCTGATTTCGATTGGGTTGTATAACTACTGTCGTTGGCCATATTTCCGCTGTTATCTCTGATTATTATTAATTAAGTTAATTGCATGCTTAGTTCTTCATTAGTAGGTGATTCTGGAACGGGTCACTACAGAAACAGACATGCTCTGACTTGTCAGGCTTTGTGGGCCCCGGATTTGCTTTCTTGTATGGCTTTTTGTTGGGCTTGTTCTTCTTTGGAGGGGCAGAACGCTTCTTGCCTTTATTTGGGGCTCCCTTTTTCGTACCATATGAAGAACCCACTAGAAGAACATGATTTTCCTTTTTAATTGTGGCCTCATAATTGGTAAGCATATTGACCAACTCTTCAAGGGAGGCCTCAAGCTTGTTCTTATTAAAATTAACCACAAATCCATCGAACGAGGCAGGCAAAGGCAGCAAGAGAATATCAGTCGAGAGCTCACAAGGTATAACCAAATCGTGTCCCACCAACTTCTCAATGAGCCCAATCATCCTAACACCATGCTCACGGACCGAAGTCCCCTCTCGCAAGCGTGTAGTCATGAGTTCTTTAACAGTCGCATGTCTTTCTGAATGAGTTTGTACAGCATACAATTCTTTCAGATGAAGGTGAATGTCAGCAGCATTCACTGCCTCCTCGAACCCCCTCTGAAGTTCATTCGACATGGAAGCCAACATATTGCTATTAGCTTGGAGATCATGATCCCACTATTTCTCAAGCTTAGCTAATTCAGTCCTACTGATATCAGGAGCCGTCTCCTTAGGTGGCTTATTATCAAGCACATACGCAATCCTTTCGGAGTTCAGAACAATCTTTAAGTTTCGAAACCAGTCATGATAGTTAGGGCCTGTCAATTTGTTTTGATCGAGAATGATTGAAATCGGGTTACGAGTAGACATCGTAAATATACTGAAAATGAAAAACAGATAATGGTTACTGATAATTTTAAAATAATTCTAAGATATAAAATATGGATTTCATTTTATAAATTATCCTCCTACTATTTTGACATTTTCACCACCCTCTGATGAAAAAGAGAAATCGTATTTCCTTAGTAGGCACGTAGAGTCCAATTAGCCAATTATAATCCCGAATAATATCGGCCAATTATAATTTCTAAAAGGTAGAGTCCAATTGCATCCCTATGCAACCTCTGCATGTTTTTCCTCACGTTTAATAAAGACCCAATAATATGACGTCGTTTATTTTCACGTGTCAAACCAACCCATCAATATTGAATTGTAGTGGACGGTCGCCATGAGTTCCCCCAATAATATGAGCCGAAGTCATGGGAGTTCCACTCAATTCACATCATATGTCCGGTGGAAGTCACAGCTTTCCGGCGTACAGGCCTCCCCAATAATATGAGCCAGACACTGTCCGCGGGTAGCGATCAACATGCAACCACGGTTGATGGAAGGCAAGGAAAAATTAAACTCTTTCAATTTTTACTTTTTCGATTTGATATAAATTTTGAATCATATTCAAAATGAGAGATTTTAATTTTAAAATTGTCTCATTATTTTAATTTAAAAATCGCGTGCCACGAGTTTGTATGTTTGCCGGATTCCATGCAACTATATTATATAATAATATACATCCATGCATACTACTATATATCACATATATCATAATATGACATTCAACAATAAATAAGGATGATCGATCGCCAACACTATTAGATCCATGTGAGCCATACATGGATCCAGGTCCAAACCTAGGTGAATGCAGGGATGCAAATGCAACTATTACAAGAGCTTCCAATATTTTACATGTCTTCATCTCGTTCATCGGGCCCATCATCTTCCAGTCTTGATCTCCAACTATTTCTAATATTACATTTAAATAGCAATGGGACATAAGGGATACATCTCATGGGGTGAGAACATGCCCTAAACCAGGCCCACTTTAATAATATCAAATATCTAAAATGAATAAAACAGTAAAATATCCTAACATACACCTAACACATTTGTCAAAGCTCTCGATCATCCTTCATGCATTTAATATCAAATATTAACATCAGTTTAATTAAACAATTTAATTAATTGATAAATCATAAATCTAATAATTTATCACTAACCACCACAATTGTTAAAGGATTTAATAAATTAAATAAACTCTTTTATTTAATTTCCAATTAAATCAATAATAACTGATTTCTTGTAAAAACTCATTTTTACCATAAATAATTAAAATCATATTCTAATTATTTATTTTACAAGAAAATTATAAATTTTTCATAAATTAATCTTCCAAAATAAAAATTGAACCAATTTTCAAAAATATGAATTTTACCTAAAATTTTGAAAAATCAGAAAATTGCATCATGGGCCCAAACAATTCAAGCCCACCAGTCATCACGCTTCCCGAGACGATCCCGGGCAGTCGCTCGCTGCCCGAACGTTTCGGGCAATGGCAGCCACTTGCTACGCGCGCAGCGTGCGGACGCTGCGACGCTCCGCGCGCGCACGATGCGCGCACGCGATGCGCGCGTCTTCGCGCAGCCCTGCGCTCGGCCTGCCCGGAACAGTTCCAGGCAGATCGCGAAATTTTTTATTTTATTTATTTTTTTTTGGAAATCCGAAAAAAAATAATTTTATGGTGCATCAATTTTCTGAAAATTTTCTTGTGTGGTTAGAAACAAATTATTCAATATAATTTAAAATCATACGATTCAGAAAACCTGGCTCTTATACCACTGTTGGATCTGGTTTTCTACACGCCCAAACGCAGCGGAAGTTTTAAAATTTTTATTTTATTTTGAAAAACAAAATAATTTTGTTTTAGGCGCTCATATGATTTAACAAAACTAAACATACAAAGGATGTCAGAAATTATACCTTTGTGAATTTAATTCACTGGACTCCAACTAATCAAGTATAAACGGATTAGATCTTGTTGATTCCCTAGGAACTTTCTTCGATGAAATCTTCCTATCAAGTCTACGACTAGATAGTATGTTCCTCTTCCAATTTGCACTAGAAAATATGGAATATACTACATATTATCCACCATATTTAATTTATTAATTAATCAACTCAAATTTTGAGCTTCATAAATTAAATACATTATAAATTCAACATTTGAATTTATTATTTAAATTATAAATTCAACTACTTGAATTTACATCACCTCCAAAATTTAATATTTAATAAACCCAACATTTGAGTTTAATAAATTAAATTCTCAAATTTTATAAATTCAACTACTTGAATTTATTCTCTCAAAATTTAATTATCATAAATTCAACTCCTTGAATTTACTATATAATACAAATTCAACTTCTTGAATTTATTCTCTCAACGGGAACATACGTTCCAGTACTTGTTTGACCCTCAATGGTTCAGGGATACAGCTAGTCGTGGGTTCACAATTCTTTGTGATTCAAAATAACATTTATTCTTATTCGGGCTTACCCTAGTTAGTCACATTCTTTTATCAACACTTTGATCAAGAATGTCAGAACTCATTTCTGATTGCACCCATCGGATCATGGTAAGAGCGTCTAGTAGCATCGCCCCATGATCCCCTAGGTATCACTGATAGTGCCTGCTAGAACCAGCCGATTATGATTAACGTACAGTATGCTCCCTTCATCTCATATATCCCGATCGAATCTGCAACCATTGGTTCATCGAGGGTTGCATATTAATTCGATAACTATGTGATAACTATAATGGTGGCATCGCGTGTACTATTTGGAGAACTCCTTCTCCAACGTACATCTCGTACTCTGGCCAGAGATTCCATGCACTATTATTTCATTAGATCACATAGGATATCCACACACGTAGGTGAGCGGTGAATCCCCGACTACAATGCACTGGCTCCTATATGTGTCGCAACTGTACCCAACCTCGCCACCTGATGACTATCCTGGAGCCGGTAAACGAGTCAAAGCACAACCCTAGCATATAGAGCCTCAGTGTTGTCCCGGGTCGTAAGGACTAATGGTGTACAATCATAACCACAGACTTATCCTCTTGATGAATGATAACCACTTGGAAAGTCCGAGGGAAGGTTGTTCGGTATAATCATCATATGACTACCCATCTGCATGTTTGGACATCTCTTTGCCCTTACTAAGAAACGCAGTACACAACATCACAGATGCTAGTCTCGAGCTCAAGCGACCTTTTTCCATGTTTTAGGCGACTGAATCGACTAGGAACGAATTTAGATCATACAGTATTTACAAACGAGTTTCAACATTGAATTACGATTCGTTTGTATTAAAGTATAATCAAGGTCTTTATCTATGTTTGATAACATGGGTATACAGATAAAGAAATAACAAACCATGGAAAAATGAATTATATTAAAATAAAGATTGTTTATTACACTTGAGTCAATAAAATCCCTAGCCAACAATTAGCTTGCAGCGCATCTACTCTAACGGTTCATACAATTGATATATTAAAAATCCATTTGATTAAATGACATGCATTTGCAGGTATATGGATATCGAATGTCGCTTTGGGTGGAGCACATGGGAAGCACTGGTGATTGCTTCAAGAATCTTGAAAAATTGAATTGTGTGGCAAAAGTTAATTCCTTAGCTAATGATAACTGGCAGAAATTTACAGCCGACGAGTTTACTCCACCACAAGGCCGTATCCTTAAATATCCAGTGCAGGTAGACGCAGATGGAAAGATTTCTCCATTGCCCGGGTATGAAAATTTCCCTGATGGTGGTGGTAAGGTGCTTGGAGCTCCAACTACTCTTCCTGATGCTTTGACTACATAAACTTGCATTAGTTTTTCAAAGTCTATAGGTTACTGATATTTGTTACCCAATTAAGATGTCATTAACATATATAAAACAAACCCACAATTTTACATTATTGAAGTTTACTGGTGCTGTCATGTAACATATGATTGTACTGCACATATGGCGTCTCTTGGTCTGTAATTTGGACACACACAATTTTCGTACTCTTCTTTCATCATAAGCTGTAAAATAATAGTTTTTTTTGCATTTTCTTGCTTCATTTCAACTTTTATCAACTTACTGGATGGCAATAGGAGAGTAAAGAACCATCATCAGTTTCAATTATCAACTATTACAAAGGATGACAAAACTGAGATGACAAGCATTACTCATTCAGGTACAAACAACTTTCATAAGTTTTACTTTACAGTTACTTTTCCAACCATCCCAGCTCCTTGGTGAGGGGAACAGTAAAAAGTGTAAGTCCCTTTCTCTGTCAAAGATACTGAATAAGTCTCCCCTTTTGCGTTGAGTAAAGCCTCCTCATTCATTGAAATCTTGGAAACATCGACCCCTGCCGGAACTGCATCCTCGTCGAAGATCACATTGTGTGGGAATCCAGCATTGTTAACGAAGGTAATTTTCTCCCCTGGTGCCACCTCAAATGTCCCCGGGAGAAAAAGCAAAGAACCATCATCACCACCAAGTTTGACATCAACGGCCAAGGCATTGCTAGCCAGCATCGCACTGGCGGCGGTGGCAGCGACAACGACGCCAAAGTCCTTCAACGAGGCCTTGATAGCTAATTTCGGGACGGCCCGAGTGGCAACAACCGCGGTGGCGGCCTTCGATGATGTGGCACCACCCTTTAGGCCAGTGAATGATGATGGTATGGTGACTGCTGCAGAGGTGATAGCTGCCATTTTCTTTTATTGTTTTTTTTTCCTTCTACTGGTTTTTTGGGCTTGGAATGTGATTGGAAATCAAGAATTGATTGGAATTTGAGGTGGGATTTAATATGCGGAGAAGAGGATGTGATTACAGTGTGTGTGGTCTGTTGGTAGATTGGTGATTGATCAGATAATGGATGATTGGATATCCGATTGAAACAATCTTACTGGCTTGGTTGGATTGCTATCCTTTGACGTGGGATTTGATGATTGTGCTGTATTGTGAGGTCGGAAATTGGGCAATTTTGAATCTCATTTTATGGATAAACTTGGCTAAGTTCTTTCACATACACTGTGTAGATAATATAATGTAATGTATAATCTATATATATATATGTATATATATATATGTGTATGTATATATATATGTATGTATGTATACGCTGTGTGTGTACGGACGTGTTATATATGCCATGGATCTTGACAAATTAATTATTCTATGGTAAGATGATGTTTGATTATGTTAAGCACTAGATTGTGCATTTTGTTATACTATTTATTATTTCTTTGGACAACAAACTTTTGTATATATAGAGCTTAGGAAAGAAAGAATTAATCCTTGAAATTGGCCTAAGCAGAATTTCGATCAGATATTATTAACATGACGACATCGATTGTTCAACATTCGGATGAAATAATCCAACACCAAGTTTGAGAAAATCGGATGATCAAGAATCAACATAGGCCAATCTCCAGGACCAATTCTTATACTTACTCAGCTGCTAACTAATACCAAGGACAAAAAGAAAGTGTATATCCTAAAATTAAGGGTGTAGGCTACTATGAGACATCACATAAGTAACATTGAATTTCAGCCGGGAAAATGGTAGAGAGAGACCAAATTAAAATTTTAAAAATTAGGATGAAGAAATCATATTTTTGATAAATATATAAAAAGAAAAAGAAAAAGAAAAAGAAAAGTCATTAGCCTCTATTTGTAATTATATAAAATACGCAATCAGACAGATAAAATTTAAAATCTATCTATCTTATTGAACTAACTCTAAAACAATGATTTTAAACTTTATAATTAATTCAAAAAGAATATAACATGACCTATAATATACTCATTTCCACCCCAAAAGTTTTAGCTCCCGCTTGGATAAATCATATAATAACAATAATAATTGCAAATAAAAAAATTTCGACTAAAAAAATGTTAAGAATTAGTGGGTACCTCTAACTCTAGGGAGATGAGAAATGGAAATATGAATGCCTAAATTGAAATACAATTATATATATAAAGAATAAAGTATATATATGCAGTACGCAAAAGTACACACCAAACTTTTCAAAAAAAAAAAAAAAAAAGTACACACCAAAAAAGTACATGTCAAAGATGCACATTTTTAGGCAATGGTGGAGTACAAATGGAATACAAAGCCACAAGTTGTAGTACAATAATTATCGAACTAAACAACCTGAAACAGTACGTTGCACTCTACCCCCTCTAATCTTAGAAATAGGCACTCCAATCCTATGAGACGATTTGAGTCTAACTCTATCTCAAAAGTTTACTAAAAAAATGAAACTTTCCAAATAACTGTGGACATGGTGTATGCAAAATTAACGATAATACTAAATATAGAGAAATGAGGCGGTTATAAATTTAATTTGATTGGAATACTGAAACATATGTGTGATGGTGCAAAATTAAGAAAAAGATTAATTTTTTATTTTTCTCATTAGGAGTGATATATTAATTTAAAATTTTAAAATATAGATAAATATAAATATTTTTAAAAATTTTAAAGAATTTTGAAAGTGAATAGAGAAATGTTGATTATAAATGAGTTACATATTTACTAAAATAATTTTTTATAATATTTTTTATTAAAAAAATTGAGTATTTTATGTAATTTGATAGTGATATTTTTGGTATTTGAAAATATCACACTATATATATATATATATATATATATATATATATATATATATATAAATATATATATATATATACACGTATATATATACGTATGCGTAATTAGAAAGTATTTCCCAGGAGGTATTGAATTTGTGCAATCAGAGAATACTCCTGATTATAATACTCCATAATAGATTATGTCACCGGAGTAAATTGGGAAAGCCGACCTGGTTCGTTTTTTTTTTTTTGAGAATGTTGGTCACCGGACAAATGGATCTTTTTGTTAAGTGACATTCGCACTTGGAAATCAAAAAACATCAATGGCGAACCCAAAAATGTATCCGGCTTAACCATTCCAAAAACTAAGGCATTAATGGAGTATTCAAGCAAAGAAAATGAGAGTGCTATATATGGAGTATATAATGAATGTTTCTGATAAATATTAAGTGAATGTCCCAAATGATAGAGCAAACATGAATATTTATAGGGAAAAAGATAATTGATAAACATGTTTTCAGTGCACGAATACTCCTTATGGCAAGATGACTGTCCATGTCCTGCCCCCTAACACTGTCACATCCGAGAGCCTATAGTGCTTCTAGTCTTGTCACGTCACTCTTAAGTATGTTGAGTCACATGAAAATGATTTCAGAGTATGGTCTCGCATACCCGTGGGCCCAGGATTGACGCTTGTCCCGAAGTGCTCGGCCAGTGATCACGATGTGAGGACACAGATAGGATCCCTGATTTTCTAAGTCTTCTTATACTACTCGTGCTAAGTTGAGAGCTCGGGCTCGTTTTTGTTGGTGCTAGTCTGATCAACTTCCTATGTTGTGAAATGATAAGTTTCGAAGTTTGAGAAACCAACTAGTAACCAAACTGAAGAGCAGAACTGAATTGTGACCGACCTGTAAGCACAAAACTGATCATAGAACTGAAGAAGACTTATCGAAATTGAAATAGGATTAAGTGGAACTGAAGTTAATAAACAAAAGTTCATTCGGAGATTGACAAACTGATCGATATCAGAATTAAAGATCAGAACTTAACGTGAAATTTGCAGAACTGAACTCAAACTAAAGTTAACAGAGCTTTCAAACTGGAAAAAAATCAGTTAGAACTGATTACCAAATATAGATCAGCCAAATTGATCTATCAATCAATTTAACTCCTAATCAATTGTCCACGTCATCAGTTACAGTTTGAATTCTAGCAGACAAACTGACATTCCGTACCTGAGCAAATCATTCGGCACACTACAATCTGATACCTCGTAATATTGTTAGAGGAATATCTACATGGACAAAAAGACGATTCAACATATACTATTCTTAAATGCATTAATTGTTACCGTTCGTATCGAAGCCTATAAATAACTAAGGAGTTCAATTGTGAAATAATGATGATTTTATGAGAATATCAGTTACATAACTACTCAAAAACACTGTTATCAAGTCACTTGCGATTCATTTTAAGCATACATATAGTTTGGAAATTCCAAATCCAAGCTCACACTTCATTGATTTATTCGTAGCAGTCAAGCTACTATTTGAGCAATTCAGTTATTAATTTGTAAGTTTAAAGAAGCTAAGGGTTTCAATTTGGCAGCGTTTAAGTCCACATTGAAGTGGATTTGTGAGGCTCGGGGCCGAAGAGGGCGGGGGGTGATCGCCGATGCCATGAGGTTGCACGGATAATGAGTGGCTCCTGGCATGCTTCTAGGCGGAGGGAACATGAATGAACCGATCTTACGCACGAAGGAGAGGGATTCTGAAACTGTTCAGTTATGAGACTGTGCAGTTGAAGAGGGCTTAAAAGATTTGATATGCAATACTCATATCAAGATGGTGCATCTTCTTTTCGGTAGTTCATCACATAAGATCTTCATAGTTAAGCATGTTTGACTTGGGCAATTCTGGGATGGGTGATCCCCTGGGAAGTTTCTTAGGATGCGTGTGAGTGAGGACAGAAGCACGCTAGAAAGATTCGTCTTGATACAGTGAGGACAATCGTCGAATCTGGGGCGTTACAGATGGTATCAGACCCGACTTATCCTAGTACGACGTTGTTCGGGAACGAACCAAGCGGAAGTCGGTGGGCATGTGAGGTCCGGGGCCGAAGAGGACGGGGGTGATCGCCGGTTCCATGAGGTTGCACGGACAATGAGCGGCTCTTGTTAGGCTTCTAGGCGGAGGGAACATGAATGAACCGATCTTACACCGAAAGGAGAGAGATTCCGAAATTGTTCATGTAAGCGATTGTACATATTAGGAAGGCTTAAAATATTTGATATGTAATACTCATATTAAGATGGCGCATCTTCTTTTCGGTAGCTCATCACAGAAGAACTCCAAAGTTAAGCGTGCTTCACTTGGAGCAATTCTAGAATGTGTGACCCTTGGGAAGTTTCCTAAGGTGCGTGTGAGTGAGGACATAAGCATGCTGAAAAACTCGTCTTGATACACTGATGACAGTCGTTGAATTTGGGGCGTTACAGAGTTATTACATCTTGTTGTATTAATCAAAGATTTTTAGTAAAATCCTATCTTTGAGATAGAAAGGATGATGTAGGAGCAGTTGAAGTCTCCGAACATCCAGAAAAATCCTTGTGCTAATTTTTCTTATTCACTATTTCAAACCTTCAGTTTATACAGTATCCAAGCCAAAAGATTCAAATTTATCTCTCAGTTTATTTCCATACTATTTTTAGTTAAGTGATTGTGTAAGGTCCAAAATTAAGACGACATAACCCAAACTGCATGCAAATATAAGAAATATGAAAATGAGTAATTAATTGATTTAATTGCTTAATGAATTATGTGTCATGCATGACTATATGTTAAATATGATTTATGTAGAGGCTCGTATTTTGTATTTGAAAATTTGCGGAATAGTTTAAATTTTTTCTCTTTAAATAAATAACATGCCTCATTCATAAATAAACTGATAAAAGATTTAATGTTTAAAGTAGCAATGGAAGTAAATAATGTTTTCAAAACCACAACTTAAAATATTTCTTCAAAGTAAACACTGAGTTTGAACATAAATAGTAAATGATAAAAATGAGGTCCTCGGGTTCCTACTACTGTCAACCCAAGCTAGTTCACTGGTTCCCGCCCTCGGTCCCGACCTCATAAGTACCTACAACAATCAAGTTTAGTGAGTCTAAAGACTCAGCATGCATATATCATGGATAACAATAAATATATCATAAAATTCGGCGTAACGTAAAAATATCATATCGTAAAGCGTAACATGAAAGTCGTGTCATGAATAATTATAAATACGTGCATAACTGAAAATCGTACGTAAAATTTTTGCTCGATAGAGACCTGTCATAAAATATCATATCATAATTTTCTGTTGAGATCATGTTCTACGCAAGTGGCCCATAACATAACATGAATCGTCTGATCAGACTAAACCACAGTATACTGGGCAGTAGAGATCAGCATAGCCCTTGGACTGGATATCCGTACCCATACATGAACATGAACCGGTCGTAAGTCACCGGGTGAAGTAATAATCCCATAAGCTGAATCCCATAAGCGTGAGGTGGTCACAAGACATGTCACATATATCTAAAAAATAAACATTTTCTATTTTTGCACGTAATATAATTATAATCCTGTTTTTACCAAATGGGTTGGAGCGTTCCCAGACTCGCTGCGACCTAATTTTAACATGAGAAACGTGCAAATGAACTTAACTTGACCAACACTTCATAACCGAACAAAAAACGAGACAATTACGCCCAACAAAATTAGTATCTAACCATGACTCCGCACCAACCCGAACCAACCTCGAACCATCGTTTAGTCATTATTAAAATACACCTAAATGATGGAAAATAAATACCAAGGGGTGTAATACACGAAAATTGTGCATGGTGGCCAAAATCATGAAACGCTCTTTCGAGAGTCACTTTGGTATATTTCACCGTAAATTCTCGTACGACCTCTAAACTTAACCAAATTACGAACGGCCAAAAACATGACCTTCCTAACTAATTGAGGCACTGTCCTGTCCAAGGCCATAGGCTAAAAGCTAAACAAGAACTCAAACATGACCTCTGAACCGAAGGCAAAGTTGCTGTAGAATTCCAGCGGCAGCAACTGTGCTTGATTTGATTCGTTTACAAGGCTAATGGCCATTGGGGCTTGAACCACCAACCATAGCCTCTTCCCAACATACTAAGGTGTGGCTTGAACCATGGCTAAGGGCCCTAGGCCAACCACAATCCAAAGAAACACCTAGGACAATACAAAGCTCAAAACGAGAACACGAAGAAAAATTCTGTGCCATGCGATAGTTTTGATCGCTTGCTGTCATGTGTCATTCCATTGGTCATATGATCGACCATGGCTCGATCTAGACATCATGTGGTATTGTGTGAACCATGGCTAAGGCCTAGAAGGCAAACAAGATCCACCCAACACTCAAATTCGAAGCTACTCACACAAACTCAAAAAAATGAAAACCGAAGGGGCTGTTTTGTGTTGTTTGCTTTAAAACCGATGGGACCATGAACCATGTAGTGACCCGTTCCAGAATCACCTACTAGGCAAGAACTAAGCATGCAATTAACCTAATTAACAATAATCAGAGATAACAGCGGAAAAGTCAACAAAATAATGGTTATACAACCCAATCGAAGTCTAGAATAACTCCAAATAAAATATCCAATACAACCATATCGAATCAAAACAATACCGATAAACTAAACCAACCAGCTACTCAACGTCCTCCTCCTGCTCCTCCTGAGCTGTCCAACCTGAGGCCTGCCCCGTGGGAATGGGGTGTCCAAGAATAAACAAAACCGAGGACGTGAGCGATAAGAACGCCCAGTACAAAAGTATGAGTATACAGACCTATATGAAATGCACATGCTATGATCATGATACCGGGGTAGTCAAGAAACAGGAGTCACAAAAGGATCTCAACAATGCTCAGTCTAGAGGCGCCAAGTGGATAGTGCCGCGCGGTACACCTCTGGGTCACTGCATCCACTACAAGACAGACGTGGACCTAAAATGTCCCGGACCACCGAAGCCCTCCCGACCCGTCGGCCACTGTGTACTCTCGGTGTCCATGCGTCCACAAGACAGGACTGAGCGGCCCCAAGATATAGCTTATCTCGAAAGAGATACAGCTCAACAGTAAAGGCTATCTCGAAGAAGATACGGCTCAACATGAAATGCAACGTGCAGTAATAAACGTGACATAATAGCATGCATCATATGACATATATCAATGCACCACATAATCATGCAACACATATAAGAATGTATACTCAACCAGGATATCTCGGATAGTACTTTCGTACCTCTATCACAGCAAGCCTAGCCTTACGCAACACCGCTAATCAGGTCTAGAACAAGCCTACGCATCAAAAGCATACTCAATCAATACTACCATGCTCGACTAGCAAAACCAGTACTCCCTAGTACTACCAAAGGTTTAGGGTTTACCTTCGTCCGTCGACAGCCCTTTGATGTCGATTGCCTCGTAACTCAGGCGCCGCTACGCTACTACTCCTGGCAGCTCTTGGCTATCGCTCGACCAACAACTAACCCTAGAAACCTTCCAAACTCTCCAAAATGAGAGAAAACTCAAGAAATTGGCAAGTCAAAATGAGGAAATCCGAGCACTATTTATAGGCCATGTTCGGATCCTCCGAACAACACTTCGGAACGTCCGAACGCTACGTGTCCATTGGCTCTTGACAGCTCATGATCGGATCCTCCGATCATACACTTCGGACCGTCCGAACATGCACGTGTCCAGCTGCTCTTGACACCTCATGATCGGATCCACCGAACCCACTTCGGACCTTCCGAACTCTTCGGTGCTTCCGAACCATCTTCGGTCCGTCCGATCATGACCATAGCCAAAATTACACCTTAAACCTTCGTAATCACCATTGGCCTCAGGTTGGACAGCTCAGGAGGAGCAGGAGGAGGACGTTGAGTAGCTGGTTGGTTTAGTTTATCGGTATTGTTTTGATTCGATATGGTTGTATTGGATATTTTATTTGGAGTTATTCTAGACTTCGATTGGGTTGTATAACCATTATTTTGTTGACTTTTCCGCTGTTATCTCTGATTATTGTTAATTAGGTTAATTGCATGCTTAGTTCTTGCCTAGTAGGTGATTCTGGAACGGGTCACTACAAACCAAGCCATGAAAGGTCATCTTAGTCATGTCCTAGACATGCCAAGTAAAGATCCTAACCATGGTTACATGCCCGAAAGCCAACCAAGATTCGAACCTCCTTGAACAATCAAAAACCATAATTTCGAGACTCAGCTGGCAACTATGGTGGAGTTGCTGTCAAATCTTGAATCCAGCGAGTTGGGGGCTTAAACTAATGGACCAAAATGATCCTAACTCACCCTAGTACATGCCTAGATGCAGACTTGGACGCCTGGAACCGATCCAACCCCATGAAATCACAAAACAATACCAAACCTGAAGCATGTAGGTAGCCGAAAAATCTGTGCAGAATTTTGTAACGTGTTGCTGTAATAATTTCGGTTTTTACCTTTAAATCATGTACATGTGATGTTTAAAAATCAGTATATGACTTGACTGAAGAGAAAGGAATAACATATACATGCCTTGAATTTGATTTTTGAAAGAACAAACCAAAACGACGAATGTGGCGTGGCGGAGACGGAGTTTCTTTTCTTGTTTTCTCTAGGTGCAAGTCACGATTTTTGCTGAGTGCTCTTCTGAATTTTCGAAGGTGAGGGGGTGAGGGAGGTGCTATGGAGTGAAGGAAGGCTACTAGGAAAATAAAGGTGTCAAGAATGCACTAGAGGGAAGTTTCAATTTAAGAGATGGAATGTCACAAGGAAATGAGTTCCTACCATTCTAGTTGCTCGAGAATGAGGGGTAGATGGCTACATTATTGGTTTAATTAAGTGTAAGAAATTGATTAATTATTAATTATTGAGGCTTTAAAATGAGGAAATTAACTAGGCCATGAAAGGATTAAGGAAATATATTAATAGAGAGTTGCCAAAACAAGCATGATTTGTTTGATTAAAGGAAGGGCCGAAATTATGCTTCATAAAATGGGGTAAAATATTGTTTAAATTTTTAATTTTATCTATTTAAAGTTTTAAACACTAATTATGTATTTTAGTGAATTAATACTTTAATTTAGGATGGTAATTATCTTGCATGCATGACTAATTCTTTAAATTAAATTACTAGCATGTTAAGTTACAATTTCATAAATAAAATAAGCCTAGATTAACTTATCTCAATTGGTCATACATTTTAATTTAGACTTTTAATAAATTATTGGACATAAAGGAATTTATTTGCTATTTATCTCTAATTAATTAATTAAATCCCTAACCATTCTTTTTCATTAAAATAAATTATTCTTTATCTTAAATAAATTCTAGGAATATTTTCTTATCATTAAATTTTATCTCAATACTCCAACTCCGGTCCGGCCTCGCTTATTTAACCGAAAAGACAAAAACTAAACTTCTACGATTTAAAATAATTGATTATGACATAATGAAATTTAAAATGCTTTAAATAATAAAGAAATCATTTTTAATCTAAGTAATAGTAATTATGCATGGCTTATACGTAATCTGATTTATCGGGTTCTACAACTCTCCCCCCTTAAAAGAAATTTCGTCCTCGAAATTAAAACTTACCGAATAACTCGGGATACCGACTCCTCATCTCTGGCTCAGACTCCCACGTAGCTTCCTCCTCTGAATGATTAAGCCATTTGACTTTCACTAGCTTCACAAGATTGTTCCGAAGCTTCTTTTCCTGTCTGTCTAAGATCTGCACTGGTCTTTCCTCATAAGACAGGTTCGGAGTGAGCTGCAACGGTTCAAAATTTAGGACATGCGAAGGATTCGCCATATAATTCCTCAGCATAGAGATGTGGAACACATTGTGTACTCCGGCCAGATTCGGCGGAAGATCAACACGATAAGCTAGCGTCCCAACCTTGTAGAGGATCTCAAATGGTCCGATGAATCTCGGACTGAGCTTTCCTTTCTTCCCGAACCACATGACACCCTTCATAGGTGCTACCTTCACAAAAACATGGTCGTCAACGGCAAACTCTAGATCTCTCCTCCTCTGATCCGCATAGCTCTTCTACTCTGAGCAGTCCTCATCCTTATCACGGATCTTGACTACTACATCGACAGCTTGCTGAATGATCTCCGGACCCAATTCTGATCTTTCGCCTACTTCATCCCAATGAACCGGAGATCTGCACTTACGACCATACAGTGCTTCATACGGAGCCATACCTATAGACGACTGAAAACTGTTGTTATAGGTGAACTCTACCAATGGCAAATTCGACTCCCAACTCCCTGAGAAATCGATGACACAAGCACGAAAATGATCTTCCAAAATCTGGATAACTCTATCTGACTGCCCATCTGTCTGAGGATGGAAAGCTGTACTAAACAACTACTTCGTACCCACTGCTGAATGCAGACTCTTCCAAAATGCGGAAGTGGATCTAGGATCTCGGTCAGACACTATAGAAACAAGAATACCATGAAGTCTTACTATCTCTCGGATATACAATTC
This sequence comes from Primulina eburnea, assembly GCF_022965805.1. Taxonomy (NCBI): domain Eukaryota; kingdom Viridiplantae; phylum Streptophyta; class Magnoliopsida; order Lamiales; family Gesneriaceae; genus Primulina; species Primulina eburnea. Next base: position 26,971,167 of record NC_133107.1, on the reverse strand, counting down.
TGCATACTGAATCATAGTGAAAGTCATCTTGATAAGCAAGAAGTGCGCTGATTTGGTAAGACAATCAACAATCACCCAGATAGCATTTGATCCTCTGACTAACTTCGGCAAACCTACCACGAAGTCCATGATAATAATCTCCCACTTCCACTAGAGAATAGGAAGAGGCTTGAGCAAGCCTGCTGGTCTCTGATGCTCCGTTTTCACTAGCTGGCACGTCAGACACTCGAATACAAAACGTCTGATATCCTTCTTCATTCCTGGCCACCAATACAACAACTGCAGATCATTGTACATCTTCGTACTCCCAGGATGAATAGAGTACGTCGACATGTGGGCCTCGGATAAAATATCTGCTCGAATAGAATCACTGCTAGGAACCCACGTTCTGTCTCGGTATCTCACAATACCGTCGTTAACTGAATACACATCTCCCGGATCAACATTGATTTATACCTTTCTTTTGTCGGTATGACGAAGTCGAAGTCTCGAATTCAAAGCCTGTCAATACTCAATCTGGCAATGACAATATCGAGGAGTATAATATCAATACACCACTCAAATCAATACTTGGTATAATCAGAACTCAATCTAATTCTGTTTCAATGGCATCACCGCACAGTCTCAATATACTCAGCAATACCAGTCAACAGATATTAATTCTCACAACTCATAATCAATCGACAACATAACCTGATATCAAATCTCAGTCAAATCCATTCTGAAAATCATAACAATTTCATACAGTGTTTGTTCTTTAATTCGGTTTCGATTATACGATGTCTAACATGTCAAGAACATCATATATGAATCATATCCGATTCCTTCACTATCATAATTTCAAATCATATCAAAACGTAGTAAAACTTACGTCTGTGTGAAGCCTACGTCGATAGGAACAAAGTACTGAAGTCGGATCGAAAATCTGACGGACGAATATTTCACAAATAAAAATCTAAAACATGAAAAAGGCGTAAGGATTTCTTGTTCAGCATGCCTCACGCATATGCACGCCCTAGCCCCGCGCATATGCGCGAGACTTACTGTCTCAGCATGTAACCTTCTCGGCAGCTCGTGCATATGCACGCACCCTCGCCGCGCATATGCGCTAGGTTCTCTGGACTTGGCATTTGGCTTCCCGCACAGCTCGCGCATATGTGCGAGGTCCTGTGCCTGCCTCGTGCATATGCGCGCATCAATGCCGCGCATATGTGCGAGGGGTACTGTCCTCACACATAATTCACGTCTTTTCTCGTCTTTCCCGGTCCGATCATTTCCGTCTATAATCACATCAATTATCCATAAATCAATTCAGATTATAATAACAAAATTCTCGGGCTTTACACATAGCATCCTAGGATGGTTCTCGAGGCGTTGTTTAATTGTCCGTAGGATCGAGTTAGGAGGAATAAGCCTTAAGTGTAGTGTTTCTTCGTTGGTTCGTGATTCCAGCACCTACACAAACCTGTAGATGGACCCTGTGAATGAGAAAATGTTTTATTTTTGAGGTATACTACATGTCATTTGACCAATTTATGAATGGGTTTGGAAGTCCGTGAACGTGGCCGAGGACCTCTCCCCCCCGTTAAATTATGAACAAGTTTAGATCAGGATTGGAAAGCGGTAAAGTATGACCAGGGAACAATCCACCCGTTAAATTATGAAAGGAAATCTCATGTATGTGGCAGTGGATCTTCCCTGCCAGCCCAGTAATGTGGTTTAGTCTGATCAGGCGTATTTATGCATGGGTCACTTGCTTTGAACCATGCCTCTACGCAAAATTATGTTATGTATGCTCAAGTATGTATGAAGTAAGCATGTTTGAGAAAAGTTTATGTTGATGGAACGTCTAAGTATGTATGTACATATGCTCGAGCTTTTATACGCGTGTTAAAGTTTCAGTAAGAATGACATATTTTAAAGTCACATGTCATTTTATTACGTATTACTCGTTACTCCAAGTATATATGTGTCGAGTCTTTAGACTCACTAGACTTTATCGATGTAGGTGAGGATGACTTTGAGGAGACAAGGGGTGGGGACCAAGGAGCTGGCTTGGACTGAGCATGAGGCTAGACTCGAGAACTGCCCAAGTTCTAAGTTTTTATGAAAAATCAAATACTCTGATTTCACACTACTGATTATAAGATTTTAAACAACTACTTTTGTCAAACTTTATTTTAGATCTTTTGTTGCAACTACTTTTGGGACGTACAGTTTATTTTATCGAATTTTGAAGGTGTGCCTTTTATTTAAGAAAATTTTTAATTTTTCCGCAAATTTTAAGTAGTAAAAAGTACGGTACGTTACAGTTGGTATCAGAGCCGTGTTTTTGTAAAGGGTTATGCCTACTGCTAGTCGCAGGCAGCTCACGAAGTCACGCCTCAAGTCTGTAAATTTTAAGGTTTTAAATTTATGTTATGTAATAAGCATTAAGTTTTGGTTTCAGCATGTGCATATTTTAAAGTTCATGTACGTGCATCTCATGTTATTTGTATCATATTCATGCATGTGGGGCTTACGTGTTGGTTAAATTCTAGAACAGTATGCCTCCTAGACGTTTTATTAACCTTGAAGCTAGGGAAGAGGACCGAGAGCCTCGAGATGAGGGGATGGACAATCCCCCACCTCCATCACCAGATATGCAGGCACAGATGCATGCAGGAATGACTCAGTTCTTCGCACAGTTTGCGGGGAACCAGGCTGCAGTTGATGCGCGGGCTATGCCCAGACCAGAGGCGGTGTATGAGAGGTTCAGGAGGATGAACCCAAAGGAGTTTTTGGGGACTACGGACCTGATGATAGCTGAAGGATGTATTAAGTCCATCGAGGTGATATTTGATTTTATGGAGCTGCAGGATGCAGACCGGATTAGGTGCGACACCTACTTGTTGACTGGAGACGCCAGGCTATGGTGGGAAAGTGCATCGGTGTCAGTTAACATGCAAACATTGACGTGGAATGGTTTCAAGGATGTCTTTTACTCCAAGTACTTCACTAAGGAATTACGCTCCAGATTGACTAGGGAGTTCATGACGCTGTGACAGGAAGACATCAGCGTGGCAGACTTTGTCAGGAAGTTTGAAAGGGGGTGTCACTTTGTGCCCTTGATAGATAATGATGCCCAGGGGAAGCTGAGGTATTTCATGGATTCTTTGCGGCCGATCATGCGCCGTGATGTTAGGGTTGCTGGTCCTACTACCTATGCTGTTGCCGTATCTAGAGCCTTGACGGCAGAGCAGGACCAAAGGTATATCGAGAGTTATAGGCAGGACAAGAGGCCCTATCAGGCACCTCAGCAGCAGCAGCAACAGAGAACCCAGTTTAAGAGGCCTTTCCAGGGACATCAGGGGAACTGGTCATTTCAAGGAACGCCGAAAGGCAAAGGTCCTATTCCTCAGGAGAAGGCTCCTCAGAGGCCCGTTGAGTACCTAGTGTGCCCGAAGTGCAACTGCTAGCATCCGGGGCAGTGTTTATGTGGGTCAGGAAAATGTTTCAAATGTGGAGCTAGTGATCACATGCTAAAGGAGTGCCCTCAGTGGAGGCAGCCAACCCAGGGAAGAGTGTTCGCCATGTATGCTCAGAAGACGAACTCAGACACGACACTATTGACCAGTAAACTTGTCTAATTAAGCAACGTATTATTTGTCATGCATGTGTTGGAATTTATTTGGGTTTATTAGTGTGCTAGTTAATACTTTGGTGACTTGGGATATAAAATTCTTTTATGCTTGAGGTTAAGATTAGAATTTTAGGATATAAGTTTTGTGTTGCGCTATCGTCTCTCAGGGAACATTTTCATAAAAAAAGTCACCACGAAGGCCCTGATAGACTCAGGGGCCACCCACTATTTTATTTCAGAGACATTCGCTAGTCACCTGGACGTCAAGTTTATTGGGCTCGACGTGATCTATTCAGTGACAGTACCATCAGGAGAAGAATTGTCAGCTACTAGCGTGGTCAGAGACATCGATCTGGAACTGTAGGGCCACCTAGTGTACGCCGATCTGATTGTTTTGCCGATGCAAAAATTTGATATCATTATGGGAATGGACTGGATGATGAAGAACAAAGTCCTTATCGACTTCGAGAAAAGGTCAGTGTTAGTAAGACCTTTAGGCATGGAGAAGTTTATATTCGAGCCAGCTAGATGGAGCAGTTTCCCTCGCATGATCTCTTACATGCAAGCGCGGAGACTTATGCACAAGGGTTGTCAGGCTTTCTTGGCCAGCATCATTTTAACACCTGACATGCCCACTCAGTCTATAACTGACGTACCAGTAGTCAGAGAATTTCGTGACGTCTTTCCAGATGACGTCACAGGCCTTCCACCAGAGAGAGATGTGGAGTTTTCAATTGATCTTATGCAAGGCACTGTGTCAATCTCCAAGGAACCGTACCGATCAGCTCTAGCTGAGATGTTAGAACTCAAGAAATAGATTTAGGAGCTTCTCGACAAGGAATTCATTCGCCATGGTTTCTCACCATGGGGCGCACCAGTGCTATTTGTGAAGAAGAAAGACGGGAGCATGAGGCTGTGAATCGATTATCGGGAGTTGAACAAGGTAACGATCAAGAATAAATACCCACTTCCAATGATCGAGGACTTATTCGACAATTGCAGGGAGCTACCGTGTTCTCTAAGATAAATCTTCGATCAGGGTATCACCAGTTGAAGGTAAAGGATGCAGATGTGCACAAGACAGCTTTTAGAACCAGGTATGGTCATTACGAGTTCTTAGTGATGCCATTTGGACTAACGAATGCTCCAGCTATTTTCATGGATCTCATGAACCGAGTATTTCAGCCTTACCTTGATCAATTCGTCATAGTATTCATTGACGATATTCTTATTTACCCGAAGAGCCCTGAGAAGCACAACCAGCACTTGAGAAAAGTTTTACAGATCCTGCAGAGTCGCAAGTTATTTGCGAAGATCAGTAAGTGTGAATTCTGGTTGGAGAAGGTAACGTTTTTGGGCCATATAATATCTAGCAGTGGTATTGAGGTGGATTCAGCAAAGGTGGAAGCCGTTAAGGAATGGGTTGAACCGAAGAATGCTTCAGAGATCCGCAGTTTTCTGGGTTTAGCAGGATACTACCGTAAGTTTATTCATGGGTTTTCGTCAATAGCAGTGCCGCTCACCTCACTGACAAAGAAGAATGCTAAGTTCGTTTGGAGTGACGAGTGCCAAAAGAGCTTTGACACTTTGAAGCAAGCTCTTATCACAGCGCCAGTGTTAGCCATGCCAGCAGGTCAAGGCAATTTCGTGTTGTACACTGATTCATCTAAGCTCGGGTTAGGCGCAGTGTTGATGCAGCATGGTCGGATTATAGCTTATTCTTCCAGGCAGTTGAAAGTGCATGAGAAGAACTACCCGACTCATGATCTTGAGTTAGCCGCCGTTTTCTTTGCTTTGAAGATATGAAGACATTACTTGTACGGCGAGAAATGCCAAATATTTTCCGATCACATGAGTGTCAAATATTTCTTCATGCAAAAAGAGTTGAACATGAGACAGAGACGATGGTTGGAATTGGTAAAAGACTACGATTGCTAAATTAGCTACCATCCGGGAAAAGCTATTGTTGTGGAAGACGCCTTGAGCAAAAAAGTTGCAGTCGTAGCGCAGATGTCAGTGCAGAGACCTCTTAAGGCAAAGATTCATAGTTTTGGATTAGAGGTTTATCCTTAGGGCGGGGCTCCTAAACTGCCTAATCTGATAGTCCAAACTTCTTTGTTAGATCGAATCCGTAGAGGACAGTCTTCAGATGAGCATTTGCAGAAATGGAGGCTGAAAGAGGAGGCCAAGGGCAATGTACTCTACACAGTGTCTGATGATATTGTGAGATACAGAGGTAGAATGTGGGTGCCTAATATTGATTCCATCAGAGAGGATATTTTGTCGGAGGCACATGCATCTCCGTATTCCATCCACTCAGGAGGTACCAAAATGTATAAGGATTTGCAGATCCTGTATTGGTGGCCAGGTATGAAGAGAGACATCCGCCGATACGTATCAGAATGTCTCACTTGTCAGCAAGTGAAAGATGAGCATCAGAGACCAGCAGGAATGCTTAAGCCACTCCCTATCCCCGAGTGGAAATGGGAGAATATCAATATGGACTTTGTTGTTGGATTGCCAAGGTCAGTCAGGGGATCCAATGCTATTTGAGTTATAGTGGATCAACTAACTAAGTCGGCACACTTCTTAACCAGTGAAGACGAATTTCTCCATGACCCAGTATGCGGAGCTCTATATCAAGGAGATAGTTCGTTTGCACGGAATTACAGTTACTATTGTGTCCGACAGCGACCCGAGGTTTTCATCGTCCTTTTTGGAAGAGCTTACATGCAACCATGAGGACGAAGTTGCTATTCAGTACAGCTTTTCATTCGCAGACAGATGGCCAGTCTGAGCGAGTGATTCAGATTTTGGAGGATTTATTAGGAGCCTGTATGATCGATTTCCATGGGACTTGGAAATCTAAGCTACCTCTAGTGGAGTTTACCTACAAAAACAGTTTTCTATCATCCATTGGTATGGCTCTCTACGAGGCATTGTATGGGAGGAAGTGCAGATCACCGTGAAGTCGGTGAAAGAGCAGAACTTGGTCCAGAATATTTCAGCAGACTACAGATGTGGTGGTCAAGATTCGAGACAGAATGAAGACCGCCCAGAGTCGCCAAAAGAGCTATGCTGACAAAAGGAGGAGAGATCTCAAGTTTGCCGTAGGTGATCACATTTTTGTAAAGATAGCACCTATGAAGGGTGTTATGAGATTTGGGAAGAGAGGCAAGCTGAGTCCGAGGTTTATTGGGCCGTTTGAGATTCTTGACAGAGTTAGGACACTAGCTTATCATGTTGCCCTCCCGTCGAATCTGACCGGGGTACACAATGTGTTCCATGTCTCGATGCTGAGGAAATACCTAGCTAATCCTTTGCACGTGTTGAGTTATGAACCGTTACGGTTGGCTCCAGACCTGTCATATGAGGAAAGACCCGTCCAAATCCTAGACAGACAAGAGCAGAGACTTCGGAACAAGGTGACCAAGCTGGTCAAAGTCCAGTGGCTAAATCAAACAGTGGAAGAGGCCACTTGGGAGACAAAAGCGGATATGAGGAACCATATCCGGACACGGGGTCCGTGTCCTTTATAAAAACGGACCCCCACACGACCCGGACACGGGGTCCGTGTCCTTTATAATAAAAATAATTTTTTTAAGGATTTGCTTCGGGGTTCTATATCATGTTTTAGTACGATGGTTAAAATTTATTTATGTAAAAATTTAAGATTTGTTTTGGGGTGATATATCATGGATTAGTATGATTATTAAACGAGGTCAAATCCCGAGTGATCTAGAATGTCTTAAGCTATTTATTTACTTCGGTGGCGAGCACGAGTTACCTATGTATAAGTTATGTACGATAAGTGTTTGAACTTATAATAGTATGTGCAGCAGTGGCCCCAAGCGAGATCCAACGAATCCCTCGACGCCAAGTAAGTATGTTCGACGTGCAAATGAGAAAATGTTTTATTTTTTAGGTATCCTAAATGTCATGTGACCAATTTATTAATGGGTTTGGAAGTCGGTGAACGTGGCCGAGGACCTCTCCACCCCGTTATATTATGAACGGGTTTAGATCAGGATTGGAAAGCGGTAAAGTATGACCAGGGACCAATCCTCCCGTTAAATTATGAACGGGGATCTCATGTATGTGGCAGTGGATCTTCCCTGCCAGCCCAGCAATGTGGTTTAGTCTGATCAGACGTATTTTTATATGGGTCACTTGCTTTGAAACATGCCTCTACGCAAAATTATGTTATGTATGCTCCAAGTATGTATGAAGTAAGCATGTTTAAAAAAAGTTTATGTTGATGGCACGTCTAAGTATGTATGTACGTGTGCTCAAGCTTTTATACGCGTGTTAAAGTTCCAGTATGTATGACCTATTTTAAAGTCGCATGTGATTTTATTACGTATTACTCGTTACTCCCAGTGTATACGTGTTGAGTCTTTAGACTCACTAGACTTGATCGATGCATGTGAGGATGAATTTTAGGAAACAAGGGGTAGGGACCAAGGAGCTGGCTTGGACTGAGCAGGAGGCTAGACCTGAGGACCACCCAAGTTTTAAGTTTTTATGAGTCAAATACTCTGATTTCACAATACTGGTTATGAGATTTTAAACAACTACTTTTGTCAAACTTTATTTTAGATCTTTTGTTATAACTACTTTTTGGACGTACAGTTTATTTTATCGAATTTTGAAGGTGTGCCTTTTATTTAAGAAATTTTTTAATTTTTTCGCAAATTCTAAATAGTAAAAAGTACGGTATGTTATATATTTCCCTTTGCACGTGTTCAGTTTTGGCTGAGTATCACTGGTGGAAGTTTCATCTTGGTTGCTAAACCTTGAACCAGTTTTATCAGTAACTGATTTTTGCTTATCTTGTATTTCAGCTATTGCAACAGATGATTTATTCCATTCCATAATAAGCTCAGTTTGCTTTGAATTCTCAGCATCAACTGTTCAATCATAGATTGATTCTTGCTTCTTTCAGCGTTCAACTAATCAATCTCCCTTTTAAAACTCAACAGATTAACTAATTCATCAGTTTCAGTTTTATCATCTTTGAGATCAGTTTGCTTTGCTCCGGCCTTTTCAAAAGATAAAGCAAGCTTGTGATACTCGTTGACCATGTCATGAAGTGTAGAAATAAGTTCATCTCGTGTGAAGTCAGTTGAACTAAAGTCGAATACCTATTGACCGGTTGACTCCAGTTTTTTGTCATCAGCCATCAGACACTTGACCTCCTCATCATCGTCACTGGAGCAACTCAAGCTCTCAAGTTCTGAATTATCACTGTCAGATTCTGCCCATTTGGACTTGCTCTCCTCTGCTAGAAGCACCTCATGTTTCTTTCTGTATGATTTATTATCATCCTTATTTCTTCCCTTGTGCTCGTAAGATTTCTTTCTCTTTTCAGTTGAGCCTAGACTGTCTTTTTTTTTTTTAGGACATTCAGCATTAAAGTGACCAGCTTTGCCACAGTTGTAGCAAGCATTAAGTTCTTCCTTTGAGTTATTTCTATGATATTATCTTTGAAAGTTTCCTTGATTTCTTCTCATAAATCTTCCAAATTTTTTGACAAATAATGACATAGCTCATTGCTTAAGTGATCAGCAGATTTGTCAACTAAACCAGTTGGTTCCAGTTTGACAGCAGTTAGGGCAGTTGTAGCAGCTGGTGTAGAAAGTTCCCCTTATCTAATTTGCAACTCAAACTCATAGGCTTTTAATCAGAAAATAAATCATGAAGTTCGACCTTGTTCAGGTCCTTCGATTCTCGCATTGCCATGGTCTTAACATCCCCATTCCTCGGGAAGACCTCTGACTACTTTCAGTGCTACCTATTTATTTAAATACACCTTTCCGAGTGCATTCAGTTCGTTTACTATGCTACTGATTCTTTCATCATATTCGTGCATGGATTCTCCAATCTTCATCTTGATATTGTCAAATTTTTGAATAGCAACAGATGCCTTCGCAGAGCTGAAACAGTTTCTCCCAGATTTCCTTAGCATTTTTGCACATTTTATTTTCCTGAAAATGACTTTATCCAGCGTTTTCTACAAAATGTTTTTAACCATGTTGTCCAAGTTGGCTTTTCTCTTATCTTCAGCCATCCATTCGTCTCGGGGTTTTTAATGTGGTGTGGTGCCCCATCAATTATGACAACAGCAGTGTCTGCCTTTAATATTTTCATGTGTCCGTCTGTGATAACGTACCACGTGTGATCGTCTTGTGCAGCTAGAAGAGCCTGCATTCTAATTTTCCAATTATCAAAATCCTCTATGGAGAACATTGAAATTTTGTTGAATGAAGACAAGATAATTAGTTGTTAGAGTAGCACGTCGAGCCAAGTGTTGGCCGAGTGTTCACAATGAAACTCTATGTATAAAAAATCTTTATTTTAATAATATTTGAAATTATTGTTTTGGCACACTTTATCTGTATACCCATGCTAGTTTCATAGATAAAGTACTTGAATATACAAATAGTAGAAAGAATATGAGATGCTCATATGATGAGTATCATGAAACACATATTTGGAATACTGTATATTCTAAACAGTTCCTAGTCGATTCAGCCACCACTAATAAGGATATAGGCCGCTTGAGTTCGAGACTAGTATCTGCGATATGAGTATCATGTTTCATTGGTAGGGGACATTGTGATGTCCAAATATGCAGATAGGTGCTCCTTGTAGAGTGCACTGAACAACCCTCCATATAGGACTTTCCAAGTGGTTCTCACTTATCGAGTGGAAACGTCCTAGTTTATGGTTGTACACCATTAGTCCTTATGATCCGGGACAACATTGAGACTCTATATGCTAGCATTGCACTTTGACTTGTTTACCGACTCTCATGGGGTCATCAAGTGGCAAGGTTGGGTTTTCTGTCAAAACATAAACGAGTCGATACTTTGTATTCAAGGATTCACCACTTACCTTCAGGTATGGATATCCTATGTGATCACATGTATATGTAGTATGAAATCTCTGATCATAGTATGGTGGTAATTATGAAAGGGGTTTCATAGATTACACCATCGATACAACTACGACATGACACATAGTATCGATTCATTGACAACTCTCGATATACCAATGGTTGTCGAATCGGTCAGGATATATGAGTCGAAGAGACCGTCCTGTACGCTAACCATAATTGAATGGTTTTTGCAGGCACTGTCATTTGATACCTAGAGAATCATGTAAGCGATGCTGCTAGGAGTTTAACATGATTGGTTGGATATTATCAGACTTGAGTTCTGACGTTCATGTTATCAAGGAGTTGATAATTAAGAATGGAGCAATTGGGGTATGCTCGTATAAGACATGTTTAGTCCAAATCACATGGATATGTAACCCACGGCTAGTTGTATCAATGAACCATTGAGGGCCACACAAGTGTTAACTTTCTAGATCCCGTTGAGAAGTAAAATGGTTCAATGTGTTGAACGGCTTATAAAGGAGTTTGTAAGCGTAAGGAAAAAATAGAAGTATGACTTCTATAAGGAGAATGTAACTTTTAATTTGAAGAAGTGTTCCTAAATTAAAAGTTGGCCAAACAAATAATGTATTTGAAAATTGTAATTTTCATAAATATTATTATGGAATAAATTAAATTAATGAAGTGTTGAATTAATTAAACACTAGTGGGCTTAGTAGAGTCCAAATAATTAAATTATTTCAAGTGTTGAATTAATTAAACAACATTGGGCCTTGTAGAGCCCAATTAGAAATAATTATTCAACTATTGGGCTTGAGTAAAATCAAGTAATGTTTAATTGTTCTCAAATTTGTTTGAGACAATTAAATTAAAGTCCATGGATTTTGTAATTGTTACAAGACCAAATAGGAAAGCATGCACGGGAGGTGAGGAGTTGGGAGACAACTTTCTCAACATCCAAGGCATAGCATGCCTTTGGGGACACACAACACCTTTTTGAACAACCAAGAAACTCTTCCTTCTCTCCCATAGCATAGTGTGGCCGAAATTTTGCATGTTCTTCTCCTTCAATTTCTTCTTCAATTGTTGAGAAAAGAAAACACTTCTCAAAAGAAAAATCCTCTTATTTTTCTAGGGCAAAATAAGAGGGGTTCTAGCTTGTTGGTGGTGTATTTGAGCAAGGAATGCTCATTGGAAAGCTTGTAGATTGGGTCATCCCTACGAGAGCTTAGTTTTTTGACGACTAAGTTGGAGTCAACATCAATCTTGAGAGATTGATAGGTATATTTTTTTAAACACACTATGTATGACATATTTTTGTGTTTTTGTATTTGCTACACATTATAGGCTTAAGGTGTTCGATTTTCTTGCTACAAAAATCATTTTGAAACATCCATTGCGCATACGGGCACCTTAATCGATCCCCTTTCATTAGTTTGTATATTGGAATATTCAGGAACAAGATTTAATTGCTCTGATACCACTTGATAAGATCAGTTAAATGTGAAAGAGTGTTTAGAAGGGGGGGTTGAATAAACACTAACAATTTTCGCAACCTTTTCTCTTTTTGTGAGTCGTTTAGTGATAAACTGATACTCGAGAATCTTGAAAATCGATATCATTTAGTTAACAACATAATGAAAATAAACTGACTGATAGATATAAGAAGACGCAGGATTTTATGGATGTTTGGAGATTTCAAACGCACATACATCACCCCTTCCATCACTAAGATAGGGTATTCACTAAAAGACATTGATCGATACAAAGTGTTATACAGATCCACTTCAGTTATGGAATTAACAATGCCAAACTAAACTCTTAGTTACAAACAAGTTTATAGTACTCGAATGGACTGAAATAATTTAGCACAACTGATCTCCTCAAGATCAAGTATTAAAGCAATAACATTTTGTGCTTGTGAGCTCGAAGTATAGCCTTGAATGCTATAAATGTATACACTAGGCATGAGCAAATATTTCATCAGCGTAATAGTTCAGTCGAAAGAATAGTATAATAATCGGGTTGATTCAGACTTGGAGAGATCAAAGAGTTTCTCAGCTGCTCTTCTCTGCTATTTATAGGCTTTGCCTCCAACGGTACTATTGAATACGATTTGAAACTTTCTATCTCTTGATTACCACGTCAACATTCTTCTGACAGACGTACACTGCAGCTTTTCTAAAATGCGGCGATCCCACTACTTGTTGTAGTCGGCTTTTGTACATTTGTTGGTTGAACTTCATTTCCTTAATTGATGACGTGTACTGCTGAAAGATCTGCTGATAAAATGTAGCTGATAAACTCAAAACTGTTTGTAATAACTGATCAGTTACAACTGATTGTAACTGATCAGTCAGTTGTCTGCGTAGTTCATTTTGCTAGTCCAATTGCTTTTGAGAATCTGCGTACTAATCTTCAGTTATGGGCAACCGATAGTTTGCGTATTTTAGATCAATTTCTATTAGTCTTCTTGATCAGTTAGTTCAATCTCTTAAGAATTCAGTTTGTCAAACTTCTGAAATTTAGTTTCCAACAACATGTCAAACATATGCATATTTCGTAACAAAACAATGCAACATAATAAATCTAATAGTTTCTCATGCATAAACACACAAATCAACATATAATGATGTGAATGATGAGATAAATGAGATTTTGGGCGTGCCTTTGCGTTTATATTCTCAAAACCTTAGAGATCACATAGAACTTGCACGAGAGAGGCGGTGAAGGATTTCATTGCAAACTTGGGAGAATTTTCGAAGGAGGAAGCTGGGTTTTTCAAAAATTGTTGTTGTTGCTGCAAGGTGTGGGGCGGCCGAAGTGTAGGGAGATTAGGTTAGGGTTTAGGTTTTTAATAAAATAATTAGTGTTAATGGGCCCCTTAACTAAAAATAGAGAGATTAAAAGGATTTTAGGCCCATTAAGCAGTAAAATAATCTCATTAAATCCAAAAACACTCCCGAAAAATATATCGTTTAAGTACGTTTTTGAAAATATTGCTCGAACCCTCGACTTGCTATTATTTACATACCGGTTGAAAATATGGTTTGTTGAGTAAAAATACCTTAACAAAGCCCATTTTCGAAAAACATAAATATTTACATCATATATTAAATAATTATTTAATAAAAATACTTTCCCTTAACTGTCCCTGGTCTCCGTTCCTTGTTCGAGTACGAAATACTGCTAAAAACCCTAGTAAATATAATCTTAATGAGCCAAGAATTAAAACACATATTCATGTCACAATCATGCATTAAAAATAATTAATTAAAATACTCAAGAAATTTGATAACATGCATGCATGTGGTTCACGTGGACCCTCAAATTTTTGGGACGTTACACAATGAGATAGCTGAACATGGTCGTGAAAGGGATCGATTTTAGGTGCCCGAATACGCAACGGAAGTTCAAAAAATTTCGATTTTTACAAGAAAAATTCGAGCACCTCTTGTACTAAGATGTAACATATACAAAAACACAACTATGACATTCATAGGGTGTTGAGAAATCATTACCTATCAATTTCTTGAGATTGATGATGGCTCCAACTTAGTTGATATACAACTAAGCTCTTCAAGGCAAGACAAATCTACAAGCTTTTACTTCAAAATCAAGCCCACCACCAAACTTAAAAGATCCACCTTACACTTGCACTAGAAAATGTAGGGTATTTTTCTTTGAGAAGAGAATTGTTTCTCCAACAACTGATGAAAAAAATGAGGGAGAAAAGCAAGAAGAAATTTCAGCCAAGTGAGTGTCTAGACAAGGGAGGATGAGTTGCCTTGGGGTTGCAAAAAGCTAAAAGAAAAAGTTTCATGCCATACAATTTTTTAATGAAAAGTATTCCCCAACTCTTCACCTATCAAGCATGCAATTTGAGTGGGCTTGTAACAATTTACAAGGCCCATGGACTTCAATTTAATTGTCTCAAACATATTTGAGCGCAATTAAACTTTACTCGATTTTCCTCAAGTCCACTAGTTAAATAATTATTTCCAATTTGGGCTCTACAAGGCCCAATGTTATTTAATTAATTCAACACTTGAATTAATTTAATTATTTGAATTCTACTAGGCCCACTAGTGTTAAATTAATTCAACATTTGAATTAATTTAATTTAGTCCATAATAATGTTTATGAAAATCACAATTTTCAAACACATTAATTATTTGGCCAACTTTTAATTTAGGAACACATTCATAAATCAAAATTACATCTCCCTCATAGAAGTCATACTTCTATTTTTCCTTACGCTTATAAACTCATTTATAAGCCGTTCAACACATTGAACTATTTTAACTTCTCAACGGGATCTAGAAAGCTAGTACTTGTGTGGCCCTCAATGGTTCATTGATACAACTAGCCGTGAGTTCACATCTTCATGTGATTCGGACTAAACATGTCCTTGTACGAGCATACCCCAATTGCTCCATTCTTCCTTATCAACTCCTTGATAACAAGAATGTAAGAACTCCAGTCTGATAGTACCCAACCAATCATGTTAAATGCCTAGCAGCATCGCTTACATGATTCCCTAGGTATCAAATGATAGTGCCTGCAAGGACCATTCAATTATGGTGAGCGTACAGTACGGTCCCTTCAACTCATATATTCCGACCGATTCGACAACTATCGGTGTATCGAGAGTTGTCAATGAATCGATACTATGTGCCATGTTGTAGTTGCATCGATGGTGTAATCTATGAAACCCCTTTCATAATTACCACCATACTCTGATCAGAGATTTCATACTACATACACATGATATCACATAGGATATTAATACCCGAAGGTAAGCGGTGAATCTCCGACTACAATGCATCGACTCCTATATGTTTCGACAGAACACACAACCTTGCCACTTGATGACCCCTTGAGAGTCGGTTAACAAGTCAAAGTGTAGTACTAGCACATAGAGTCTCAATGCTGTCTCGGGTCATAAGGACTAGTGGTGTACAACCATAACTAGGACATTTCCTGTAAAGCCCAAAAATTAGTATACGTAAAATCCATGCATTTATTTAATTTAAGAAATTTTACTATTTTAATTAATTATGTTTATTTGATGCACGTTAAAAATATTTTATCGAGTTTATGTTTCAGGCGAATATTCGATGCGGGATCGAGGAAAATGACCGGCGATGATTTTTACAATTTTAAAATGTGGTATTTTATTTCAAGTTAAGAAAATGGCATTTTTAAATAATTTATGAAGTTTTAATATTTTTAAAGTCTAATTTAAATATTAAGTTATTTTAAAATTTTAAATTTTTAAAGTTTATCAATTGTGTATTTTATTTTAATTTTTGGGATTTTTAGTAAAATAATAGTTAGTTAGTATTTTAATTAGCTTGTTAATTAAATAATTTAGTCAATAATATACTAACTATAACACACCCACACGTTTCTCTCACTTTGTTTGACAAACAAACACACACACACCTTCACTTATTCACAAACACACAGACCTTCAGCATATATACAACACACACCCACATTTCATTTAAAACATGTTTGAAGAGTAGCAAAGTTTTCCTTGAGTTCTTTAAGCAACCGTTCCCTTCCTCTCAAAATTTTCCAGCACATTTCTTTGAGTTTATTTCAAGAAAAATTGAGCCACGATCGTCCGGATCAACCTTCGCATCGTCTCCGCTTCGGTATCGTCGTTACGGTATTTTTAAATATCAAAAGGCACGTATAATATCGATCATGTCATATTATGCGTGTGTTGTTATTTATGCTTAAAATCATGTGTATGATGTGTAGAAGTTTGAGCAAATATGTTGGGACAGCTTTTGAAACGATTTTTAGATCTACAATTTTCGTTTTTATGGTTCTGGTAAAAACTGCGAAATTTCGGTTCATATTTTGAGAAAACTTTCAACAACAAAAACGTAGAACTTTTCGATGTTTTCGATTTGATATAAAATTCGAAATATTTGGATAAGAAATGAGTGAGTTATGATTGTTTTCGTGGGACTGCTCAAACTGCGACTTTTATGAAAATGTGTTCTTGACATGTTTCTTGAAGTTATTTGTTGCAGGCTCCGTTAGACATCACCGGGCTTGTGTTACTGCATTTAGATATGTTATGAGATGTGTTTAGGTGTTATTTGGTGGTTTGTTTGGGTCGGTATTGGCTTGGAATGTAATAGAAGTCGTAGGAAGCGAAACGATGTCGAATTACGGCTTATTGTTGTATTGAAGTTATTTGTCGATGTTTGGGGTATTTGTATGGGTTTTGTTGGAAATCTTATTCCGGAGTTTGACAAATTAACCAACTGAACCAAGTAACTGAATCAAGCAACTGATTTACGCATTGAAGTTACTAACTGGTTACGTAACTGATCGTTCAGCTATTATTTAAGCGCCTCAACCATCGATCAGTAAAGTGTGTTCCTAACTGAACACGTCATCAATTGATTGCGACAACCGACATATAGTACAGTCTAACTGCAACAGTAGTAGTGGAACGCCGCATTTCAGAAAGTTGCAGTGTACGATCTGTCAGAGAATATCGACGTGGCAAACAATGGCTGTTATTCAAATAAATGTTACCGTTGACAGAAGCCTATAAATAGTCGAAGAGAGCAGCTGAAGAACTACCGATTCTGAACTACTCATTTTACTTGCTGTTACTCTGCGAAAATATTCTCTCAACTTCGTCAAATCAAAGCTCAAGCTTATCAGTTATATCAGTAGCATTCAGGCTACGTTTTGAGCTAGAAAAAGCACTTTGTAATCTTCGATAAATTGTACAAGTTGTGCTAAGATCAGTTGTAATCTGTAAAAGAGTTGTTAACTAAGAGTTTCAGTTTTGGCAATAGATAAGTCCAAACTGAAGTGGGTCAGTACACGTTATTGTATTTGATCAAAGTCTTTTAGTGAATATCCTATCTTTGTGATAGAAGGGGTGACGTAGGAGTTATTCAAGTCTCCGAACATCCAGAAACATTTCCTGTGTTATTTACTTTCAGTTATCCATTCTATCTTTTAGTCAGTTAGTTTTCCGCAACTGTTTTATTCAGTTTAACTGATTGTTATCGACCGACGAGATACTTGAGTCAGTTTGTAACAAAACTGAACCCAACCTTTCGAAGAAGTTTTAATTTAGCAAGTGTTTATTCAACCCCCCCCTTCTAAACACTTTCACCCTGACTTAACCGATCCTATCAAGTGGTATCAGAGCGAAGTTTATCTTGTCATAGAACATATTCTCTCAACTGATTCATTATGTTTTCTTTCAACAAAATTCCTATGTTTTCCAGGGAAGACTTTGACGACTGGAAAATCAGAATGCAGGCTCATTTAGCTGCACAAGATGATGATATGTGGTACGTCATAACTGACGGGCCAATGAAAATTCTGAAAGCAAACACAGCAGTTGCCATCACCGAAGGGGCACCTCATAGAATCGAAAAACCCAGAGATGAGTGGACTGCTGAAGATAAAAGAAAAGCAAACCTTGACAATGTAGCCAAGGACATACTGTATAAAACACTGGACAAGATAACGTTCAGTAAGATCAAGATGTGCAAGACAGGAAAAGAGATATGGGAAAAGCTGATTCAGTTATGTGAGGGAAATGAGCAAACAAAGGAAAACAAACTTTCTGTTGCTGTACAGAAGTTTGACAACATCAAAATGAAAGCTGGAGAATCAATGCTTGAATATGATGAAAGAACCAGTGGAATCATAAATGAACTGAATGCACTTGGAAAAGTGTATACAAATAAAGAAGTGGCTCTCAAGATTATCAGAGGACTTCCCAGGGAATGGGATGTCAAGACAATGGCCATGAGGGAATCAAAAGACTTGAACAAAGTTGAAATTCATGATTTGTTTGCTGATCTGAAAGCTTATGAGTTTGAGTTACAAACTCGAGGAGAAGCAGAACCATCAACACCTTCAGCAACTACTGCTCTAACTGCTATAAGAACAGAACCAACTGGTTCAGTTCAGAAAGCTGCAGATCAATTGAGCAATGATGCTATGTCATTGTTTATCAGAAAGTTTGGTAGATTCATGAGGAAGAATCAGGGAAATTTTCAGAAGAGCTACCAAAGAAATAACTCCAGAGAAGAATCAAACGCTTGCTATAACTGTGGTAAGCCAGGACATTTCATTGCTGACTGCCCAAAACCAAAGAAGGACAGTCAAGTCTCAACTGAACGAAAAAAGAAATCATATGAGCACAAAAGGAGACCTAAGGATGAAAGGAAAACCTATAAAAAGAAGCATGAAGTACTCCTAGCTGAGGATAGCAAAGCCAAATGGGCAGAGACTGACAGTGATGAGTCAGAAGCAGAAACTTCATACAGTTCTAGTGAAGAAGAGGAAGAAGTCAAGTGTCTGATGGCTGATGAGACAGAAGATCAATCAGACAATCAGCAGGTATTCGACTTTAGCTCAACTGATTTCACTAGAGAAGAGCTTATTTCGACTCTTCATGACATGGTCAGCGAGTATCAAAAGCTTGCTTTATCATTTGATAAAGCCAGAGCAAAGCAAGATGATCCCTTGGACAACAATACTAAAACTGATCAGTCAGTTGATATGTTGAGTCTAAAAAGGGAAATTGCTGAGCTCAATGCTGAAAAGAGCAGGAATCAATTGTTGATTCAAAAATTGATGCTTGAAAATGCAAAGCACAACGAGCTCATTCAGGCTTGGAATAAATCTTCTGCAGCTCTAACTGATATTCAAAATTCGCAAAAATCAGTTGCT
Organism: Primulina eburnea; assembly: GCF_022965805.1. Taxonomy (NCBI): domain Eukaryota; kingdom Viridiplantae; phylum Streptophyta; class Magnoliopsida; order Lamiales; family Gesneriaceae; genus Primulina; species Primulina eburnea. The sequence goes on along the minus strand of NC_133107.1, from coordinate 26,951,911 downwards.
GACAAGACTGGACTAGGGTTCAGTAGTCAAAGTGAGATATCTTCCAATGATACTCAGCCACAACTGAATATGGACAAAGGAAAATTCATTCGCTTTGTCAAATCAGTCGTGGAACAAGAACAGCTTGAACCAAGTAAACTGATTGAACCGCCCATTGAGAACAAGAACAAGGCAAATAGATATGGTATTGGATATAGTCCAAAAGTTTCAACTGACTCTCGTGGTCAAACATCGAAAAGAATCTCAAAACTTTTTTCAAATGAATACTCCAACTACTATAACTGTAAGCCTGTTCAGAAACGATATAGGCTGAACAATCAGTTGGGAAAGGCAAAATCACATATTGCTTCACCTATGCATCACACACAAAGCACACACAAAACGAGAAAGACCATATGGAATACAGCAACTGGACGGTCAGTCAGACTGATCCAAGTTTGGATTCCTAAAGGACTAATCAACTTTGGACCCAAATAAACAAAGGGTACCACAATCTTATTTTGTATTTGACTGCAGGTAACAGGTACAAGCACTGGATCTATATGGTATCTAAACAGTGGATGCTCACTCCACATGACAGGAGATTCAAGGTTATTATCTCAACTAGTCAAATACACTGGACCAAACATCAGTTTTGGAGATAACTCGAAAGGTAAAACTGTGGGTAAGGGTAAGCTTATCCATGGTAACTTCACCATTAATGATGTTTTGTTAGTCGAGAATCTTAAGTATAATCTGATAAGCATCAGTCAGTTATGCGATAATGGATTTTCAGTTCAATTTGACAAACTTATTTGCTCAGTCAAAAACTCAACTGATGAGATCATTCTAACTGGCAAAAGATGTGGAAACACATACAAAGTCAGCTGGAATGATCAACCTTATGCACCAGTATGTTTTATTGCTTCAAAATCTACCAAAAACTGGTTATGGCATAAGAGATTAAACCACCTGAATTTCAAATCTATTGCATATTTGAGTAAACATGATCTTGTTACTGGGCTGCCCAAAATGGATTTTACAAAAGACAAAATTTGCTCAGCATGTCAGTTTGGCAAACAAATAAAATCTTCTTTTAAGAACAAGGGTCGTAAATCTTCTTCCCGATGCTTAGAACTGTTACATATGGATCTCTTTGGTCCAATACCAGTCATGAGCTTAGGGGGAATGAAATACACCTTGGTGGTTGTAGATGATTTTTCTAGATTCACATGGGTCATTTTTCTCAAGACCAAAGACCAAACTGCTGCTCAACTGATCAAGCTTTTCAAAAGATTATTAAATGAAAAATCAGTTGGAATTGATAGAATCAGATCCGATCGAGGAACTGAATTCATCAATCAAATTCTTTCAAACTATTTAGAGAATACTGGAATCAAACATGAGCTCTCAGCAGCAAGAACTCCTCAGCAAAATGGTGTAGCTGAAAGGAGAAATCGAACACTTAAGGAAGCTGCTAGAACAATGCTTGCTGATTCTAGTATCTCTCAAAGGTTTTGGGCAGAAGCAGTAAACACTGCGTGTTACACTCAAAACAGATCAATGATTAATAAGAATCATTTGAAAACACCGTATGAGATCTGGCATGGAAGAAAAAGTGTGGTTTCTTACTTTAAAATATTCGGCTGCAGATGTTTTATACTCGACAATGGTAAAACTCATTTAAAAGCTTTTGATGCTAAATCTGCAGAAGAAATATTTCTTGGTTATTCATCAGTAAGTAAAGCTTACAGAGTCTTCAACAAAAACACTTTAAATGTTGAAGAATCTATTCATGTTGTTTTTGATGAAACTATACTAACTGATAAGCCAACTGATACAGTTGAGCTAGCTGACAGATTTACAGATATCAGTTTGGAGGATGATGATGAAGAAGATATTCATATTAATCAAAGCAATCTCCAAACACCTGAACCTGAGATATTAGATCAGGCTGTTGAATTGGAAGCTAATCAGTTAGTAGAACAAACAAATGAGATTCAGTTGCCAACTGAAACAGCTCCAACTGAAACTGAAACCAATCAGTTACCTACTGAAGCAGTTACCAATTTGGAATCAACAAATGCTGAACTCAGATGGAAGAAATCACATCCTCCAGAATTGGTGATAGGTAATCCATCTGATCCGGTAAGAACGAGAAATCAAATGCTTAACTTATTCATTCATTCAGCTTTTGTATCTCAACTGGAACCAAAGAAAACTGATGAAGCTCTTGCTGATCCTAACTGGATAAATGCTATGCAAGAAGAGCTAAATCAGTTTATCCATAATAATGTCTGGAACTTAGTTCCAAGACCAATTTCCAAAACTGTTATAGGTACAAAATGGGTATACAGGAACAAACTGAACGAGGATGGTTCAGTTGTGCGCAACAAAGCAAGGCTAGTTGCACAAGGATACAGGCAGGAAGAAGGAATTGATTATGATGAGACATATGCACCAGTTGCAAGACTGGAAGCAATAAGAATATTCCTGGCCTATGCATCATTCAAAAATTTCAAAGTGTACCAGATGGATGTTAAAAGCGCATTTCTGAATGGACAGTTGCAGGAAGAAGTCTTTGTTGAACAACCTCCAGGTTTTGTTAATCATCACCTTCCTGATCATGTCTATCATTTGAACAAAGCCTTATATGGTCTTAAACAAGCTCCAAGAGCTTGGTACGAAACTCTTTCAAAATTTCTAACTGACCATGATTTTTCTGTTGGATCAGTTGATAAGACGTTGTTCAAATTTTCTAAGAATGATCATATTTTACTTGTTCAAATTTATGTTGATGATATCATATTTGGGTCAACTAACCCCAAATTATGTGAGAAATTTGCTAAGTTGATGCAGGAAAAATTCGAAATGAGCATGATGGGTGAACTTACATTCTTTCTTGGATTACAAGTGAAACAATTGGATTCAGGCACCTTCATCAGTCAAACAAAATATACAAAGGAATTGCTAAAGAAATTTGGCATGGAATCGTGTTCAGCTGCAAGCACTCCCATGAGCTCATCAGTTAAACTAGACACTGATCAAAGGGGAATATCAGTTGAGACGACGCTTTACAAAGGTTTAATAGGTTCATTATTGTATCTAACTACTAGTCGTCCTGATATTGTGTTTGCTGTCTGTATGTGTGCTAGATTTCAGGCAAATCCTAAGCAATCACATTTTGCTGCTGCCAAACGTATTTTGAAATATCTTAAAGGCACACAAAATGTTGGGTTATGGTATTCTAAAGACTCATCTTTCAATTTAGTTGGTTATTCAGATGCAGACTATGCAGGATGTAAACTTGATCGAAAAAGTACAAGTGGATCATGTCAGTTTCTAGGAGACCGACTGATTTCTTGGTTCAGCAAAAAGCAAACATCCATAGCAACTTCCACAACTGAAGCAAAATATCTTGCTGCTGGAAGCTGTTGTGCCCAACTGCTCTGGATTCAGCAACAACTGAGAGATTATGGAGTTGATGCTAAAGAATCACCTATATTTTGTGACAACACAAGCACAATTGCTATAACCTACAATCCAGTTCTTCACTCTCGAACCAAACACATAGATGTCAGACATCACTTCATCAGAGATCATGCTCTCAAGAAGGAAATCAGACTGGAATACGTCTCAACTGAACAACAAGCAGCTGATATCTTCACCAAACCACTACCCGAGACTAAGTTTTCTCATTTTAGAAATATACTTGGTTTAATTGAGTTATCTTAAATCAGCTCAATGGACATACATCAGCTGTTCATTTTTTTTTTGTCGCTTATTAGTTTTGTTTCGTTCTGTTTTAGCATCTTATCAATTTCTGAGACTGATAAAACTGATCTTTGCAAAATATAACAAAACTAAAAATACTAGCTTTTCATTAATAACTGTAAAAATTCTTTTTGATTACATCCTTCAGTTCTTGATCAACAGACTCCTTCCAGTTCTTTAACCATGCTCCCAAGTCTTCAACTTGAATGGAAACAAAGCTGGGTGATGCAGCTACATTCTCCAGGAGTTTCTTCTCTTTACGGAGCATTAACTCGTAAAGATTGTCAGGTCTGAAAAAGTCTTCCACGTTGAACTCATGCAGTCGGGCTCGATACTTCTCGAGCTTTCTCTGTTGTTTGGGAGTGGTAGCCATTTCATTCTCCCAGAGGAAATGGAGCCCCTGGAGATTTTCTTGATATTGAAGGATATACAGGAAAACTTCGTCTTCTACTTGCATCTTCATGCGCTCCAAAGCTGTCTTCATTATCTCTTCTACCTTCATCAAAGTTTTAGAAGTACCAGCACCTGCCATTTTCTTCTACTAACCTTGTTTCATAAAGATATTTGTTACTGACCGCTTCAATCTTATTTATAGAACAGGATGAGGAAGACGAAAGGACTCTACTTTTTCGACGTCGATCAATCTTCTAAATTTCAGGATTTATTTAATCTGGTCTTAAGTGTTGTCTTTCTTATTAATGCTTGTATTAAGGGGGAACATTAAGGGTTAAGAAGTTAACTGACAAGACAGCAGTTGATAAATAAGAAACAAGATTCATTCATTAACAGGATCTGAAGAAATTCTCTCTGATTACATCAAGATATTTTTGTTCCATATAGCTCATCCATATGGACACCCATCCTCTTATTGCTGGAGTAGAACTCTTGCCATAGCTGTGTGAGCGGATGAGCTTCCTCAAAGCTCCTCTTTCTTTGTACACCATCAACTGATAGATATGCGGGTCATCAAAGAAATCAAAAGTTTCGGAAACGTGCAAACGTTCCCGGTACTTGCTTATTTTGGCCATCAGTCGTGGAGTATTCACCTCTCCACTATAGTACAAAACTTGAAGTTCCTGCAGTCTTTCCCAAAGGCCTAGCACCTCATCATATATCTGCTCTTCTATAGCAGATCTCATTTTGGCCTCAGCTGCTTCCATGAAAGTCGTAGCATCGTCAGGAACTCTTGAACTTCCAGCTCTTGCCATTTGTGTTTGTTGCTTAAATGATATATGTTTAAATCTAACTGATTTACTTGTATTTATAGCACAGGATGACGCAAGATGAATTGATGACGTCAGCCGACGATTAATCTCCTAAGCAATAAGATTTTCTTCTGTTTTAATGCTTAAACCTTCAGTTTCTGCATGTTTTAAGGGGGAATAATCTGATTTAAAATGATAACTGAGAAGTCAGTTGTTAGCAAAGTCTCGACTGAACTCGCTCAATTTTTATTAACTGACAGTTCAGTTGAGAATTTTTCTAATCTTCTCACATACGTTATTCATTTAATCATATCTTATTCAGATGTACCAACGTGACTGATTTACCAGCATTAAATGCTCTCTGACAACCAATCAGAGGTTGCAGCGTGACACTTTCCAAATCATTTGAATTATCCACTTGCTTAGTACACACATACACACGTTTTTTTTAATTTTTCATGGACTGACACGTGTCCGATAATTCAAACAGTCACACATTTCATTACTTTACCCGCTTAAATTCAGTTCATCGTCCTTACGCTTTCAGCTATTCTAAGTTCTCAGAGTTTATCACAAAACTTATTCTCTCTTCGTTTCAGGAATCTACGCATCTTCAGAAATGGCGAATCAAACACCAGCATACATAATGAATGCAATGGCGATAAATTTTGGATCCATTCTATCCTTTGGGGACACTGAAGTAAAGAAAGTATTTCAAAAACTAGACACAGCTGGGTTGAAGAAATTCTTGGGCCAATATTCTCAGGAAATATACGTAAAGGAGATTCAAGAATTCTATTCTTCTGGGCAAATCAATGATGCTGGAGAAATTGTTTCAACAATCAACAACCAACAACTGATAATATCCGAGGATTTATTCGGAGAAGCCTTTCTACTGCCATCTGATGGCATGACCCTTCTATCAGAGGTAAAAGCATCAGACGTAGAGGAGATGCAAACTAAACTCTCAACTGATGGGCAGAAGATCAAAGTCTCAGACCCAAAGAAGGAACTAAAGCAAGAGGTACAGTTGTTAGCAGATATTGTTGCAAAGGGTCTTCTCGCTAAAGCAGGTTCTTTCGCTGCTTTGACCCTTGAGAAATTTCAAGCCATGACGATCATCATGACGGAACGGGAGTTTAACTGGAAACATTTTCTGTTTACAATTTTGAAGAATATGTTTGTCTCACCGAAAAAGTCTAAAGGATTTGCTGTGCAGATCAGTTATTTGATGAAAGTCAAAGGTTTGGTGGGTGATGATTCTGAGACAACGGCAAAGTTCAAGGTCTTTAATGCCAAAAACTCCCAGCCCATCAAAATCAAATTGGATATCTCCCCTGCTAACTTTATTGAAGTAAAGAAGGAGATAGGAGATCAACAGACTGCTCCAAAATCAGTTAAGAAGGCCAAGTCTTTGGCTCAATCGAAATCAGTTAAGAGAAAACTGATAATAACTGAATCTGAGTCCGAGGAAACTCCTTCACCTACAATATCAAAGAAACCAAGGACTCGTAAGTCCAAACCAGCAAAATTTGAGGTCAATGTTCTTGCTGAAAAGACTCCTTCTTCAAGTACTCAAAAGCCCATTGAAGCAGTGCCCTTAAAAGTGGTTATTCCGGGCCAAACTGAAAAATCAGTCTTGATCAAAGCTCCTCAGACTAAGGTCAAGACCCCTGCTGTATTAGCCCAGGCTAGGCCAAAGGGTATTTCAATTATTGAAAGAGTTGAAACAACGAATACTGGACTTGATATTCCTCATATATTAAGTTCAGACAAGGGAAAAGAGAAGCTGATTGAAGAACCCAGACCCACCAACTCCATTCAAACTCACATTGATCTTGTATGGGAACAAGTCAATGATTTTGCTGCTACACAACTTGTGGCATATGATAGCTGGACAGCCTTCAGGACAGAAGTTTTTGCTAAACAACTGAAGAAAAAGTCCCAACTGGACAAATTTATTAAGTTGGAAGACATCGTTCTCAAAACTGTCAAGGCAGCTACAATTGTCCAGGCTCTGCATCGCAGGAATTATTTCTTTGATCAAGTAAGGGCCAAGAAGTTGGCTCAGATTTTGGAATCTCTGAAAAAGAACTACACTCCCACTGATCCAACTGCTTATTCCGATAGAGCCGTGATCACTCAGCTGGATACTGATCTAATCGGAATCCAATCTCAAATCAAATTTTGGGAATTAGATCAGGAATTGGTGTTTCACAAAGGCACGTCTGCTGATGATGAAAGCAATACAGAGATGGTGACTGAGGAACCACAGCAGCAAACTATAAACACTGAACAGGTTTTTCTTTCAATTGAACTGCCAGTTCAGACTTCACCAGCTGCTGAAAAACAACTATACTCTGAGGCTGATCTCTCTTTTGCCACCATCGATGAAATAATCCAGACAGTAATGCAAGAATCTCCGAAGGATGCTCTTAGAACTGATTCAGTTGATCACTCCGTTGATCACTCTATTCCAAAAGATTCTACATTAGCTCAGCTAGATGTATCTGCTGAGAAGTTATCTCCAACTGAAGTGCCAGTTACCGAAACTGATCAATCTAAAGAGGTACCAGTTGTAGAGACCACTGGATCGCCTACTCTTCAAATTCTCTCTTCACCTCATTCAGTACAGGCAGAGATTGCTACAACTGATGTCAATATTTCTCATGAGATGGACAAGACTGATAAATCGTTGATCATTTTTGATCAAGCTACAAAAGGATCAGATTTCTCTCATCCTCCAGAAGTCTCAGACATGGATCTAGTTCTTAAAGAGATCCAAAATATGCAGAATAACATGAACAAAATGGTGACAGCAATGACGAATATGCAAAACACTCAGCTGTCCCACACCTTGAAACAAGATCAGTCTCATGAATTCAATAAAGAGCAATTGACTGAAATACAGGCGGACATTCGTTTATTATGTGCAGCAGTCCTCGAAGTTCAAAAATTCAAAGGAATAGCTGCTTGTATTACTACTTCTCAGAAATCTTCTAACAGTAAAGTTGATGCAGTTCAGACACTTATGTCCAGAAAAATGGATGCGCTACAGCTGCTCGTCCAGACTTCAATCGAAAATTTTTCTACCTCCATCTCCGTTCTATCAAATCACGTGTAGAGATTATCAGTTCAAGTAGCCCTGTTTGACAAAAAGGGGGAAGAACTGAAAGAGCTAATCAGGGATGAACTGAAAGAACTACTGAAGAAACAGAGAGAAGCCTAAATCTCTTGTTTATTGTATGATTCAGTTATGAGAATCTATTCAGTTTATGTTATCTACAATGGAGTCAGTTACTATTTCCTATGTTACTAAGTTTTGTCAAACACCATAAAGGGGGAAATTGTTGGAAATCTTATTCCGGAGTTTGACAAATTAACCAACTAAACCAAGTAACTGAATCAAGCAACTGATTTACGCATTGAAGTTACTAACTGGTTACGTAACTGATCGTTCAGCTATTATTTAAGCGCCTCAACCATCGATCAGTAAAGTGTGTTCCTAACTGAACACGTCATCAATTGATTGCGACAACCGACATATAGTACAGTCTAACTGCAACAGTAGTAGTGGAACGCCGCATTTCAGAAAGTTGCAGTGTACGATCTGTCAGAGAATATCGACGTGGCAAACAATGGCTGTTATTCAAATAAATGTTACCGTTGACAGAAGCCTATAAATAGTCGAAGAGAGCAGCTGAAGAACTACCGATTCTGAACTACTCATTTTACTTGCTGTTACTCTGCGAAAATATTCTCTCAACTTCGTCAAATCAAAGCTCAAGCTTATCAGTTTTATCAGTAGCATTCAGGCTACGTTTTGAGCTAGAAAAAGCACTTTGTAATCTTCGATAAATTGTACAAGTTGTGCTAAGATCAGTTGTGATCTGTAAAAAAGTTGTTAACTAAGAGTTTCAGTTTTGGCAATAGATAAGTCCAAACTGAAGTGGGTCAGTACACGTTATTGTATTTGATCAAAGTCTTTTAGTGAATATCCTATCTTTGTGATAGAAGGGGTGACGTAGGAGTTATTCAAGTCTCCGAACATCCAGAAACATTTCCTGTGTTATTTACTTTCAGTTATCCATTCTATCTTTCAGTCAGTTAGTTTTCCGCAACTGTTTTATTCAGTTTAACTGATTGTTATCGACCGACGAGATACTTGAGTCAGTTTGTAACAAAACTGAACCCAACCTTTCGAATAAGTTTTAATTTAGCAAGTGTTTATTCAACCCCCCCTTCTAAACACTTTCACCTTGACTTAACCGATCCTATCAGGTTTCAATCCATGTAATAACATCCTAGGATGAGTTTTGAGGTGTTGGTTCATGGTCCTTAGGCTTGGATTGAAAGGGTGAATGAATAAGCTAGTGAATGTTCGGGAGTTTGCAAGTTCAGTGTCTACCCGGACCCCTACACGGAGTCCGTGTCCGTTTTTCTTCAAAAATACGAAATTTTCGTGCCTACCCGGACCCGTACACGGACCCAAACACAGTGTCCGTGTACACCCTTTTCAAAAAAAAAAAAAAAATTAATTTTTTTTTTTTTTTTTTTAGGATTTGCTTCGGGGTTTTATATCATGGTTTAGCACCTTGGTTAAAATTTATTTATGTAAAATATAGGATTTGTTTTGTGGTTTTATGTCATGGTTTAGTACGATGATTATGCGAGGTCAAGTCCTGAGCGAACTAGAATGTCATAAGCTACTTATTCACTTTGGTGGTGAGCTCGAGTACCTACGTCTAAGACATGCAAGTTAAGTATTTAAAAATTCATGTTAGTATGTGCAACAACGGCCCCAGTCGAAGTCCAACGAATCCCTCAACGCCAAGTAAGTAAGTATGATGACGTGCAAAGAAAATATTTTAAGTTTTGGAGGTATGCTAAATGTCTTGTGACCAAAGTATGGTTAGGATTGGAAAGCGTTAAATTATGAACGGGGACCAATCCGCCCGTTAAATTATGAACGGGTTAGATCGAGGTTGGAAAGCGTTAAATTATGAATGGGGACCAACCAGCCCGTTAAATTATGAACGAGGATCTTATGTATGTGGCAGTTGATACGTCCCTGTCAGCCCAGTACTGTGGTTTGTCCAATCAGGCATTTATTATGTTATGGGTCACTTGCTTCGAAACATCCTCTACGAAAAATATTGAAGTTATATATGTTCAAGTATATTCAAGTATGCAAGTATGTTTATGAAAAGTTTAAGTTGATGGCACGTCTAATTATGTATGTATGTAAATTCAAGTTTATGAAGTAGGTTCAACTTTCAAGTATGTATGTTATATTTTGAAATTTTATGTGGTTATTATGTAGTACTTGCTATCTTCAGTTTATACGTGTTGAGTCTTTAGACTCACTAGACTTGATCGATGCAGGTGAGTATGTTGAGGAGGAGACAGGAGGTGGCGACCAAGGGGCAGGCTTGGACTGAGCAGAAGGCTAAACCCGAGGACCACTAAGTTTATGTTTTTATGAAAAGTTTAAAATACTCTGATTTTATGTTGGTTGTGAGACGTTTTGAATAAGTATGTTGTTAGAAAATTTTAGTTGGTGATGTTGATTTCAAATATTATTATGATGAATGATGAGTGACAACCGTATGGATTTTATGTTTAAGAAAATTTTAAATTTTTCCGCAGATTTTGAATGGTAAAAGTACGGTACGTTACAGTGGGTATCAGAGCCGTGTTCTTGAAAAGGGTTATGCCTACTGCCAGTCACAAGAAGCTCACGAAGTCCCATCCCCAGTCTGTAAGTTTTAAAGTTTTGAAATTATGTTATGTAGTAAGTGTTTAGTCATGATTCCAGCATGGGCATATTTAAAAATTTAAGTTTTGTGCATCTTATGCAATTTATATTATGTTCATGCATGTTGGGTAAATTTAGAACAGTATGCCTCCTAGACGTTTGATTGCCCATGGAGAAAGGGATGAGGACAGAGAGACTTATGATGGAGAGAGGGCCCCTCCTCCTCCTCCACCAGATATGCAGGCACAGATGCTTGCAGGCATGACTCAATTCTTCGCACAGTTTGCGGGGAACCACGCTGCAGCAATGGGTGCAGAGGAGAGACCCATGCCAGAAGCAGTGTATGAAAGGTTTAGGAGGATGAGTCCAAAGGAGTTCTCGGGTACCACTGACCCAATGATAGCCGAAGGATGGATCAAGTCCATCGAGGTAATCTTCGATTTTATGGAGCTGACCGATGCTGATAGAGTCAGGTGTGCCACGTTCCTTCTGTCAGGGGACGCTATTCTATGGTGGGAGAGCGCATCAGTGGCAGTGAATTTGCATACTTTGACTTGGATAGGATTCAAGGAATTGTTCTTCGTCAAGTACTTTACTGAAGAGGTAAGATCCCGATTGACCAGAGAATTTATGACGTTGCGTCAAGGAGACAGTAGCGTGGCAGATTTCGTCAGGAAGTTTGAGAGGGGGTGTTACTTTGTACCCCTGATTTCTAATGATGTCCAGGCAAAGATGAGACATTTTATGGATGGTTTGCGGCCTATCTTGCGCCGTGATGTGAGGGTAGCTGGCCCTACTACATATGCAATTGCCGTTTCTAGAGCTTTGGCGACAGAACAAGATCTGAGGGATATCGAGGCGGACAGGCAGGGCAAGAGGCCCTATCAGGCACCGCCGCAACACCAGCAGCAGCAGCATCAGCGACCTCAGCGTAAGAGGCCTTACAAAGGACCGCCGGGGAAGAAGCCGTATCAGGGACCGCCGATGGGCAAAGGTCCAGTTCAACAGCAGGGGGCACCTCAGAAGCCCGTTATTTTCCCAGTGTGTCCTAAGTGCAACCGCCAGCATCCAGGGCCATGTTTGTATTGATCAGGCAAATGCTTTAAGTGTGGAGCCAGTGACCACATGCTGAAAGAGTGCCCGCAGTGGAAACAGCCAACTCAGGGCAGAGTGTTCGTCGTGCATGCACAGGAAGCGAATCCAGACACTACCTTACTGACCGGTAAACTTTCTTACCTAAACTCAGTATTATTTTTCGTGAGTGTTGGAATTTTATTGAGATTATTAGTGTGCTCGTAATATTTTTGAGTGACTTAGAATATATCGATCTCTTCTATGCTCAAGGATAATGTTAGTAATTTTGGGATATAAGTTTCGTGTTGTGCTAACGTCTCTCAGGAAGTATTTTCATTAAGAGAATAGCTACTCAGGCCTTGATAGACTCAGGAGCCACCCATTCATTCATCTCAGAGACGTTCGCTAGTCACTTGGATATCAAGACCATCGGCCTCGACGTGAATTATTCAGTGACAGTCCCATCAGGGGAAGAGCTGTTAGCTACTAGAGTGGTCAGAGATATTGATCTAGAATTGCATGGCCATTTAGTGTATGCAGATTTGATCCTGCTACCAATGCCAGAGTTCGATATTATTTTGGGAATGGACTAGCTGACTAAGAACAGAGTTCTGATTGATTTCCAGAAAAGATCAGTACTGATTAGACCGTTGGGAATGGAGCAGTTTTTATTTGAGCCATCCAGATGGAAGAGTTTTCCTCGCATGATCTCCTGCATGCAGGCGAGGAGACTGATTTCCAAGGGTTGTCAGGCTTTCTTAGCCAGCATGACATCTGCACCTGAATTACCCACTCCATCTTTATCAGACGTGTTAGTAGTCAGGGACTTCCCAGACGTCTTTCCAGATGATGTCACAGGCCTTCCACCAGATAGAGAGGTGGAGTTTGCCATTGATCTCATGCCAGGCACCGTGCCAATATCTAAGGCACCGTACCGTCTAGCTCCAGCTGAGATGTTAGAACTCAAACAGCAGATTCAGGAGCTTCTTGACAAGGAATTTATTCGCCCTAGTTTCTCACCATGGGGCGCACCAGTGCTCTTTGTGAAAAAGAAAGATGGGAGCATGAGACTGTGCATCGATTACCGAGAGTTGAACAAGGTAACGATCAAGAATAAATACCCACTACCAAGAATCGAGGACCTGTTCGATCAGTTGCAGGGAGCTACAATGTTCTCTAAGATAGATCTTCGATCAGGGTATCACCAGCTGAAAGTGAAGGATGCAGATGTCCACAAGACAGCTTTCAGGACCATATATGGGTATTACGAGTTCTTAGTGATGCCGTTTGGAGTGACGAATGCTCCAGCTATTTTCATGGACCTCATGAACCGAGTATTCCAGCCGTATCTTGATCAGTTCGTCATAGTATTTATTGACGACATCCTCATATACTCGAAGAGCCATGAGGAGCACAACCAGCATTTGAGGATAGTTTTACAGATTCTCCAGAGTCGCAAGTTATTTGCGAAATTCAGTAAGTGCGAATTTTGGTTGGAAAAGGTAGTGTTTTTGGGTCATATAGTATCTAGTAGTGGTATCGAGGTGGATCCAGCGAAAGTAGCAACTGTCAAGGAATGGGTTGAGCTGAAGAATGCATCTGATATCCGCAGTTTTCTGGGTTTAGCCGGTTACTACCGTAAGTTAATTCAAGGGTTTTCATCCATAGCAGTGCCACTCACTTCATTGACCAAGAAAAATACCAAATTTGTGTGGAGTGATGAATGTCAGAAGAGCTTCGATACTTTGAAGCAAGCTCTTATTTCAGCACCGGTGTTAGCTATGCCATCAGGGGAAGGAGATTTTGTGTTATACACCGACGCATCCAAGCTCGGTTTAGGAGCGGTATTGATGCAGCAGGGTCGGGTCATAGCTTATGCCTCCAGACAGTTGAAGGCACATGAGAAGAACTACCCGACACATGATCTTGAGTTAGCAGCCGTTGTCTTTGCATTGAAGATTTAGAGACACTATTTATACGGCGAGAAATGTCAGATTTTCACCGATCACAAGAGTCTCAAATATTTCTTCACGCAGAAAGAGCTAAATATGAGACAGAGACGGTGGTTAGAACTGGTGAAGGATTATGACTGTGAAATTAGCTACCATCCGGGAAAAGCTAATGTTGTTGCAGACGCGTTGAGCAGAAAAGTTGCGGTCATAGCTCAATTATCACGGCAGAGACCTCTTCAGTCTGAGATTCAAAAGTTTGAGTTGGAAGTTTATCCCGAGTACAGAGCTCCGAAGTTGTCTAATCGGACAGTCCAATCTTCTTTTTTAGACCGTATTCGAGCAGGTCAGCCTTCAGATGAGCAGTTATTGAAATGGAGGCTGAAAGATGAAGCCAAGGGCAGTGTACTTTATTCAGTGTCTGATGGTATTGTGAGATACAAAGATAGAATGTGGGTGCCTAGTGTTGATTCAATCAGACAGGATATTTTGTCAGAGGCACATGCATCTTCGTATTCTATTCACCCAGGAGGTACCAAGATGTACAAAGACCTGCAAATTTTGTATTGGTGGCCAGGGATGAAACGAGACATCCGCAGATTTGTGTCAGAATGTCTCACTTGTCAACAAGTGAAAGCAAAGCATCAGAGGCCAGCAGGGATGCTTAAGCCACTCCCCATTCCAGAGTGGAAATGGGAGAATATTACCATGGATTTTGTTGTTGGTTTGCCGAGGTCAGTCAGAGGATCCAATGCCATTTGGGTCATAGTGGATCGACTAACTAAGTCGGCACATTTCTTACCGGTGAAGACGACTTTCTCCATGACTCAGTATGAAGAACTTTATATCCGGGAGATAGTTCATTTGCACGGGATTCCAGTTTCGATAGTGTCTGACAGGGACCCGAGGATCACATCGTCCTTTTGGAAGAGCTTACATGCAGCCATGGGGACGAAGTTGCTTTTCATTACAGCATTTCACGCTCAGACAGATGGCCAGTCTGAGCGAGTGATACAGATATTAGAAGATTTGTTGAGAGCCTGTATGATTGATTTTCAGGGGAGCTGGGAGTCTAAGCTACCTCTAGTGGAGTTTACCTACAATAAAAGTTTCCAATCATCAATAGGTATGGCTCCTTACGAGGCTTTGTATGGACGGAAATGTAGATCGCCAGTTCATTGGGATGAAGTTGGTGAGAGAGCAGAACTTGGTCCAGAAATAGTTCAGCAGACTGCAGATGTGGTGGTTAAGATTCGTGACAGATTGAAGACCGCCCCAGAGCCGTCAAAAGAGTTATGCTGACAAGAGAAGAAGAGATCTCGAGTTTGCCGTAGGTGATCACGTTTTTGTAAAAATAGCACCTATGAAAGGTGTTATGAGATTTGGGAAGAGAGGCAAGCTTAGTCCGAGATTTATTGGACCGTTCGAAATTCTTGACAGAGTTGGAACTCTAGCTTATCGTGTAGCCTTACCGCCGAATTTGTCCGGAGTGCACAATGTGTTCCACGTTTCTATGTTGAGGAAGTATCTAGCTAATCCTTCGCATGTTCTGAGCCATGAGCCATTGCAGTTGACTCCAGATCTGTCTTATGAGGAAAGACCGATTCAAATCTTAGACAGGCAAGAGCGTAGGCTTCGGAACAAGACGACTAAGCTAGTCAAAGTCCAGTGGCTGAATCAATCAGTGGAGGAGGCCACTTGGGAAGCTGAAGCAGACATGAGACCTCGCTACCCGGAGTTGTTCGGTAAGACTTAATTTCGAGGACGAAATTTTTATAAGTGGGGGAGAAACTGTAAAGCCCAAAAATTAGTATACTTAAAATCCATGCATTTATTTAATTTATGAAATTTTACTATTTTAATTAATTATTTTTATTTGATGCACGTTAAAAATATTTTATCGAGTTTATGTTTCAGGCGAATATTCGATGCGGGATCGAGGAAAATGACCGACGATGATTTTTACAATTTTAAAATGTGGTATTTTATTTCAAGTTAAGAAAATGGAATTTTTAAATAATTTATGAAGTTTTAATATTTTTAAAGTCTAATTTAAATATTAAGTTATTTTAAAATTTTAAATTTTTAAAGTTTATCAATTGTGTATTTTATTTAATTTTTGGGATTTTTAGTAAAATAATAGTTAGTTAGTATTTTAATTAGCTTGTTAATTAAATAATTTAGTCAATAATATACTAACTATAACACACCCACACGTTTCTCTCACTTTGTTTGACAAACAAACACACACACACCTTCACTTATTCACAAACACACAGACCTTCAGCATATATACAACACACACCCACATTTCATTTAAAACATGTTTGAAGAGTAGCAAAGTTTTCCTTGAGTTCTTTAAGCAACCGTTCCCTTCCTCTCAAAATTTTCCAGCACATTTCTTTGAGTTTATTTCAAGAAAAATCGAGCCACGATCGTCCGGATCAACCTTCGCATCGTCTCCGCTTCGGTATCGTCGTTACGGTATTTTTAAATATCAAAAGGCACGTATAATCTCTCTTTTCTGTATCGATCATGTTATATTATGCGTGTGTTGTTATTTATGCTTAAAATCATGTGTATGATGTGTAGAAGTTTGAGCAAATATGTTGGGATAGCTTTTGAAACGATTTTTAGATCTACAATTTTCGTTTTTATGGTTCTGGTAAAAACTGCGAAATTTCGGTTCATATTTTGAGAAAACTTTCAACAGCAAAAACGTAGAACTTTTCGATGTTTTCGATTTGATATAAAATTCGAAATATTTGGATAAGAAATGAGTGAGTTATGATTGTTTTCGTGGGACTGCTCAAACTGCGACTTTTATGAAAATGTGTTCTTGACATGTTTCTTGAAGTTATTTGTTGCAGGCTCCGTTGGACATCACCGGGCTTGTGTTACTGCATTTAGATATGTTATGAGATGTGTTTAGGTGTTATTTGGTGGTTCGTTTGGGTCGGGATTGGCTTGGAATGTAATAGAAGTCGTAGGAAGCGAAACGATGTCGAATTACGGCTTATTGTTGTATTGAAGTTATTTGTCGATGTTTGGGGTATTTGTATGGGTTTCAATCCATGTAATAACATCCTAGGATGAGTTTTGAGGTGTTGGTTCATGATCCTTAGGCTTGGATTGAAAGGGTGAATGAATAAGCTAGTGAATGTTCGGGAGTTTGCAAGTTCAGTGTCTACCCGGACCCCTACACGGAGTCCGTGTCCGTTTTTCTTCAAAAATACGAAATTTTCGTGCCTACCCGGACCCGTACATGGACCCAAACACGGTGTCCGTGTACACCCTTTTCAAAAAAAAAAAAAATTAAAAAAATATTTTTTTTTTTAGGATTTGCTTCGGGGTTTTATATCATGGTTTAGCACCTTGGTTAAAATTTATTTATGTAAAATATAGGATTTGTTTTGTGGTTTTATGTCATGGTTTAGTACGATGATTATGCGAGGTCAAGTCCTGAGCGAACTAGAATGTCATAAGCTACTTATTCACTTTGGTGGTGAGCTCGAGTACCTACGTCTAGACATGCAAGTTAAGTATTTAAAAATTCATGTTAGTATGTGCAACAACGGCCCCAGTCGAAGTCCAACGAATCCCTCAACGCCAAGTAAGTAAGTATGATGACGTGCAAAGAAAATATTTTAAGTTTTGGAGGTATGCTAAATGTCTTGTGACCAAAGTATGGTTAGGATTGGAAAGCGTTAAATTATGAACGGGGACCAATCCGCCCGTTAAATTATGAACGGGTTAGATCGAGGTTGGAAAGCGTTAAATTATGAAAAAAACTTGCTTTGAAACATCCTCTACGAAAAATATTGAAGTTATATATGTTCAAGTATATTCAAGTATGCAAGTATGTTTATGAAAAGTTTAAGTTGATGGCACGTCTAATTATGTATGTATGTAAATTCAAGTTTATAAAGTAGGTTCAACTTTCAAGTATGTATGTTATATTTTGAAATTTTATGTGGTTATTATATAGTACTTGCTATCTCCAGTTTATACGTGTTGAGTCTTTAGACTCACTTGACTTGATCGATGCAGGTGAGTATGTTGAGGAGGAGACAGGAGTTGGCAACCAAGGGGCAGGCTTGGACTGAGCAGAAGGCTAAACCCGAGGACCACTAAGTTTATGTTTTTATGAAAAGTTTAAAATACTCTGATTTTATGTTGGTTGTGAGACGTTTTGAATAAGTATGTTGTTAGAAAATTTTAGTTGGTGATGTTGATTTCAAATATTATTATGATGAAGGATGAGTGACAACCGTATGGATTTTATGTTTAAGAAAATTTTAAATTTTTCCGCAAATTTTGAATGGTAAAAGTACGGTACGTTACATTTCCACTCGATAAGTGAGAACCACTTGGAAAGTCATTTATGGAGGGTTGTTTAATGCACTCTACCAGGAGCACCTATCTGCATTATCGGACATCACAATGTCCCCTACCAATGAAACATGGTACTCACATCGCAGATACTAGTCTCGAACTCGAGCGGCCTATATCCTTCTTAGCGGCGGCTGAATCGCTAGGAACTGTTTACAATATACAGTATTCTAAATATGAGTCTCATGATACTCATCATATGAGCATCTCGTATTCTTTCTACTATTTGTTTATTCAAGGACTTTATCTATGCAACTAGCATGGGTATACAGATAAAGAAGTGCCAGAATAATAAATTCAAATATTATTAAAATAAAGATTGTTCATATATAGAGTTTAAAGATGAACCCTTGGCCAACACTTGGCTCGACGGGCACCTACTCTAACAATCTCCCACTTGCACTAGAGCCAACTACCCATATGCTTCAAACCCATCGATTCGCGATGCTTCTCGAACAATGGTCCAGGTAAAGGCTTAGTTAGCGGATCAGCAACATTATCTGCAGAGCCCACTTTGTCAATCATGACATCTCCCCTTTCCACTATCTCTCGGAGGATGTGGTACTTTCTCAGTATATGTTTGGACTTCTGATGAGACCTCGGCTCCTTTGCTTGAGCAATGGCTCCCTTGTTGTCAGAAAACACTAGGACAGGAGCAACTCCATTAGGAATGACGCCCAACTCTTGGACGAAATTCCTTATCCAAACAGCCTCCTTTGCTGCAGCTGATGCAGCAATATATTCTACCTCAGTGGTGGAATCCGCTGTACTGTCTTGCTTGGAACTCTTCCAAGAGACAGCAGCACCATTGAGCATGAATATGAATCCAGAGGTTGACTTCGAGTCATCGATATCGCTTTGGAAGCTAGAGTCGGTATAGCCTTCCAATTTCAGTTCCCCACTCCCATAGACCAAGAACAACTTATTGGAACTTCTCAAATACTTGAGGATGTCTTTCACAGCTTTCCAATGTGGAAGATCAGTGTTCGATCGATATCTACTCACTACACTTAGTGCGAAAGCCACGTCAGGACGTGTAGATATCATCCCATACATGATGCTACCAATTGCAGATGCATAAGGAATGCTTGTCATCGCCGTTATCTCTGCATCAGTCTTGGGAGACATAGACTTGGATAGGGACACGCTATGACACATTGGTAGATGTCCTCTCCTGGACTCATCCATCGAGCACCGCTTCACGATGGTATCAATGTATGTGGACTGGGTGAGACCAAGCAATCCTTTTGATCTATCTCTATAGATCTGTATTCCCAATACAAAAGATGCTTCACCCAAGTCCTGCATCGAGAACTTACTCGCTAACCATATCTTAGTTGATTGCAACATTTCTACATCATTCCCAATGAGTAGAATGTCATCAACATACAACACCAGGATTGTCACATCACTCCCACTGACCTTTTTATACACACAGGGTTCCTCAGGATTCTTAGTAAAACCAAACCCTTTGATTGTACTATCGAATCTAAGGTTCCAACTCCTAGATGCCTGCTTTAGACCATAAATAGATCTCTGAAGTTTGCATACCATATGCTGATTTCCGATAGATGTAAACCTTTCGGGTTGAGACATGTAAATCTCTTCCTTAATATCCCCATTAAGAAAGGCTGTCTTGACATTCATCTGCCATAGCTCATAGTCATACCATGCAGCTATGGCTAGCAATATCCTTATGGACTTGAACATTGCAACTGGAGAAAAGGTTTCCTCAAATTCAACTCCTTGTCTTTGAGTATATTCTTTTGCTACCAATCGCGCCTTGAAGGTCAATACCTTCCCATCCGCCCCAATTTTCCTCTTGTAAATCCATTTACACCCTATGGGAACAATTCCCCTCAGGTGGATCCACGAGATTCCACACTTGGTTCGAATGCATGGAATTAATCTCAGATTCCATTGCTACAAGCCACTTGGATGAATCGGCATCAGATAATGCTTCCTTGAAGGTCCTTGGATCACATCCATGGTTAGGCTCATCATGGCCCTCTTCAAGAAGCAGACCATACCTCATAGGTGGTCTCGAGACTCTCTCGGATCTTCTAGGAGCTTGTATCTCCTCTCTTGGCTCTTCGGGTGTGGGTTCTATAATTGTGGGTCTCTCTCGAACCTCTTCGAGTTCTATCATCTCGCCTTTTCTATCCAATAGAAATTTTTTTTCCAAAAAGGTTGCATTCCTACAAACAAACACCTTTGTTTCTAGGGGATGATAGAAGTAGTATCCAACCGAATTCTTTGGATCCCACAAAGTAACATAAAATGGATCGACTATCCAATTTATCTCCCACTACCAACTTCACATAAGCAGCGCACCCCCATATTCTAAGATAAGAATATTTGGTTGGCTTACCCATTCATATCTCATATGGTATCTTGTCAACTGCCTTTGAATGGACATTGTTCAACAACAGTGCCGCTGTCTCAAGCGCATATCCCCAAAAGGATGGCGGCAACTCCGTGAACCACATCATAGACCGAACCATGTCCATCAAAGTCCGGTTACGACGTTCCGAAACACCATTCAACTGTGGTGTAGCGGGCGGAGTCCACTGCGAGAGAATCCCATTCTCCCTGATACTCTTGGAATTCGGCACTCAAGTACTCACCACCTCGATCCAATCGAAGTGTTTTGATGCTTCGTCCCAACTGTTTCTCTACTTCACTTCTGAATTCTTTGAACATTTCAAAGGCTTCAGACTTGTATTTCATCAAATACACATACCCAAACCTCTAAAAGTCATCGGTAAAGGTGATGAAGTAGGCATGTCAATGCTTAGTGGTGATGCTAAGCGGACCGTACACATCGGTATGGATCAAATCCAATAACCTTTTGGCTCGCTCCACATGGCCCTTAAAGGGAATTTTGGTCATCTTTCCTTTCAGACAGGATTCACAAGTCGTGAGAGCATTAATATAAGACATATCAAACATGCCCACTCCCACTAACTTGTTCATCCTTCTTAGGGAAATATGTCCTAATCGAGCATGCCATAATTGTGCCAAATTTAGAGTATCTTGTTTTCGCTTGTTTGTTGTTGTTATTGCTTGGACATTGTTTATTGAAATATCTTTCAATTTTAAGGTGTAGAGATCGTTTTGAAGTTCTCTAGTACCAATTAAACATTCATTCTTGTAAATGTTGCAAACACCTTTGCTAAATAAACAAGAAAATCTATCTTTATCAAGCATAGAAAATGAAATAATGTTTTTCACCAAATCTGGTACAAACAAAATTTAATTGCCTATCCCGGTGTACGGTACGGTTTAAGTTTCGTATGTTTATTGGGATATTTGATTTAGATATTAGAGTTGTGTTTTTGGGTTATAGTATGGTTGTTTATTATTGTTGTTTGGTATTGTTGATGCTCGTTGTTGGTAGTTGTATTGTATCAGCGTTTCGGTTCGATTTTAGTTGCTTAAGAGTTTGTTTTGGCTGTGACATCACCGCACCCGCGATCCTTGCAGCAGCGCATTTTGGGTAGAATGTCGTGGACTCACCGCACTCGCGGTGTTAAGTGTCCCGCACCCGCGATCAAGTTGGTACCGCACCCGCGGTCGTCATTTTCAGAAATTTGGTGGGATTGCCGTGAGCTTAGCGAACCCGCGGTAAGGGTTGGAGCGCACCCACGGTCGCGCACAATATAAGCGTGTTTCGAGATTTTAAGTGATATAATTGGACGATTGGCTCACTTTTCCCCATTCTTTTCCCTCACTTCTCGATTTTATCTCCTTGGAGCTAGGGTTTCCTCTTTTTCTTTGATTTCCTACCTTTGATTCTTGGATCCTGTTGGATTTTTGAGTTGAGATTGAAGTTCTTCTTGGTGCTAGGAAGCTAAGGTAAGCTTTTGGTATGGTTATTTCTTGGTTTTGGAGTGAGAGATGATATGGGTTTGTTGGATATGTTGGTTTTATGGATTAATTGGCATGGGTTCTTGGTTATTGAGTTGTTAATGGTGTGATTTATGGTTTATTGTTGTAGGATTTCAACCAAGAGTTTAGATTGGAGGTTTCAAGTGGTTGTAAGTGGAATTTCATTCTTGTGCTCACATGATAATATATGTATAGTGTTTCAATGATTTTAAAGTGATATTCCCTTCATTTGATTCATGATTATGTATTAATACTTTTGTTGTATATTGTGGAGGCAATTGATGTCTCAATTATGAAAAGGGAATACAAAAGAGATAGAGTTTACAAAGTGTTTGATGAAATGTCCCAAAGAGAGAATTCAAATGTTTTATGGATTGATAGATACATAGTGAGAGATTGCATGCAATTAGTTGATCAACGACCATAGGCTTATATCCCTCAGAGTTGTCGATTTATATCGATGGGATACGAGCACCACAGACAGAGATACTATTGATATCAATCCATACCAGAGAAAAGAGAAATATCATCGTTATTATTATTCATGTTATGATATTCACATTTCAGAGTTGATGGTATTTATGTTTTTAAAGCTATGATTTTCAGAGTATGCTATGTCTATTGCTATGTAAGAGTTCCACTTGCTGAGTTTTATACTCATTTCAGTTATTTCATGTGATGCAGATAAGAGCAACAGACCAGGACGTTGACTGTGGACCAGAGTCATATGCATACCAAGTTGGAAGGAAGATGATTATTTTGATAGCATTTTGGACATGATCACAAGAATGATATTTTGTACTTTTGTTGTATCATTTTATTGATCATGTGTATACCTTTAATTATTTATGGAAATGTATTTTGAAACCTCATTCCATTTGTAAGAAAATTTTTAAATTCCGTTGTATTTTATTATTTGGGTCGAGGTGTCACACAAAACATATCTCAAAATTAACTTAAAATCATTGTTCAACAATAAGTAAACATCTCCTACGGCCTTGGCAGAAACTCTTGCTCCATTGCCCATCCTCAAGAAGGTCTCACCTTCCCTTAGCCTCCTACTTCTTCCCATCACCTGCAAATCATTACAGAGATGTGAGCCACAGCCGGTATCCAATACCCAAGAAGTAGAGTTAATTGAAATGTTTACTTCAATATAGAACATACGATTTCCAGAACTCTTCTCGGCAAGATATTCCCTGCAGTTACGCCTCCAATGTCCAGGCTTCTTGCAGTGATGACAGATGTCAACAGTCTTGTCAGCCTTCACTAGTGTGGCTGCCACAACGGGACCCGGAGTCTGCCTCTTCAAGGGCACGTTCTTCTTGTGACGTTGGAAAGAACGCTTATTTCCCTTCCCAGGTGGACCGGTCTTCGTAACAGATTAAGAGCCCACAAAAAGAACCAACTTCTCTTTCTTGATGGTGGACTCAAAGGTCACAAGCATGTTCACCAACTCCTCAAGGGTCGGCTCCATCTTGTTCATGTTGAAGTTCACCACAAAAGGATCAAATGAGCTAGGCAATGACAACAGCAACACGTCGGTGGTCAACTCCGAAGGCAACATCAAATCAATGCCAACGAGCTTTTCCACGAGCCCAATCATCTTTAGGCCATGCTCATGGACCGAGGCCCCATCTCGCATGCGCAAAGTGATCAGCTCCTTGACGGTAGCATGCCTAAGAGGCCTAGTCTGCTCACCAAAGAACTCCTTGAGGTGCAAATGAATGTCAGCAGCACTCTTTGCATCCTCAAAACGCCTCTGCAGCTCATCGTTCGTAGAAGCCTTCATATAACACATGGCTTTCAAGTCATGGTCACACCAATCCTTGTAAGTCTGCAATTCCTCAGGAGTACAGCTAGTCGGACCTCAACAGGGGGTGACTCAGTCAGTGTATATGCAATCTTTTTCGAGTTCAAGACGATCTTTAGGTTTCTTAGCTAAGTGAGGTAATTAGGTCCAGTTAATACGTGTTTGTCGAGTATTGTAGATAGCGGATTGCGAATCGAAGACATTGTCAAAAATTGTACTGAAAAGTAAAACAGATAAATGTTAATGACTATTTTAAAATATTTAGTAAGATATAAAGTATGGAATTTTACTTTATAAATTTTCGCTCCCATTGTTTTGACATTTTCACTACCCTCTAGTGAAAACGGAAAACTCCTTTCCTCAATAGGTACGCAAAGTCCAATTAGCGAAGACGGAACCTGAAGAAAATGTAACATACATATTGTAAGGTTTTTAAAAGACACATCAATGTAATAAGAAGGCAGCTGATAAATTTCAAAGCTTAATTATGATACCGAATAATATCAGCCAATCACAATCCCTAAAAGGTAGTTTCCAATTGCATCACCATGCAACCCTTTACGTAAACTTTTGTCTCACGTTTGATTAGGACCCAATACTATGACGTCGTTCATCTTCACGTGTCAAGACTACCCATTGATGTTGAACCTTAATGGACGGTCGCCATGAGTTCCCCCAATAATATGAGCCAAAATCATGGGATTTCCACGTAGTTCACATCACCGTGTCAATGGATGTCACAGCTTTCCGGCACCCAGGGCCCTCCCAATAATATGAGCCGAGCCCCAAGCACGGATAGCATTCATCATGCACCCTTTGTCGATGGAAGATATGGAAATTATAAACAAATTTATAATTCCCCTTTTCGTGCTTGATATTAATTTTGAATCTTATTCAAAATGAGGGTTTTTAATTTTAAAAGGTTTCATCATTAATTTTATTTAAAAGCTTGCCATGTTTCATCGTATGTTTGCCGGATTCATGCAACTTTGTTATTATCATAATAATAACGCACATACTCATTATTTATAACATATCGTGCATATATTATAAACAGTAAACAAAACAGAGATGATCAATCGCCCCAAAACTAATGGCCCGTGTGAGCTAAACACGGGCCCAGGTCCAATCCTAGGGAAATGCATGGGATGCAAATGCAACTATTACATTAGCGTCCATTATTTACATGTCTTTGATCATCATAATCATCATGAACACCATCTTCCAATCTTGATCATCCACTATAATAATATTTACAAATAGATATCCATGGCAAATAGGGATACATCTCATGCGGGTGGGAACGGGCTATAAACCAAGCTCACTTTATAAATTGATAATTATTACAATCATTCAACACAAAATATCCTAGTATACACCTAGCAAATTGGGCTTGGGCTTTTGATCATTCTTCATGCATAATATCACATATCATACATCATCAATTAATTATCATAATAATTAATTGATCCAATTTATATATCTTGATCCAATCACTAACCGCCACGATTATAAACTAAATTAACAAAGTATACAAACACCTTTGTCTATTTTCCAATTAATTTATTTATAACCGATTTTCTTGAAAATCACAATTTACTATAAATAGTTAAAGTTCAACTTCAATTATTTATTTTATGAGAAAATATTTGTGAATTTTTTAAATTTAACCATAAGGGCCCAAAAAAATTCATTTTTACCAAAAACATTTTGGTCCATTCAATTTCACAAATATGTTAGCCATCCAATGGCCCAACAACTCAAGGCCCATGACACTTATATTTCAAAACACCTTTTGAAAATCCTAGTCGTCATCGCCGTCGCCGGATTCTGGCCAACAAAATTTTTTTTTTAGTTTGAGGGGAACGTTCGGCTGCCCTTGCTGCCCAAAACGGGCAGCCCCTCGGGCTGCAACTTGCTGCCCGAAAATTGCCCCCAAAATTCCTTGATTTTATTGCAAAAATTTCATCTCATGCGGTTAGAAATCGACCTCAATATAATATTATGTATTTGCTACACAAACTAGTACCCTTAGCTCTTGATACCACTTGAAAGAGATCGATTTTAGGCGCCCGAATATGCAACGGAAGTTCAAAATTTCGATTTTTACAAGAAAAATTCGAGCACCTCTTGTACTAGGATGTAACATATACAAAAACACAACTATGACATTCATAGGGTGTTGAAAAATCGTTACCTATCAATCTCTTGAGATTGATGATGGCTCCAACTTAGTTGATATACAACTAAGCTCTTCAAGGCAAGACAAATCTATAAGGTTCCTTACTTCAAAATCAAGCCCACCGCCAAACTTAAAAGATCCACCTTACACTTGCACTAGAAAATGTAGGGTATTTTTCTTTGAGAAGAGAATTGTTTATCCAAAAATTGAAGAACAAAAATGAGGGAGAAAAGCAAGAAGAAATTTCAGCCAAGTGAGTGTCTAGACAAGGGAGGATGAGTTGCCTTGGGGTTGCAAAAAGCTAAAAGCAAAAGTTGCATGCCATACAATTTTTTAATGAAAATATTCCCCAACTTTTCACCTCCCAAGCATGCAATTTGAGTGGGCTTGTAACAATTTACAAGGCCAAGGCCCATGGACTTCAATTTAATTGTCTCAAACATATTTGAGCCCAATTAAACTTTACTTGATTTTACTCAAGCCCACTAGTTAAATAATTATTTCCAATTTGTGCTCTACAAAGCCCAATATTATTTAATTAATTCAACACTTGAATTAATTTAATTATTTGGACTCTACTAGGCCCACTAGTGTTAAATTAATTTAACACTTGAATTAATTTAATTTAGTCCAGAATAATGTTTATGAAAATCACAATTTTCAAATACATTATTTATTTGGCCAACTTTTAATTTAGGAACACATTCATAAATCTAAATTACATTTTCTTCATAGAAGTCATACTTCTATTTTTCCTTACGCTTATAAACTCATTTATAAGCCGTTCAACACATTGAACTATTTTAACTTCTCAACGGGATCTAGAAAGCTAGTACTTGTGTGGCCCTCAAAGGTTCATTGATACAACTAGCCGTGAGTTCACATCTCCATGTGATTCGGACTAAATATGTCCTTATACGAGCATACCCCAATTGCTCCATTCTTAATTATCAACTACTTGATAACAAGAATGTCAGAACTCGAGTCTGATAGTACCCAACCAATCATGTTAAACACTTAGCAGCATCACTTACATGAATCCCTAGTATCAAATGATAGTGCCTGCAAGAACCATTCAATTATGGTTAACATACAGTACGGTCCCTTCAACTCATATATCCCGACCGATTCGACAACCATTGGTATATCGAGAGTTGTCAATGAATCGATACTATGTGTCATGTGGTAGTTGCATCGATGGTGTAATATGTGAAACACCTTTCATAATTACCACCATACTCTGATCAGAGATTTCATACTACATACACATGATATCACATAGGATATCCAAACCCGAAGGTAAGCAGTGAATCCCCGACTACAATGCATCGACTCCTATATGTTTCGACAGAACAACCAACCTTGCCACCTGATGACCCCTTGAGAGTCGGTAAACAAGTCAAAGTGTAGTGCTAGCACATAGAGTCTCAATGTTGTCCCGGGTCATAAGGACTAATGGTGTACAACCATAAACTAGGACGTTTCCACTCGATAAGTGAGAACCACTTGGAAAGTCTTTTATGGAGGGTTGTTCAGTGCACTCTACCAAGAGCACCTATCTGCATGCTCGGACATCACAATGTCCCCTACCAATGTGTAAGGGCCAAGATCTTGATTCTGTTAATCTGAGATTTTGATTATATTAATCTGAGATTATCGATTTTAAACTGATGTGATTATAACCGGGCCATTACGAGACCAAATCGGACCAAGCATATGATTTACATAACTTGGGAACAGAGATTCTGGCGCCCGAGCGGTAGTTTTGACCGCCCGAGCGCCAGTGTTCGTTAAATATATGTTGCGGGCAGAAGAGGCGGCGCCCGGGCGGCAGTTTGTGACCGCCCGAGCGCCAAGGGTGCAATTTGAAAGTGCTTGGACAGAGAGTGCCGCGCCTGAGCGGTAAATTACCACCGCCCGAGCGCCGGCTGAAGTTTAAGAAAATGAGACACGTTTCTTCCAGCATGAAACGTGTGATGTAGATATATATATATATATACATATATATATGTATCATTCTTCAAAAACAAAAGAGAGAAACAAAAGGAAAAGAACGAGAAAGGTTCAAGGGAAAGTTTCAGAAAATCCTTACGCCTTTATATTTCGATCCGTCCGTCCAAACTTGAATCCGAGTACGGCACCGTGTTCCTAGCATCGACAGCTACTACAGGACGTATGCTTTGTTACGTTTTGTTAAGGTTCGAAATTATGCTATGTCCAGAATTAGATACGATTCATATATGGCGTTCTTGACATAGTAGACATCATAGAGTCAAAGACAGACAGAAAAACAGACTGGTTATGGAATTGTTATGAATTTCGAAGTTGATGGAGTTGAGATAGGATATTAGATGTGTATCGTTATTGATCATGAGTTACAGGAATTGATATATATCAATTTGTACTGCTGGGTATATTGAAATTGGGCAGTTATGCCGTTGAAACAGAATGTAATTTAGTTCTGGTTTTACCCAGTATCGATTGAGTGGGATATTGATATCGTATTCCTCGTATTGACAGGCATTGAATCCGAGACTTCGACAGAGTCAGACTGATATAAAGACAGGTATAAATAAATGTTGATTCGGGATTGCACAAATTTAGTTAGGTTTGACTTTAGTTTCCCTAAATCACATACTTTATTTTATTGCATTGATATTTGAAAATTATCAGATTGATATATTTAGTCTATTGAATGATAGCAGAGCCAAAGTTTGAGTCTAGGGCAGATCAGCATAGCTAGGGCAGAACCGCCGAGTCTTTGTCAGAACCGCTGAGACTCTAGACTTACGGTGTATCGATGAGCTTAGATGTAGATCGACGTCTATTGTAGACATTCCATACAACATACCCAAGTCTAAATTAGATCGGGATCCCTAGATTAGAGATAAGATAAGATCAGATCACGAGTCATTGATTCATGTAGTCAGATTAGATACATGTTTTGATGTTTGTTTATGCTTTTATATATGTTTTATATGATTGCATGTATACATTGTTTATACTGGGATATTTATATCTCACCGGAGTTATCCGGCTGTTGTCTTGTTTGTATGTGTGCATGGCAACAGGTGGGACAGGTTCAGGGTCACAGAGGTTAAGAAACAGCGAGATTAAAGTGGTGATTTCGGACTTGGATATAGATATGTTTTATTACTTGATTGTAGTAGTTGAACATAGTTTTGAGCTAGATGCATGCTATACAGGAATTGTATTATTATACTGGTTTGTATAATAGGATGATTCTACTACCTTCCGTATTTTAAAAAAAAAAATTTAGACCCTGTTTATTCTAACTGATTAAATTAGTCCCAATGACGATTAAGAAGATGATTAGCGTCCGGGTCCCCACAACAGGTGGTATCAGAGCGATAGATCCTTTAGATTGAGATAGAAGAGGCTAGTGAGCGGGGTAGATTGAGGTTTTCTTTCCTGCTTTTTAATGCTAGCATGTCTTATTGCTTTAATACATGTTACTTCTTTATCTGATTTGATATAGTAATATTTTTTATTGAGATTGGATCAGTACTGATTCTAGATCAGCAGTAAGATGATCAGAGGAGGATTGAAATAGAATTGTGGTATTTGTTACTAATCTATTTGATTAGCAGATATGCCTCCCAGACGAATCCAGAACAGGGAAGTACATCAAATCCTCCAATGGATGTCACCCCGACTCCAATGGAAACGTTACTGAAACGATTTCAGTCATTCCATCTGCCAACCTTGAAAGGAACAGAGAACGCTGTGGAGTGCGAGAGTTGGCTTGATGATATAGAGATGTTGTTTGAATCCTTGGAGTATACCGATGAGAGGAGAGTGAAATTGATTGAACACCAGTTACACGATGTTGCAAAGAACTGGTAGATTACGAGAAAGAGAGCCATGGAGCAAAGAGGTACGACTATTACCTGGAATATATTCAGAACTGAATTTTATCAACGATTCTTTCCAGTATCATACCGAAAGGACAAGGGGGCGGAATTTGCCAATTTAAAGCAGGGACAGATGAACATAGAAGAGTACGTGTCAAAGTTCTCCTCCTTGCTGAAATTTGCTCCACATGTAGCTGACAGCGAGGAAGCTACTGCCGACCAGTTCATCAATGGTTTGAACCCCGACATTTTCACATTGGTGAACACAGGGCGACCGAATAATTTTACTGAAGCCCTGAACAGAGCTAAGGGAGCAGAAGCCAGTCTGATGAGATAGAAAGGGGCTTCATTTATGCCTCCAGCACCGAGACCACAGCAACCACCTCCCAGATTTGAGAGTAGCAGCAGTAGTGGAGGGAAGAAAGAATTTTTGAAAGCTAGGGGAAAGCAATTTAAGAAATCAGGCAGCAGTTCTTCTAGCTCCGGTGGTTCCAGACAGAGCCAGAGTTACACTGGAGTTTATTGCAAGACTTGCAGAGGAAGGCATGCAACTGAGCAATGCCAGGGAGTGACTGGTAGTTGCAATATCTGTAAAGTGCCAGGACATTTTGCTAAAGTGTGTCCACAGAGAGGTTCCCAAAGATCCCAGGGAGCCGAGTCATCGGGATCAGCAGCACAGACTGAGACATGATCAGCTGCTGTTCATACATTCCAGCCAGCGCCAGCTCAGTCACAGCAGAGGCCAGAAGGTAGCCAGACTGTTAGCCAGCCTCCTAGACAGCATGCTAGAGTATTCGCTTTGACAGAGGAGCAGGCTCAGGAAGCACCAGATGACGTTGTGGCAGGTAACTGTTCTTTATGTGGTTACTCTGCTTATGTATTGATTGATACCGGTGCTTCACATACATTTATTTCTGAAAGATTTGCATCAAGTCATGCATTGCCTGTAGAGTCTTTAGCTACTGTAGTGTCTGTCTCTTCGCCTTTAGCGACATGTTTGACATCAGTAAATTTTGTAAAGCATTGTGTACTACAGTATGAAGGGCATGAGATTGAATTAGATTGCATCGTACTTGGGTTGTTCGATTTCGACTGTATTAACGGTATTGATATGCTGACTAAGTATTGAGCGACTGTGGATTGTTTGCACAAGATTGTGAGATTCAGACCAGATATGGCTGAAGATTGAAAATTTTACGGTAAGGGTTCTAGATCGAGAATTCCTTTAATATCCGTATTATCTATGACTCGATTATTACAGAAAGGAGCAGAAGGATTCCTTGTATATTCAGTAGATTTACTAAAGTCAAGTCCAGCATTGGCAGATCTGCCAGTGGTACGTGAGTTTGCTGACGTCTTCCCAGAGATTTCGGGATTACCTCTAGTCAGAGAGATAGACTTCAGCATTGAACTGATGCCAGGTACAGTGCCGATCTCTAGAGCTCCGTACAGAATGGCACCAGTTGAATTGAAAGAATTAAAAGATCAGCTGGAAGACTTACTGGCCAAGGGGTACATCAGACCTAGTGTTTCTCCTTGGGGTGCTCCAGTACTGTTTGTGAGGAAGAAAGACGGTTCGATGAGACTCTGCATCGACTATCGGCAAATGAACAAGGCAACGACAAAGAATAAATATCCTTTGCCTCGTATTGATGATTTGTTCGATCAATTGTAGGGTTCTTCAGTATATTCCAAGATCTATTTGAGATCTAGATATCATCAGCTGAGAGTCAGAGATTCTGATATCTCAAAGACAGCATTCAGAACCAGGTATGGACACTATGAATTTATTGTCATGCCATTTGGTTTGACGAATGCTCCAGCTGTGTTTATGGGATTGATGAACCTTATATTCCAGAAATATCTCGATGATTTTGTAATTATTTTCATCGATGATATTTTGATTTATTCAAAGAATATGAGTGAGCATGCTGAGCATTTAAGAACTGTGTTGCGAATTTTAAGGGCTGAGAAATTATATGCTAAACTGTCGAAATGTAAGTTTTGGTTAAGACATATAGTATTTCTGGGTCATATTATATCCGGAGATGGGATATCAGTGGATCCCGGTAAAGTGGAAGCCGTGATTTCTTGGCCAAGACCGACGTCCGTGCCCGAAATTCGCAGTTTTATGGGTTTAGCGGATATTACCGTCGTTTCATTAAAGATTTCTCGAGTATAGCTAAACCAATTACTCAGCTGACTCAGAAGAATGCTCCATTTGTTTGGTCTGAAGAATGTGAGACCAGTTTTCTGGAGTTAAAGAAGAGGTCTACCAGTGTACCGGTGTTGACTATCCCATCCGGTACTGGTGATTTTGTTGTTTATTGCGACGCTTCTCACAGAGGGTTGGGATGTGTGCTGATGCACCGAGGGCATGTTATTGCTTATGCCTCAAGACAGCTTAAACCACATGAGACCCGTTATCCAATTCATGACCTTGAATTGGCAGCCATTGTCTTTGCATTAAAGATATGGCGACACTACCTTTACGATGAGAAGTTTGAGATATATTCTGATCATAAGAGTTTGAAATATCTGTTTCACAATCTGAATTGAATATGAGACAACGAAGATGGCTTGATTTGCTTAAAGATTTTGATTGTGAAATCAAATACTATCTAGGAAAGTCTAATGCAGCAGCTGATGCACTAAGTCGAAAGGTATGTTTCTTATCCTTGTCGACGTTTGGTGTTTCAAATTTGATAGAAGACTGCTGTTTGTCAGGATTAGCATTTGAAACAGATTATAGACCGTTGAGACTTTATACGGTACAAGTAGAACCAGAGCTGATTTTAAGATTTAAGGCAGCTCAGAAAGTTGATCAGAATATACAGAGATCAGTATCAATGGTCAGAGCAGGGCATCAATCGGAATATCAGGTACGTGATAACGTCTTATATGTGAATAATCGTCTGGTTGTGCCGAATGTTCCAAATCTCAGAGGACAGATATTTTCAGAAGCGCACAACAATCGATTCAGTATTCATCCTGGTGGCAGAAAGATGTATAATGATTTGAAAAGACAGTTCTGGTGGAAAAAAACGAAGACTGACATTGCCGAATTTGTTTCCAAATGTCTGAATTGCCAGCAGGTGAAAGCAGAAAGAAAGAAACCAGGAGGGTTATTACAGAGTATGTCCATTCTTGAATGGAAATGGGATCATATTTCCATGGATTTTGTGACGCAGGTACCGCGTTCCTCCCGAGGTTGTGATGCGATTTGGGTCGTGATTGACAGATTGACCAATTCCGCATGTTTTATTCCGTACAAGATGACGTACAGATTTGACCAGATGACAGAGATCTATGTCAGAGAAGTGGTCAGATTGCATGGAGTGCCAAAGTCAATTGTATCAGACCGTGATCCTCGATTTACTTCGCACTTCTGGCAGAGTTTGCAACAAGCTCTCGGTACGAAGTTACACCTGAGTACCGCATATCATCCACAGACCGACGGATAGTCAGAGCGGACTATCCAGACATTGGAAGATATGCTGAGAGCAGTAGTGCTTGATTTCAGCACTAATTGGCAAGATGTATTGCCTCTTTTTGAGTTTTCGTACAACAACAGCTATCAGACGAGTATTGAGATGGCACCATTCGAAGCATTGTACGGAAAGAAGTGTCGATCCCCTCTCTATTGGGATGATATCTCTGAAGTGCCTGAGATTGGACCTGACATGATAAGAGATATGACAGAAAAATTGAAGCTAATTAAAAAGAAAATGAAGGCAGCACAAGATAGACAGGCCAAATATGCCAATGTTCGACGCAGACCGTTGGTATTTGAGGATTGAGACCGAGTATTTTTGAAAAATTCACCTTTCAGAGAAGTTGTCAGATTTGGCAAGAAAGGGAAACTGTCTACACGATATATTGGGCCTTATGAGATTTTCGAGAAGATAGGAGATCGTGCCTATCGACTCGCTTTACCGTCTTCATTATCTGGGATACATGATGTCTTTCATGTATCATTATTAAGGAAATAACTTCCTGATGCTTCACATGCTATTCAGCCAGACGGGGCCGAATTGGATGAGACGTTGAGCTATGTTGAAAAACCGATTCAGATCATCGATTGTAAAGAAAAACAGCTCAGAACAAAGACAGTTCCACTTGTAAAAGTTCAATGGACTCGTCATGGTACTGAAGAAGCAACCTGGGAAACTGAATCAAATATGAGACAAGAATTCCGAGAGTTATTTCAATAATGTAAATTTTCTTATACAGTTTTGTATATACTACTTATTGATATGATTAATTGCCTGTGATTTCGGGGACGAAATCGTATCTTAGGGGGGGAGAAATGTAAGGGCCAAGATCTTGATTCTGTTAATCTGAGATTTTGATTATATTAATCTGAGATTGTCGATTTTAAACTGATGTGATTATAACCGGGCCATTACGAGACCAAATCGGACCAAGCATATGATTTACATAACTTGGGGACAGAGAGTCTGGCGCCCGAGCGATAGTTTTGACCGCCCTAGCGCCAGTGTTCGTTAAATATATGTTGCGGGCAGAAGAGGCGGCGCCGGGGCGGCAGTTTGTGACCGCTCGAGCGCCAAGGGTGCAATTTGAAAGTGCTCGGAAAGAGAGTGCCGCGCCCGAGCGGTAAATTACCACCGCCCGAGCGCCGGCTGAAGTTTAAGAAAATGAGACACATTTCTTCCAGCATGCAACGTGTGATGTAGATATATATATATATATATATATACATATATATATATACGTATCATTCTTCAAAACCAAAAGAGAGAAACAAAAGGAAAAGAACGAGAAAGGTTCAAGGGAATGTTTTAGAAAATCCTTACGCCTTTATATTTCGATCCGTCCGTCCAAACTTGAATCCGAGTACGGCACCGTGTTCCTAGAAACGACAACTACTAGAGGACGTAAGTTTTGTTACGTTTTGTTAAGGTTCGAAATTATGCTATGTCCAGAATTAGATACGATTCATATATGGCGTTCTTGACATAGTAGACA
Organism: Primulina eburnea; assembly: GCF_022965805.1. Taxonomy (NCBI): domain Eukaryota; kingdom Viridiplantae; phylum Streptophyta; class Magnoliopsida; order Lamiales; family Gesneriaceae; genus Primulina; species Primulina eburnea. Next base: position 26,917,030 of record NC_133107.1, on the reverse strand, counting down.
TCATAGAATCAAAGACAGACAGAAAAACAGACTGATTATGGAATTGTTATGAATTTCGGAGTTGATGGAGTTGAGATACGATATTAGATGTGTATCGTTATTGATCATGAGTTACAGGAATTGATATGTATCAATTTGTACTGCTGGGTATATTGAAATTGGGCAGTTATGCCGTTGAAACAGAATGTGATTTAGTTCTGGTTTTACCCAGTATCGATTGAGTGGGATATTGATATCGTATTCCTCGTTATTGTCATTACCAGATTGAGTATTGACAGGCATTGAACCGAGACTTCGACAGAGTCAGACTGATATAAAGACAGGTATTAATAAATGTTGATTCGGGATTGCACAAATCGAGTTAGGTTTGACTTTAGTTTCCCTAAATCACATACTTTATTTTATTGCGTTGATATTTGCAAATTATCAGATTGATATATTTAGTCTATTGAATGATAGCAGAGCCAAAGTTTGAGTCTAGGGCAGATCAGCATAGCTAGGGCAGAATCGCCGAGTCTTTGTCAGAACCGTTGAGACTCTAGACTTACGGTGTATCGATGAGCTTAGATGTAGATCGACGTCTATTGTAGACATTCCATACAACATACCCAAGTCTAAATTAGATCGGGATCCCTAGATTAGAGATAAGATAAGATCAGATCACGAGTCATTGATTCATGTAGTCAGATTAGATACATGTTTTGATGTTTGTTTATGCTTTTATATATGTTTTATATGATTGCATGTATACATTGTTTATACTGGGATATTTATATCTCACCGGAGTTATCCGGCTTTTTTCTTGTTTGTATGTGTGCATGGCAACAGGTGGGACATGTTCAGGGTCACAGAGGTGAAGAAAGATCGAGATTAGAGTGGTGATTTCGGACTTGGATATAGATAGGTTTTATTACATGATTGTAGTAGTTGAACCTAGTTTTGAGCTAGATGCATGTTATACAGGATTTGTATTATTATACTGGTTTGTATAATAGGATGATTCCATTACCTTTCGCATTTAAAAAAAAAATTTAGACCATGTTTATTCTAATTGATTAAATTAGTCCCAATGACGATTAAGAAGATGATTAGCGTCCGGGTCCCCACACAATGAAACATCGTACTCACATCGCAGATACTAGTCTCGAACTTGAGCGGCCTATATCTTTCTTAGCGGCGGCTGAATCGACTAGGAACTGCTTAGAATATACAGTATTCCAAATATGAGTTTCATGATACTCATCATATGAGCATCTCATATTCTTTCTACTATTTGTATATTCAAGGACTTTATCTATGCAACTAGCATGTGTATACAGATAAAGAAGTGCCAAAATAATAAATTCAACTATTAATAAAATAAAGATTGTTCATACATAGAGTTTAAACATGAACCCTCGGCCAACACTTGGCTCGACGGGCACCTACTCTAACAGGTCAAAGACTTCGAGATATTTTCAATGAAGTCTTTAGTCTTGGTGATCTTATGTCTAATGAAAGGCTCGTCAGTAAGGTATTAAGATATCTTCTTGAACGATTTAACATCAAGATTTGTGCCATTGATGAATCAAAGGACACATCAGCTCTGAATCTTGAAGATTTGATAAGCTCTCTTAGGACTTTTGAGATGAATCTGGATATACAGAAAAGAGATAAAAGGGACGACATTGCAAGCTACCAATGACTCCATCAACAATCTAATTCAAGAAGCAAATGAATCTGTTCTCAGTGAGGAGTCAATCTCCTTGATTACTATGAAGTTCGGTGATTACTTGAAGAGAATAAGAGACAAGAAGAAAAACACGTCAACACCGAAACCTTCTTTTGTCCCTTTTGAGAGAAATAAAGTGTCTACACCTACTCTAGGGAACTTTAAACCAAGAAATGAATTAATGGCTCGGCAGAAACTAAAAGAATGGATTCTGAACAATGTAGAGTGTGTTCTGTATATTGACATTATGCAAATGAGTGTGGCAATCAACTTTGCAAAAATAAAAGCATGGCAGTTTCCTTGAGTGATGAAGATTCTGATGAAGAACTTGGATCTAGTAAAGGAGATGATTTCACCTCTCTATCTGCCGTTTTGAAGAGTTCACGCCAACAACAAGTCAATCCACTTGGTGTCTGTGTCTCAATGCTAAATCTCTGGAGAAATCCGACTTTGACAAAATCTAGGAATCTGATCAAGAAGAGCTTACTGTAGATACTGTCCAGACAATGTATGAAGAGCTGTATGATGATTGGCTCAAAATAAATGAGAGAAACCCGATGCTTTCAAAAGAAAATACTTGGTTAAAAAGTAGCTTGTCTTGACTTGAAATACTACTGAATAGAAAGGATTTTGAACTGTGAAAAGTCAAGGATGATCTTGAGAAGGCCTCAAACACTCTTGCTAAATTCAACTCAAGTTTATCAAAACTCGACTAAAAGCTGACAATGGGTAAGGACAACAAAACTGGTATTGGATAAGTTGAAAGCTTATATGATCAAAATCAACTATGTTTTTAAAGAGAAGTGAAGACAATTATGTCCCCTTAATATTGAACCCTCCTATGAAGACTTTGCAAATCTCAAAGCTAGCCTCGGAACAAAGGCTGAAACAAAACAAATCTTCTTCCTCTCCTTTGAAAGTTGACCTGCCAATAAAGATGTCACAAACCAAGAAGCTAGTGTCAAATTCTAAATTAAAGCAAAGAAAGCGACATTTTATCTGCCACTACTGTCATAAGCATTGGCACATAAAACCCTTCTGCTACAAACTACAAAATGACTATCGGAATTGGCAATCAAATCGGTTGTTGCACAAGGTGTTGCACAACACCACAGTCAAAACTTCTTCCACAAAGAAAATATGGGCACCCAAAACTGTTATTCGATGCAATGTCATTTATACTTCTTTAAAAACTAACATTGCAGGAACGTGGTACTTTGACAATGGGCGTTCAAGTCACATGACCGGATCCAAAAAAACACCTCAAAGATTATGTTGAAGTAAAAAGTGGGCATTTAACCTATGATGGTGGTGCCAAAGGAAGAATTGTAGGCACAATGCCCTGAATGTTGATGGGCTTTCTGAACTTCATAATGTTCTACACGTTGAAGGACTTAATTCGATTAATAAGCATAAACCAACTCTGTGATGATGATTTACATGTCAGGTTGAGTAAAAATAATTGTGAAGTTTTTAATGAAGCCAATTTTTATGTAATGTCAGTTGCTCGATCTGCTGACAATTTCTATCAATTGGGAGACGATGATGATTGTCGTAGTGCCAAGGTGAGTGATCTAGACCTCTAGCATCAAAATCTGGGACATGTCAGCTTAAAGACTTTGAAGAATCTGTTTCAGTTTGATGTTGTGAGAGGTATGCCAAATTTGAGTTCAAGTAATGCTTATGTCTGTGGACCGTGTCAGAAAGGTAAACAAACCCGTGTTGCACACCCGGTGTTACAACACTTTGAGACAACACGGTGCCTTGAACTCTTGAGCATGGATTTAATGGCTCCAATGGATCTTGAGAGCTTGGTTGGTAAGAAATAATCATTTGTTTGTGTTAATGATTTTTCGCGTTTTACTTGGGTAAGTTTCGTTAGAGAAAAATCTGACACTTTTTATGTCATTAAGAAGTTACATACTAGAATAAAAAATTTGCATGAAGTGAGGATGGTTAAAATAAGAACTTATCATGGAAAAGAGTTTGAAAATTATCATTTTACTTGTTTGTGCGAAAATAAAGGAATCACTCGTGAATTTTCAGCTTCAAAGACCCCGCAAAAAAATGGAATAGCTGAAATAAAGAATCGAACCCTTCAAGAAATGGCTCGGGTCATGCTAAGTTCAAAGAATGTATCAAAATGTTTTTGGGCCGAAGCCTTGAATACATCATGTCACATTTACAACCGTGTATTTTTTAGGAGTCGATATACCATGACATCCTATAAAATCATCATGGGAAAGAAACCAAACCTCAAATATTTTCATATCTTAGGTTGTGTCTGCTACGTCTTAAATGATCGAAATCATATTGCCAAATTTGATTCAAAAAGTGATAAAATCATATTTCTTGGATACTCAATGAATAGTCGGGCCTATCGTATATTTAATTTGAGAAGTAGGACAACCATTGAATCAATTAATGTGGTTTTTGATGATTTTGAAGACCTAACCGAAAAAACAAAGGAGAATGACACTGAAGGACTGCTGGAAATAGGTGAGCGTCTGACCAAAAATTGTGTTGAGTCTGGTGTTGAGTCTAGTGAGACAATACCCAATACAACACCGCCACTGAACCAAACAGAAACACTAGAGGATGAGGACAATGATTATGAAGTTAATAATGACGGGAAGGATATTCCCAATAAGATTCAAAAAAATCACCCGTTATCTCAAATCATTGATGAAGTGCATGATGACATTCAAACAAGGAAAAAAGAAAAAGTGAACTACCGCAAAATGATTGGATTAGTCTCCATGATCTCCACGTTTTCTTAGGTAAGTCACTCTGGTTTTGTGTATCACATTGAACCTAAGAATATTAATGATGCATTAAAAGACGAATTCTAGGTCAATACAATGCATGAAGAGCTTGAACAATTTGTGCACAATGATGTATGAGATTTAGTTTCTAAGTCCGACTGTTGGTTGCCATAGCATGCCATATGCACATAAAATTTATCAAATGTATGTAAAGATTGCTTTTTAAAATGGAATTTTAAATGAGAAAGCATATACAAGTCAACCAAATGGATTTGAAGATCCACATCACATAGACCATGTCTATAAGCTGAAAAATGCTCTATATGGAGTGAAACAGGCTCCACGAGCATGGCATGGTAGGTTGGTTGATTATTTGATTGTATTGAGCTTTAAACAAGGTGAGGTTGATAAAATTATTTTTATTCAAGAATTGAAGCATGATACTTTGATTTGCCAAGTCTATGTAGATGACATTATCTTCGGTGCTTCATCACAATCTTTTTGATAACTTTGTCGAGTTCATGTCTTCACAATTGAAATGAGCATATATGGTAGGAGAGTTGAATTTCTTCATTGGATTACAAGTTAAATAATTGTATGATGGTATATTTCTGCGTCAATCCAAGTATGTTAAAAATATGGTTAAAAAGTTCTCAAATGATAATTCTAAGCATATGAAAACTCCCTTGGGGTCAAGTGAAAAACTGTGTAGAGATAATGTTGCCGACGGTGTTGACAACACCATGTACCGCAACATCATTGGTAGTCTTTTGCACTAACTACTACACGTACTTAGATACATTGTAGGTACACGTACTTTTGTATCTAGGTAGCAAGAAAATCCAAAAATATAACACCTAAAAGTTGTGAAACACACACTTAGATACGTTGTAGGTACACTAGAGTTAGGATTGTGGTACACACAAGAAACAAACACAAATTTGGTGGGTTTTTCTAATGCTGACTGGGCCGGAGACCTAGATGATAGGAAGAGACGTAGTTTTACCTAGGGAAAAACCTTGTGTCTTGGTACAGTAAGAAGCAAAATTGTGTGTCCCTGTCTACACTATGTGAAAAATCGCTTTTTACTTCGCGTATTATATGAAGTAATAAGGTAGTTAATTGCCGAAGTATATGGACGTGAAGTAATAGATGTACTTTTTACTTCGTATAATAACCAAAATTCTAAGTCTGAGTATGTAGCAGTTGCTAGTTGATGCTCACAACTTGTTTGGATGAATCAAATGATGGAGGATTTTTGTTTTCACAATGAAATCATGATGGTATATTGTAACAACTCCAGTGCTATAGACATTTCTAAGAATCCTGTTCAACACTCTCAAACAAAACAAATAGACATAAGACATCACTTTATTTCAGATTTTGTTGAAAAAGGCATAATTCGACTGGAATTTGTTAGGGCTGAAAACCAGCTGGCTGATATATATATGAAACATTTGGACCTTAATAGATTTTCAATCTTCGGAACTCTCTCAGCATGTGCGTACAATGATCGCACATACACATGTTGTCATTGGTGTTGCCAACACCAGCTACGACACCTTTCATGCATGTCTTTTTTTTTTGGATGCTAGGCATATTTCATATTCACATTCATCCTGTTTTTGTGTAAAGTTTGAACAAGTGAAGGAAATCTCTGAAAGGTACTATCCGAGTGTTCATACTTCCAATCAAAATATTGAAGAGTGGGTTATGCTCAATCCAAGACATCGAGTAGTTGAGGATGATTATGAAAATCATGATCTTGTCCAATGTAATGCCCGAGATTTATTGTGCTGTTAATCTGTGATTATTGATTTTGAATAGATATAATTATGAAGGATCATTCCGAGGCTTGATTTGAGTTTGATTGAGAATAATTGTTGTGCGAGGACAGTACCCCTCGCGCATAAACGCGACACAATGCATGCATATGCGTGAGGCAGGTAGAGTACCTCACGCATATACGCGAGAGTGGACGCGCATATATGCGAGCTGTGCGGGAATCCAAATGCCAAGTCTAGAGAACCTTGCGCATATGCGCACCCTAGCCCCGCGCATATGCGCGAGTCCTACTGTCTTGGCATGTAACCGTCTCGGCATATGCGCGCACCCTCGCTATAGATATATAATATATATATATATATATATATATATATATATATATATATATATATATATATATATATATATATATTGTTTCATTTCCTCAGCATTCAGAAGAAAAGAAAACCGAGATCCATAGCTGAAATTCTCAAAGTTTCCTAGAATCATAGAATTTTGATTTGTGCAAAATCCGGTGATCCGATTTTCAATCCGAACATAGTACCGTACTCCTTGCGTCAAGACCTGCGAAAGGATGTAAGTTTCATGGATTTCTATTATGATTTGAAAATATGCTATTAAAGGAATCGGACATGATTCATATATGATGTTCTTGATATAGTAGGACATCGCATAACCAAAACCGGATTAAAGAACAAATACCGTATGAAATTATTATGATTTTCAGAATGGATTTGATTGAAATTCGGTATCAGATTTGGATTGTTTATCGATTGATTATGAGTTATTAATATATATTGATTTGTATTACCGGTACTTTGGAATTATACTGTTGTGCCGTCAGAATTTGATAAGACTGAGATGTCTTGATTTGAATTGTATATTGATACAGTATATTCGATATTGTCAATGCCAGATTGATATTTAAAGTCTTTGAATTCGAGAATTCGACAGAGTCATATTGACAGAAAGAAAGGTATAAATCAATGTTAACCGGGAGATCGACTCGAGTCAGATTGAACTTCAGTTTCCAAAAAACCACATACTTTATTTTATTGCATTGATGTTTGCAATTCATTAGATTGATATACTTAGTCTATTGATTTATAGCAAAGCGTGTATTGAGTCATTGGCGGAGATGTCTAATCATTGGTGGAGATGCCAAGTCTTTGGCGGATATGCCCAGACACTGGATGATTGGTTTATATCAATGTTGCGTAGAGCAGATCGACTTCTTTTGCGGAGATTTGGTATATTATAATATCCAGGAACTGGGATCCCTAGATTAGAGATGAGTCGAGTTTGAGATGACGAGTCACGAGTTTATTTATAGTTTTATATCATTCATGTTTTCGGATTTGATACATGTTATTGATAACTGTTATATGCTCTTATATATGTCTTTATATGATTGCATGTTTACATTGTTTATACTGGGATTATATTCTCACCGGAGTTATCTGGTTGTTGTCGTGTTTATATGTGTGCATGACAGTAGGTGAGACAGGATCAGGGTCAAGAAGAGGATGAGAGATTTCAGTTAGCATGGAGATCCTGATCAAAAGTAGATTAGGATTCAACACTTGATACCTAGTAGTTGAACCCTAGTTTAATTGTAAGATAATTGTACAAGACTTGTACTTTATATTTATGTTTATAGTAGACTGATTCCATTACGTTCTGCACTTGTATAAAAGAAAAAAAAATTATACCTTGTTTATCTTAATTAATCAAATGATTCCCACGAACGATTATGAAAGGAATTAGCGTCCGGGTCCCCACAACATGTGGTATCAGAGCAGTAGGTTCCAGAACTGTGGGTTCCTTAGACTGAGATAGAAGCTAGTGAGCGGGGCAGATTGAGTTTTCTCCCTTGCTTTTGCATGCTAGCAATCTATTATGTTTTACTGCTTTAATACATGATTACTTGATTATCTTATTTGATTGGAAATATGTATTATTGATAATGAATCAGAACTGATTCTTGATCAGCAGTAAGATGATCGGAGAAGGACTGAAACAGATTTGTTGTATTGGGTTACTAATCCTTTTGATAATCAGATATTCCTCTTCAAAAAGTCCCAGAACAGGACAGTACTTCAGCTAATCCGATGGATGTTACAGCAACACCGATGGAAAAGCTACTGAAGAGGTTTCAGTCGTTCAAATCACCGACACTGAGAGGCACTGAGACTTCTGTTGATTGTGAGAGTTGGTTAAATGACATAGAAATTCTGTTTGATTAATTGGATTACAATGATGAGCGCCGAATCAGACTGATAAGGCACCAGTTGCACGACGTTGCAAAGAACTGGTGGATCACGACAAAGAGAGCGTTGGAGCATCGAGGTACGAATATTACTTGGAATATCTTTAAGACTGAATTTTACCAAAGATTTTTCCCAGTGTCGTATAGAAAGGACAAGGGTGCAGAGTTTTCAAATTTGAGACAAGGTCAGTTGAACATAGAAGCGTATGTGGCCAAGATCTCTACCTAGCTACGATTTGCTCCACATGTTGCCGAGAATGACGAGGCAGTGGATGATTAGTTTATCAATGGCCTGAATCCTGAGATCTTTACATTGGTAAATATCGGGCGACCAAATAACTTTGTTGATGCCTTGAATAGAGCAAAGGGAGCATAAGCGGGTCTGATGAGACAGAAAGGAGCTTTGTATGTTCCTCATGAAAGGGATCGATTTTAGGTGTTCTAATACGCAACGTAATTTCAAAATTTTATTTTCAAGAAGAGAAAACCGAACACCTCTACTAAGATATGTAGCAAATACAAAAACACAAAAATGTCATACATACTATGTTTAGAAAGTATACCTATCAATCTCTTGAGATTGATGTTTGGCTCCAACCAAGTTGTAAACAACTAGGCTCTTCAATGGTAGACAATATACAAGCTTCACTTTGCTTTTGGACTCCTTTCTTCAAAATTAGGTCCACCACCAACTAACTAGAACCCCTATTATTTTTCACTAGAAAAATAGGAGGATTTTTCTTTGAGAAGTGTTTTCTTTCCTCAACAATTGAAGCAGAAAATTGGGGAGAATTCCACTTGAATTTTCGTCCATGGTGAGGGGAGGAGAGAGGAAGGAGTGTTTTTCTTGGTTGTGGAAAAATTTGAGTCGAAAAGTTGCATGTGCATGCCATGCCATTAACTCAAAAGTTGTCTCCAACCCTTCACCTTCCAAGCATGCATTTTACTTGGGCTTGTAACAATTACAAGGCCCGTGGACTTTTATTTAAATGTCTCAAACATATTTGAGACCATTTAACATTTACTTGATTTAACTCAAGTCCACTAGTTTAATAATTATTTCTAATTAGGCTCTACAAGGCCCAATGTTATTTAATTAATCCAACACTTGAACTAATTTAATTATTTAGACTATACTAGGTCCACTAGTGTTTAATTAATTCAACACTTGAATTAATTTAATTTAGTCCATAATAATGTATATGAAAATCACAATTTTCAAATACATTACTCGTTTAGCCAACTTTTAATTTAGGAACACTTCCTCAAATTAAAAGTTACATTCTCCTTATAGAAATCATACTTATATTTTTATTTACGCTTATAAATTCTTTTATAAGCCGTTTAACACATTGAACTATTTTACTTCTCAACGGGATCTAGAAAGTTAGCACTTGTGTAACCCTCAATGGTTCATTGATACAACTAGCTGTGGGTTCACATCTCCATGTGATTCGGACTAAACATGTCTTTATGAGACCATACCCCAATTGCTCCATTATGAATTATCAACTCCTTGATAATAAGATCGTCAGAACTCAAGTTTGATAGTATCCAACCAATCATGTTAAACGCCTAGCAGCATCGCTTACATGATTCCCTAGGTATCAAATGATAGTGCCTGCAAGAACCATTAAATTATGGTTATCGTACAGTACGGTCCCTTCAAATCATATATCCTGACCGATTCTACAACCATTGGTATATCGAGAGTTGTCAATGAATCGATACTATGTGTCATGTCGTAGTTGCATCGATGGTGTAATCTAAAAAGCCCCTTTCTTAATTACCACCATACTCTGATCAGAGATTTCAAACTACATACACAAGAGATCACATAGGATATCCATACCTAAAGGTAAGCGGTGAATCCCCGACTACAATGCATAGACTCTTATTGTTTCGACAAAGCACCCAACCTTGCCAGCTGATGACCCCATATGAGTCGGTAAACAAGTCAAAGTACAATGCTAGCATATAGAGTCTCAATGTTGTCCCGGGTCATAAGGACAAATGGTGTACAACCATAAACTAGGACGTTTCCACTCGATAAGTGAGAACCACTTGGAAAGTCCTTTATGGAGGGTTGCTCAGTGCACTCTACAAGGAGCACATATCTGGATGTTCGGACATCACAATGTCCCCTACCAATGAAACATGGTACTCACATCGCAGATACTAGTCTTGAACTCGAGCGGCCTATATCCTTCTTAGCGGCGGCTGAATCGACTAGGAACTGTTTAGAATATACAGTATTCCAAATATGAGTTTCATGATACTCATCATATGAGCATCTCATATTCTTTCTACTATTTGTATATTCAAGGACTTTATCTATGCAACTAGCATGGGTATACAGATAAAGATATGCCAAAATAATAATTTCAAATAATATTAAAATAAAGATTGTTTATACATAGAGTTTCATTGTGAACACTCGGCCAACACTTGGCTCGACGGGTACCTACTCTAACACCTCCAGCACCGAGACCACAACAACCACCTCCAAGATTCGAGAGTGGCAGCAGTAGTGGAGGAAATAAAGATTATTTGAAACCCAGAGCAAAAAAGTTTAAGAAGTCTGGCAGTAGTTCTTCTAGCTCTAGTTGTAATGCCCGAGAATTTTATCTGTTAATCTGTGAAATGATTATTGTGAATTGATATGATTATTAAGGATCGTTCCGAGACGTGATTTGAGGTTGCTTTTGAGATTTGACGTGCGAGGACAGTACTACTCGCGCACATGCGTGACATGATGCGCGCATGCGCAAAATGGACAGAAGACCTCGCGCATATGCGCGACGTGAGTGAGCGCATATGCGCGAGCGGTGCGAGAAGACTAGTGCTTGTCAAAAGAACCTCACGCATATGCGCGTAAGAGATGTGCGCATATGCACGAGCTGCCGAGAAGCTAAGGACCGAGACCAGTAGGTCTCATGCATATGCGCCGATTGAGGTCGCGCATATGCGCGAGACGTGCAGATTGGAGGATGAGCCATTTGTCCTTAAGCATGCAATATATATATATATATATATATATATATATATATATATATATATATATATATATATATATATCAATTGTCACTTGTGCTCCAGCAATTCAGAAAGGATTGAGAGAAGCTCCAGGGGAAAGAATTGAGTTCTTGATATTGAAGTTGATTTTACGAGAAATCCGTCTATCAGAATTTTAATCCGACTTCAGTGCTGTGATCCTCGTGTTAAAGACTTCACACGGACGTAGGTTTTATTGATTTCTACTATGATTTGAAAATATGATGTTGAAGGAATCGAATATGATTCATATATGGTGTTTCTGATACGTTAGACTTTGTACAATCGAAACCGGATTGAAGAACGGATACCGTATAGAATTGTTATGAATTTCTGAATTGAATTGATTGAGATGTGATATCATATTTGTATCGTGTTGATTATGAGTTGTGAGAATCTATGTCTGTTGATTTGTATTGCTGGGCATATTGAGATTGTATGGTTATGCTGTTGAAACAGAATTTGATTCAGTTCTGATTATATCCAGTATTGATTGGGGGAGGTATTGATATTGTATTCCTCGTTATTGTCATTGTCAGATTGAGTATTGACAGGCATTGAATCCGAGACTTCGATAGAGTCATATTGATATGAAGAAAGGTATAAATCAATGTTGATTCGGAATTGCACAACTCGAGTTGGATTTGACATGAGTTTCCCTAAATCACATACTTTATTTTATTGCATTGATATCTGTAAATTATGAGATTGATATGTGTGGTCTATTGATTTATAGGCAAAGTATGTATTGCGTCATACGCTGATTTGCCTAGTCTTTGGCTGATTTGCCAAGTCTTCGGCTGAGTTTTCAAGACATTGGACGTTTGGTTTATGTCGATGTGGCTTAGGGATTGATTCATTCCTATCGATGAGATTCGATATATGAGACAATCTCCAGAAACCGGGATCCCTAGATTAGAGATGAGTCGAGTATGAGATGACGAGTCACGAGTGATTTATAGTGTTATATCATTTCATGTTTTCATATTTTGATACATGTTGTTGATATGTGTTTCATGCTTTTATATATGCTTTTATATGACTGCATGTTTACATTGTTTATACTGGGATTATGTGATGAGCGCTGAGTTAGACTGATAGGGCACCAGTTGCATAATGTTGCAAAGAACTTGTGGATCACGACAAGGAGGGCCTTGGAGCATCGAGGTACGACTATTACCTGGAATATATTTAAAACTGAATTTTATCAACGATTCTTTCCAGTGTCGTACAGAAAGGGCAAGGGTGCAGAGTTTGCCAATTTGATACAGGGCCAGTTGAACATTGAAGATTATGTGGCCAAGTTCTCTACCTTGTTGAGGTTTGCTCCACATGTTGCCGAGAATGATGAGGCCGTTGCCGATCAGTTTATCAATGGACTGAACCCCGAGATCTTTACATTGGTAAACACCAAGCGACCGAATAACCTTTCTGATGCTCTGAACCGAGCCAAAGGAGCCGAAGCCGGTCTGATGAGACAGAAAGGAGCTTCGTTTGTGCCTCCAGCACCGAGATCACAGCAACCACCTCCTCGATTTGAGAGTGGCAGTAGCAGTGGTGGAAATAAAGATTTTCTGAAGGCCAAATGGAAGCAGTTTAAAAAGTCTGGCAGCAGTTCTTCTAGCTCCAGTGGTTCCAAACAGAGTTATACCGGACCTTACTGCAGAACTTGCGGAGGGAGACATCCCGCAGAGCAATGCCAAGGAGTTCTTGATAGTTGCCACATCTGCAGACAACAGGGACTACAGGCCCAGTGGACCGCCCATACGGCCCACTGCCCCGATCGACCCAAGGCTATCCCGATCTTGGGCTCCCTCTATGGGGCCTTTTCCCTCACGGGCTTTCCATAGGCGTCGTATGGGTTACTCGTAGAACTCTTCCAGCCCATGAACTGGAGTCTGTGGAAAGCCCGTGAGGGAAAAGGCCCCATAGAGGGAGCCCAAGATCGGGATAGCCTTGGGTCGATCGGGGCAGTGGGCTGTATGGGCGGTCCACTGGGCCTGTAATGGGTCGTTACAATAAAAGGCTCCGGAGTATGTCCACAGAGAGGTTCCCAAAGATCCCAGGGAGCCGAATCATCAGGATCAGCAGCACAGACTGATAGACGATCAGCTGTTATTCATTCATTTCAGCCAGCACCATCTCATTCACAGCAGAGGCCAGGAGGAAGCCAGATAGTTAGTCAGCATCCTAGACAGCAGGCCAGAGTATTTGCTTTGACAGAGGAGCAGGCTCAGCACCAGATGACGTTGTTGCAGGTAAATTTTCTTTACGTGGTTACCCTGCATATGTATTGATTGATACTGGTGCTTCACATAATTTTATTTCTGAACGATTTGCATTGATTCATGCATTGCCTGTTGAGTCATTATCTGCTGTAGTGTCTGTCTCTTCTCCTTTGGGGACAAGTTTCATATCAGTGAAGTCTGTTAACCATTGTAGGCTACAGTATGACATGCATGAGATTGAGTTAGATTGCATCGTACTTGGGTTGTCTGATTTTGACTCTATTATTGGTATCGATATGCTGAACAAGTACAGAGCTACCGTTGATTGTTTCCACGAGATTGTGAGATTCAGACCTGAGATGGCTAATGAGTGGAAATTCTACGGTAGGGGTTCTCCAGCCAGAATTCCTTTGATATCCGTATTATCTATTACTCGATTGTTACAGAAAGGAGTGGAGGGATTCCTTGTTTATTCAGTTGATGTACTGAAATCGAGTCCATCATTGGATGATTTGCCAGTGGTATGTGAGTTCGCTTATGTCTTCCTAGATGAGATTCCTGGTTTGCCTCCGATTCGAGAGATAGACTTCAGTATTGAATTGTTGCCAGGTACAGTTCCGATTTCTAGAGCTCCGTACAGAATGGCACCAATTGAGTTGAAAGAATTGAAAGATTAGTTGGAAGATTTACTTGCCAAGGGTTACAACAGACCGAGTGTTTCGCCTTGGGGGTGCTCCAGTACTGTTTGTGAGAAAGAAAGACGGTTTGATGAGACTCTGTATCGACTACCCGCAACTGAACAAGGCAACGGTAAAGAATAAATATCCTTTGCCTCGTATCGACGATTTATTTGATCAGTTGCAGGGTTCTTCAGTATATTCCAAGATTGATCTGAGATTTGGATATCATCAGCTGAGAGTCAGAGATTCTTTTATCTCGAAGAATGGGTTCAGAACCAGGTATGGACATTATGAGTTTATTGTCATGCCGTTTGGATTGACGAATGCTCCAGCTGTATTTATGGGTCTGATGAACCATATATTCCAGAGATATCTTGATGATTTTGTAATTATATTCATTGATTATATTTTGATTTATTCGAAGAATATGATTGAGCATGCTGAACATTTGAGAAATGTGTTGCGAATTTTGAGGGCTAAAAAATTATATACAAAACTGTCAAAATGTTAATTCTGGTTGAGACATGTTGTATTTCTGGGTCATATTATATCCAGAGATGGTATTTCAGTTGATCCCAGTAAGGTTGAAGCCGTGATCAATTGGTCGAGACCTACATCAGTGCCATAGATTCGCAGTTTTATGGGTTTGGCAGGATATTACCAACGATTTATTAAAGATTTATCAAGTATTGCTAAACCGATTACGCAGTTGACTCAGAAGAATGCACCATTTGTTTCGTCAGAAGACTGTGAGTCTAGTTTTCTGGAGTTGAAGAAGAGACTGACCAGTGCTCCGATACTGACTATCCCCTCAGGCACTGGTGAATTTGTTGTTTATTGTGACGCTTCTCACAGGGGATGGGATGTGTATTGATGCAGCGAGGCCATGTTATTGCTTATGCTTCGAGACAGTTGAAGCCACGCGAGACTCGCTACCCAATCCATGATTTTGAATTGGCTACCATCTTCTTTGCATTGAAGATATGGCGACACTACCTGTACGATGAGAAGTTTGAGATCTATTCTGATCATAAAATCCTGAAATATCTATTTTCACAATCAGAATTGAATATGAGACAGCGAAGATGGCTTGATTTGCTTAAATATTTCGATTGTGAGATCAAGTACCATCCACGAAAGTCGAATGCAAGTGCTGATGCAGTGAGTCGAAAGGTATGTTCTTTGTCCTTATCGAATATTGGTGTTTCAAATTTGATAAAAGATTGATGTTTGTTTGGATTGATATTTGAGACAGATCATAGACCGTTGAGATTATATGTTGTTCAGGTCGAACCAGAGCTGATTTTGAGAATTAAAGCGGCTCAGAAAGTTGATCAGAATGTACAGAATTCAATATCGATGGTCAGAGCAGGGCATCGATCAGAGTATCAAGTACGAGATAATGTACTGTATGTGAATAATCGTCTTGTTGTCCCAAATGTTCCAGATTTGAAACGACAGATATTGTCAGAAGCGCATAGCAGTCGATTCAGTATTCATCCTGGTGGCAGAAAAATGTATAATGACTTGAAAAGACAGTTCTGGTGGAAACAGATGAAAGCTGATATTGCTGAGTTTGTATACAGATGTCTGAATTGACAACAGGTAAAAGCTGAGAGAAAGAAATCAGGAGGATTGTTAAAGAGCTTATCGATTCCTGAATGGAAATGGGATCACATTTCCATGGATTTCGTGACAAAGCTACCGCGTTCCTCCCGAGGTTGCGATGCGATTTGGGTCTTAATTGACAGATTGACCAAATCCGCATGCTTTATTCCGTACAAGATGACGTACCGACATGACCAGATGGCAAAGATTTATGTCAGGTAAGTGGTTAGATTGCACGGAGTGCCGAAGTCGATTGTTTCAGACCGTGATCCTCGGTTTACTTCGCACTTCTGGCAGAGTTTACAGCAGGCTCTAGGTACGAAGTTACATCTGAGTACCGCATATCATCCACAGACTGACGGACAGCCAGAGAGGACGATCCAGACACTGGAGGATATGCTGAGAGCAGTAGTGCTTGATTTTAGCACTAGTTGGCAGGATTCGTTGCCACTTTGTGAGTTTTCGTACAACAACAGCTATCAGACGAGTATTGAGATGACTCCTTTCGAGGCGTTGTACGGTAAGAAATGTAGATCCCCTCTTTATTGAGAAGATATCTCTGAGGTACCTAAGATTGGACCTGATATGATCAGAGATATGACTGAGAAAGTGAAGCTCATTCCGGAGAGAATGAAGGCAGCTCAAGACAGACAGGACAAATATGCCAATGTCCGACGTAGACCATTGGTATTTGAGGCGGGAGACCGAGTATTCTTAAAGATTTCACCTTTCCGAGGATTTGTCATATTTGGCAAGAAAGGGAAACTATCTCCACAATATATTGGGCTTTATGAGATTCTCAAGAAGATAGGAGATCGTGCCTATCGACTTTCATTACTGCCTTCTTTATCAGGAATACATGATGTCATTCATGTATCATTACTGCGGAAGTCCATGCCAGATGCTTCACATATTATTCAGCCAGACGAGGCCGAACTGGACGAGACGTGGAGTTATTGTCAGAAACCGATCCAGATTCTCGATCGAAAAGAAAAGCAACTCGGAACGAAGAAAATTCCGCTTTTGAAAGTCCATTGAAGTCGTCATGGCATTGAAGAAGCTACCTAGGAGACAGAGTCAAATATGAGACAAAGGTTCCCAGAGTTATTTCACTGACCTGAGTTTTCTGTTTAGCTTCTTTTGTTATACCTTCTTATGATATGATTTGATTACCTGTGATTTCGGGAACGAAATCGTATCTTAGAGGGGGAGAAATGTAATGCCCGAGAATTTTATCTGTTAATCTGCGAAATGATTATTGTGAATTGATATGATTATGAAGGATCGTTCGATACCCGATTTGAGGTTTCTTTTGAGATTTGATGTGCGAGGACAGTACTACTCGCGCACATGTGCGAAATGGACAGAAGACCTCGCGCATATGCGCGACGTGAGTGCGCGCATATGCGCGAGTTGTGCGAGAAGCCTAGTGCATGTCCAGAGAACCTCGCGCATATGTGCGGAAGAGATTCGCGCATATGCGCGAGCTGCCGAGAAGCTAAGGACCGAGACTAGTAGGTCTCGCCCATATGCGCCGATTGAGGTCGCGCATATGCACGAGACGTGTAGATTGGAGGATGAGCCATTTGTCCTTAAGCATGCAATATATATATCTATATATATATATATATATATATATATATATATATATATATATATATATATATATATATAAATATATATATATATAAAAATATATATCAATAGTCACTTGTGCTCCGGCAATTCAGAAAGGATCGAGAGAAGCTCCCGGGGAAAGAATTGAGTTCTTGATATTGAAGTTGATTTTACGAGAAATCCGTCCGTCAGAATTTCAATCCGACTTCACTGATGTGATCCTCGTGTTAACGAATTCACACGGACACAAGTTTTATATATTTCTACTATGATTTGAAAATATGATGTTGAAGGAATAGAATATGATTCATATATGGTGTTTCTGATATGTTAGACATCGTACAATCAAAACCGGATTGAAGAACGGATATCGTATAGAATTGTTATGAATTTCTGAATTGAATTGATTGAGATGTGATATCAGATTTGTATCGTGTTGATTATGAGTTGTGAGAATCGATATTTGTTTATTTGTATTGCTGGGTATATTGAGATTTTACAATTATGCTTTTGAAACAGAATTTGATGTAGTTCTGATTATATCCAGTATTGATTGAGAGAGGTATTGATATTGTATTCCTCGTTATTGTCATTGTCAGATTGAGTATTGAAAGGCATTGAATCAGAGACTTCGACAGAGTTAGATTGATATAAAGAAAGGTATAAATCAATGTTGATTCGGGATTGCACAACTCGAGTTGGATTTGACTTGAGTTTCCCTAAATCACATACTTTATTTTATTGCATTGATATATGCAATTTATGAGATTGATATGTGTGGTCTATTGATTTATAGGCAAAGTATGTATTGAGTCATAGGCTGATTTGCCAAGTCTTTGTCTGATTTGCGAAGTCTTCGGCTGATTCGTCAAGACACTGTACGTTTGGTTTATGTCGATGTGGTTTAGGGACTGATTCATTCCTATCGCCGAGACTCGATATATGAGACAATGTCCAGAAACCGGGATACCTAGATTAGAGATGAGTCGAGTCTGAGATGACGAGTCACGAGTGATTTACAGTGTTATATCATTTCATGTTTTCAGATTTTGATACATGTTGTTGATACGTGTTTAATGCTTTTATGTATGCTTTTATATGACTGCATGTTTACATTGTTTATACTGGGATTATGTTCTCACTGGAGTTATCCGGCTGTTGTCTTGTTTGTATGTGTGCATGACAACAGGTGGGGCAGGATCAGGAAAAGGATGAGAGATGCAGAATTAGCGTGGAGATCTGGACTTAGAGTAAATTGGTTTTCAGTACTAGATATAGTGACTGAACTTTAGTTGAGATAAATAAATGTTGTACAAGACTTGTACCTTTATTTTGATATGTATATCAGATCGAATACATTACGTTACTGCGCTTGCAATTTTAAAAAAAAATTATGTCCCCCATTACTTAATTATTATATTGATTCTTAATAATGATTAAGAAGACGAATTAGGTTTGGGTCCCCACACTAGTGGTTCCCGACAGAGCCAGAGTTATACCGAGGCTTATTGTAGAACTTGCGGAGGGAGACATCCGATTGAGCAATGCCATGGAGTGATTGATAGTTGCTGTATTTGTAGACAGCACGGACATTTTGCTAGAGTATGTCCACAGAGAAGTTCCCAGGGATCCCAGGGGGCAGAATCAGCTGGATCAGTGGCTCAGACTGATAGAAGATCATCAGCTGTTCATTCTTTCTAGCCACCACCGACTACTACTCCGTAACATCAGAGGCCAGAAGGAAGCCAGACAGTTAGCCAGCCTCCTAGACAGTAGGCTAGAGTATTTTCTTTGACAGAGGAACAGGCCCAGGAAGCACCAGATGATGTTGTTGCATGTAACTGTTCTTTATGTGGTTACCCTGCTTATGTATTGATAGATACAGGTGTTTCTCATACGCTTATTTCTGAGCGATTTGCTTTGATATATGCTTTGCCTGTTGAGTCATTATCTGCTGTAGTATATGTCTCTTATCCTTTTGGACATGTTTGATATCATTGAAATCTGTTAAACATTGTATGCTACAGTATGATGGGCATGAGATTGATTTAGATTGTTTTGTACTTGGGTTGTCTGATTTTGACTGTATTATCGATATTGATATGCTGAACAAGTATAGAGCAACCGTTGACTGTTTCCATAAGATTGTGAGGTTCACACCTGATATGGCTGATGAATGGAAATTTTACGGTAAGGGTTCTAGATCCAGAATTCCTTTGATATCTGCTATGTCTATGACTCGATTATTGAAGAAAGGAGCATAGGGGTTCCTTTCAGTTGACGTACTGAAATCGAGTCCATCATTGGTTGATTTGCCAGTGGTGTGCGAGTTTGCTGATGTCTTTCCCGATGAGATTCCAGGATTGCCTCCGATTCGAGAGATAGACTTCAGCATTGAATTGGTACCAGGTACAGCTCCGATTTCTAGAGCTCCGAACAGAATGGCACCGATAGAATTGAAAGAGTTAAAAGAACAGTTAGAAGATTTACTGGCCAAGGGTAACATCAGACCGAGTGTTTCTCCTTGGGGTGCTCCAGTACTGTTTGTGAGAAAGAAAGACGGTTCAATGAGACTTTGCATTGACTACCGGCGACTGAACAAGGCTACTGTAAAGAACAAATATCCCTTGCCTCGTATAAATGATTTGTTTGATCAGTTGCAGGGTTCTTTTGTTTATTCCAAGATCGATCTGAGATCTAGATATCATCAGCTGAGAGTCAGAGATTTTGATATCTCGAAGACAGCGTTTAGAACCAGGTATGGACATTATGAGTATTGTCATGCCGTTTGGTTTAACAAATGCTCCAGCTGTATTTATGGGTCTGATGAACAGTGTATTTCAGAAGTATCTTGATGATTTTGTGATTATATTTATCGATGATATTCTGGTTTATTCGAAGAATATGATTAATCATGGTGAACACCTAAGAATTGTTTTGAGAACTCTGAGGGCTGAGAAAGTATATGCTAAACTATCGAAATGTGAATTCTGGCTGAGACAGGTTGTATTTTTGGGTCATATTATTTCTGGTGATGGGATTTCTGTCGATCCTAGTAAGGTTGAGGCCGTGATTAGTTGGCCAAGACCGACATCAGTGCAAGAGATACGCAGTTTTATGGGTTTGGCAGGATACTACCGACATTTCATCAAAGACTTTTCCAGTATTGCTAAACCTATTACGCAGTTGACTCAGAAGAATTCACCATTTGTTTGGTCAGAAGAATGTGATGCCAATTTTCTAGAATTAAAGAAGAGATTGACCAGTGCTCCGGTGTTGACTATCTCGTCAGGTACTGGTGAATTTATTGTATATTATGATGCTTCTCACAGAGGATTGAGTTGTGTTTTGATGAAGCGGGCCATGTCATTGCCTATGCTTTGAGACAACTGAATCCACATGACACTCGCTACCCAATTCATGACCTTGAATTGACGGTCATTTTATTTGCTTTGAAGATATGGCGACATTATTTTTACGGTGATAAGTTTGAGATTTATTCTGATCACAAGATTCTGAAATATCTATTTTCACTGTCAGAGCTGAATATGAGGCATCGAAGATGGCTTGATTTGCTTAAAGATTTTGATTGTGAAATCAAGTACTATCCGAGAAAGTCGAATGCAGCAGTTGATGCACTAATTCGAAAGGAATGTTCTTTGTCCTTATCGACTATTAGTGTTTCACATTTGATTGAAGATTGTTTTTTGTCTGGATTAGTATTTGAGATAGATTGTAGACCGTTGCGACTTTATGCCGTTCAAGTCGAACCAGAGCTGATTTTGAGAATTAAAGGGGCTCAGAAAGTTGATCAGAATGTTCAGAACTCGATTTGGATGGTCAGAGCAGGGCATTGATCAGAATATCAGGTACGTGATAGTTTACTGTATATGAATAATCGTCTTGTTGTGCCAGATGTTTCAGATTTGAAACGACAGATATTGTCAGAAGCACACAGCAGTCGATTTAGTATTCATCCTGGTGACAGAAAGATGTATAATGATTTGAAAAGACAGTTTTGGTGGAAATAAATGAAAGCTGATATTGCTGAATTTGTATCCAAATGTCTGAATTGCCAATAGGTGAAAGCCGAAAGAAAGAAACCCGGAGGACTGTTATAGAGTTTGTCACTTCTTGAATGGAAATGAGATCACATTTCCATGGATTTTGTGACGAAATTACGGTGTTCCTCCAGAGGTTGTGATGTGATTTGGGTTATGATTGACAGATTGACCAAATCAGCATGTTTTATTCCGTTCAAGATGACATATTGACATGACCAGATGGCAGAGATCTATGTCAGAGAAGTGGTCAGATTTCACGGAGTGCCGAAGTCGATTGTATCAGAACGTGATCCTCCGTTTACTTCGTACTTTTGTCACAGTTTGCAGCAGCATCTAGGTACGAAGTTACATCTGAGTACCGCATATCATCCTCAAACCGATGGACAGTCAGAGCGGACTATCCAGACACTGGAGGATATGCTGAGAGCGGTAGTGCTTGATTTTGGCACTACTTGGCAAGATTCATTGCCACTATGTGAGTTTTCGTACAACAACAGCTATCAAACGAGTATAGATATGGCACCGTTTGAAGCGTTGTACGGTAAGAAATGTAGATCCCCTCTGTATTGGGATGATATCTCTGAGGTTCCTGAGATTGGACCTGATATGATCAGAGATATGACTGAGAAAGTGAAGCTTATTCAAAAGAGAATGAAGACAACTCAAGATAGACAAGCCAAATATGCCAATGTTCGACAAATACCATTTGTATTTGAGGCAAGAGACCAAGTATTTTTGAAGATTTCACCTTTCAGAGGTGTTGTTAGATTTGGCAACAAATTGAAACTGTCTCCACGTTATATTGGGCCGTATGAGATTCTCGAGAAGATAGGAGATCGTGCCTATGGACTCGCATTATCGCCTTCCGTATCTGAAATACATGATGTCTTTCATGTATCGTTATTGCGGAAGTATATTCCCGATGCTTCACATATTATTCAGCCAGACGAGGCCGAACTGGATGAGAAACTGAGTTACTTTGAGAAGCCGATCCAGATTCTCGGTCGTAAAGAAAAACAGTTCAGAACGAAGACTATTCCACTTGTGAAGATTCAATGGAGTCGTCATGGCATTGTAGAAGCTACCTGGGAGACTGAGTCTGACATGAGACAGAGATTCCTAGAATTATTTCAGTGATATGAGTTTTCTGATTTGCTTCTGTTATACATTTCTTTCTGATATGATTTGATTGTCTGTGATTTCGGGGATGAAATCATATCTTAGGGGGGGAGAAATGTAATGCCCGAGATTTATTGTGCTGTTAATTAGTGATTATTGATATTTAATTGATATAATTATGAAGGATCATTCCGAGACTTGATTTGAGTTTGCATGAGAAGAATTGATGAGCGAGGACAGTATCCCTCGCGCATATGCGCGACACGATGCACGCATATGCGCGAGGCAGGCAGAGGACCTCGCGCATATGCGCGAGAGAGGACGTGCATATGCGCGAGAGAGGACGCGCATATGCGCGAGCTGTGCGGAAAGCCAAATGCCTAGTCCAGAAAACCTCGCGCATATGCACGGAAAGGGTGCGCGCATATGCGCGAGCTCTCGAGAAGGTTACATACCGAGACAGTAGGTCTCGAGAAGGTTTCATTTCCTTAGCATTCAAAAGAAAAGAAAACCGAGAGCCATAGCTGAAATTCTCAAAGTTCCCTAGAATCATAGAATTTTGATTTGTGCAAAATCCAGTGATCCGATTTTCAATCCAAACATAGTACCATTGATTTCCATTATGATTTGAAATTATGCTATTAAAGGAATCGGACATGATTCATATATGATGTTCTTGACATAGTAGACATCGCATAATCAAAATCGGATTAAAGAACAGATATCGTATGAGATTATTATGATTTTCAGAATGGATTTGATTGAGGTTTGGTATCAAATTTGTATTGTTTATCGATTGATTTTGAGTTATTGGTATATATTGATTTGTATTACCGGTACTTTGGAATTATACTGTTGTGCCGTCAGAATTTGATGAAACTGAGATGTATTGATTTAAATGGAATATTGATAAATTATATTCGATATTGTCATTGCCAGATTGATATTGGCGGGCTTTGAATTCGAGAATTCGACAGAGTCAGATTGACAGAAAGAAAGGTATAAATCAATGTTAACCGGGAGATCGACTCGAGTCAGATTAGACTTGATTTTCCAAAAAACCACTTACATTTTTTTATTCCATTGATGTTTACAATTCATGAGATTGATATGCTTAGTCTATTGATTTATAGAAAAGCGTGTATTGAGTCATGGGCGTACATGCCTAATCATTGGCGGAGATGCCAAGTCTTTGGCGGATATGCCCAGACACTGGATGATTGGTTTATATCGATGTTGCGTAGGAGCAGATCGACTTCTATTGCGGAGATTCAGTATATTATAATATCCATGAACTGGGATCCCAAGATTAGAGATAAGTAGAGTTTGAGATGACGAGTCACGAGTTTATTTACAGTTTTATATCATTCATGTTATCGGATTTGATACATGTTATTGATAACTGTTATATGCTCTAATATATTTCTTTATATGATTGCATGTTTACATTGTTTATACTGAGATTATATTCTCACCGGAGTTATCCGGCTGTTGGCGTGTTTGTATATGTGCATGACAACAGGTGGGACATGATCAGGGTCAAGAAGAGGATGAGAGATTCCAGTTAGCGTGGAGATCCGGATCAGAAGTAGATTAGGATTCAGCACTTGATACCTAGTAGTTGAACCCTAGTTTGATTGTAATATAACTGTACAAGACTTGTACTTTAAAATCATGTTTAGAGTAGACTGATTCCATTGCGTTCCGCATTTGTATTTTTGAAAAAAAATTTATACCATGTTTATCTTAATTAATCAAATGATTCCCAAGAATGATTAAGAAAGGAATTAGCGACCAGGTCCCCACATCCAAAGTGAAAAAGTGACTCGGAAAATATGAGCCTAAGGAGAAAAACTGAAATGAGAGGAAAAAGCTATCTAGAGGAGTCTATTGAAGATCACTTTTCTAATATGAGAGCTACCACTTATAAGTCAAAATAGTAATGGAAAAAGCTACCTAGAGAATCTATTGAAGACCGTTGTTCTAGTGTGGAGCTACCATTTCTGAATCAAAAGATTTTTTTTGGAAGTTTGAGTAAAAATCAGAGGTGTTGTCAGGTGGTGTTGCCAACATCAAATTCAGACACAACACAATTTATACATTGCCTGACATTTCTTTATTTCATCATATTGAAAACATATTTAGTACATGCATATTGATTTTTGTTTTATGAACTCATTTTGTGCAGTGATACATCAATATTTTGACTTATGAGGATTGATGAAAACTTTAGTTATCAAAATTTTGAATTTACGTGACTAATTATGCCAGTGGGTTATAATCGACGTGGGTTTTCATTGAATAATCTTCTGGAATGTCATAACACTAGGTTGAGTAAATTTTTTCACTGTTTGAATTAGGGGCTAAACAGCAATTAGGAAGTGGTGTACATTTCGGAAAGTTATTGTTAGAGGTGAATGTACTGTGATGCTTAGAAACGGAGAAGCGATCATTGCTGATTTTATTACCGTTATGTTTTAGGGTTTTTTAGGCAGTGACTTATTGACGTTTTGATCATTTTAATGTCACCACATTTGCCCTCTGTTTCTCGCACTATCGCATTATCTTTGCAAATCTCTCTGTGCTAAATTTTGGCCCAATCTTTCTTTCATCGATACTAATGGCTGATAATCAATTTGATCTATTGGATATCCGAAGTGAAATGGCTGCCAACCGCCGTGTTCCACCCCTTGGGGCAACACCACCAGCAACACCACCAATAGAGTCCCCCGCTGAGAATCCATTATAGATGGTTGTTGCCGCTCCATAGGCCATTCTGCTGGAAAAATTGCTCCTGGCGAACCAGGAAATCTAGTTGACCTCGACAATCCATCGAACACAGAGGCTTATCGGAGGGTCTTTCCCCTTCAATCTATGTGAAGGCGTTCAAAACAGCAAGCAGGGTATAGCCCTGATTTTTCCTGCGAAGAAACCGTGTGTCTCTTCCTTCTTCAGAAATGTTCTCGATCTCGATTTCTCTTTGGGAGATGATTCTAATGATGAGGATTTTGAGCTGGTTACACGCCCGCGACTTGCTGTTGCTCCGAGAATATTCCAGATCAACCACGAGAGGTTGTTTTTCTTCAGATGATGAACAATCCATGGCTGACTTCCTAAATGGCCTAGAAGAAGCGAAAAGCAGATAGGAAGTGGTACATGAGTCTGATGAAGAACCTGACGAGGAAATGGCTCGAGAATTCGAAGCGAATCGCCCAACCTCAGCCTCCAGTCCCTCATCCACTTAAGACATTGAGAATGAGGAAGATGTCGATGCAGAGTCCACTGATGCTGACTCTGAAATAGCCATAGAAGAACATGAAGATGCAGTTGATGTTGTCGGTGGTATGGACAACATCGCTGACAACACCACTGGTACTGACTATAATTTAACCGCTCTGAGGATGGAATGGCCAGATGGTATCTTTACGCTCACCGAGAATTCATTGAAGAGAGAAACATTGACAACGAGGCCTATGCAAGGCAAAATTTGATCTCCTTCCTCATAGCTCGAGGATTTCTCACAATAGTGACATGTTTCATGCCTTATCTGAAGAGGCCCTTGCGTGAGTTCTACTGCAATTTAACTGCCGCTGTCAGAGATGTAAATTTTGTCAGGTACGTACGAGTGTTTGTACGAGATGCTATTTACCAGTTCTCTCCCGAGATCACTAACGAGTGCTATCGGACTCCGTACATTGGAGAGGATCTTCCTCCTACTGATATTGATTCTATCACTGTCACACTAACTGGTGGTATCATCACCAAGTTTCCGGTTCGACCCCAACGACTGGATGCTGCAAATCTGACATCCTTCTATTCTGCCCTGCACAAAACAGCCATTCGAAATTGGACTCCCTCTTCCAACCCCATGGTGGTCACTAGGCGACAGGCCTTTGTTCTGTTTAACATTGGTACGGGTCGCCCCTTTGGTCAGTTGGTGTTTCAAACTGCCCTCCAATTTCATGAAGGAGGACTGAAGTCAATACGGCTTCCATTCCTTTCTCTCATTTATGGAACCTCGAGTCCAAGGGTTTTATCAAGGAAGATGATGAACAATTAATGAACGTTGGGGAGTCCCCGAAAATTCCCCAGCATACTTCAAACAAAATCGGAAATTATACCTTCCTTGTTCTGAAGTTGGTTTTGCCATTGATGCTACTCCTCTACTACAACAGTGCATGGTTACATTGTTGTGTCTCCTTCTGTTTTTCAAGCACAAATCGAATTTGGACTGAAGAAATTCAAAATGATAAGGAGTTGATGGCGCACTATGAAGATCAGAATGTTGAATACAGATTGTTCTTGGAATTTTTAGTCCATTTTGGACCCAAAGGGGGAGTGAGAAAAACAACAACAAATTCAGAGGGTTTTTAGGCTGATAAAGATAAATCTGATGATGGTGCATAAGCTGTAGAGGGCCCAGAGGTGACTAGTGAACAATCCTGATTCTGATTTGTTTTTTTTTTTTGGTCTTGTTGTTTGGCCTTGTTGCTTTAATCAGTCACCCTATTAAGTTTTAGCTAGTTCTTGAATTCCAGGTGGTATAAAACTCTCTTTTGTTTCTATGTTTTTGCACTGTGTTTTGCACTCGTATTAAAAACACTGTCAACAATACCTATCTCATAAACTATGCTAACGTGCTTAACTTAGTGGAGATACTCTTTTATTCAGGGGGAGATATTTTTCTGCTCAGGGGATCTAAAGGGAATTCAAAGATGATCATTGTGTTGTTTTTGGGTTGTTGTGTCCATAAATGCAAAATAGGGATATTAAAGGCATATTTCATTCCTAACTAATCTTTGTCCTTTATTTGAATTGAAAAATAAGATTTTTCCATTTCTAGACTAATTTAACTTGATATAATAATAAGATTTACTCCTAGACTCACTTGACCTAATCTAATCTTGGTATTTTTCCCCTGTGATTTGTTTTTTGTATTATCTCTAAGATAAAATATTTTAGATTTAAATAGAGTCTTATTCACAATAAATTATTGTTTCCATATTTGTAGGATTTTGTTCTTATTGAAAGATAATTAGGTCAATATATGAAGATCTATATATATGGAATATTGAGAGATGAACTAGACGACTTTGAGATGATCTTTTCGCAGCTACTTGAGTTTTTCTTTGTATGTACACGACATTCAAAGTTGAAGATAATTTTCGTGCTGAAGAATTTGAGTGATCGACTCACGTTTATGTGTTGCTGATTGGTGTTGTAGACACGTGAAGAACAACACTAACGCAGAGTGTTGATTGAAGAGTGTTATTCTATTGTTTTTAAGCAACTCTGGTTTATGCAACTAGTTTTGATTTTTGTTTATTTTGATTCATTTTAATTCCTTAGGATGTCAATGAATTTTGTTTTGTTATTCTCACTAGTATTATTTTGGTGTAAACGATTACAAATTTTTTTAGTGAATTTTTGCCATTAGGCATTGCACAAGTATTCGTACTCGTGCATAGTTTAAATCTGGTCTCTATTTATTCGAGTTATACTTGTGTGTCAATAATTAATTTTTGCTGCACGTTGTGCGGTCGTGTTGACAACACCAGAGCACAACACTAACTTCTGATACACACAATATATAAATTTCTTGTATGTTTATGATCAACAGTCCTTCCAATGATGCACATGATATGTAACGCCTCAGATTCGACGACTGTACCCACTGTACCAAGAAGAGTTTTTCCAACGTGCTTATATCCTCACTCACACGCACCCTAGGAAACTTTCCAGGGAGTCACCCATCACAAATTGTACCAAATCAAGCACGCATAACTTCGGAGTTCTTATGTGATGAGCTACCAAAAAAAAGATACACCTTCTTGATATGAGTAGTACATATCAAATCTTTTATACCCTCCTCAACTTCACAGTCTCGTAACTGAACAGTTTCGGAATCCCTCTCCTTCTGGTGTAAGATTTGTTCGCTCATGTTCCTTCCACCTAGAAACCTGCTAGGAGCCTCTCATTGTCCGTGCAATCTCATGGCACCGGCGATCACCCCATGTCCTCTTCGGCCCCGGGCCTCACATGCCACTAGTTTCCGCTTGGTTTGTCCCCCAACCACACCGTACTACGAGAGGTTGGCTCTGATAGCAACTGTAATGCCCTAAATTCGACGACTGTACCCACTGTACCAAGACGCGTCTTTCCAGCGTCCTTATGTCCTCACTCACACGCACCCTAGGAAACTTCCCAGGGGGTCACCCATCCCATATTTCCCCAAATCAAGCATGCTTTGGAGTTCTTATGTGATGAGCTCCCGAAAAAGAAGATGCACCTTCGTGATATGAGTAGTACATATCAAATATTTTAAACCTTTCTCAATTGTACAGTCTCATACCTGAAAAGTTTCAAAATCTCTCTTCTTCCGGTGTAAGATCGGTTCATTCATGTTTCCTCCACCTAGAAGCATGCCAGGAGCCGCTCATTTTTCGTGCAACCTCATGGCACCGGCGATCACCCCCCACCCTCTTCGGCCCCCGGCCTCACAGGATAATTGGCACAATGTTTATTATCACTGGATTGTACTTCGTGTTGTGAGGCAAATCGAAAGAAATGAAATATGATGCAGTGGAGAATGCGGGGATCCAGTACTACCCAAACCATGATGCCAACATATCCACACTGCATATCACCGAGTCACTGCGTACTAGCTTATACTTTGATCTATTTTACCAATTTTATTGAAGGTCATCAAATGGCAAGATGATTGTAGTTTCAAAATACGTAGAAGAACTACACTGTAGTTGAGGATTCACAGCTCGCCTACAGTGAAGATATTCTATGTGATCTCATTAGTTAATATTGCAAGAAATATTTGACCAGAGCAAGACTTGTGTTCTACGAAAAGATATTTTCTTAGTTGCACATACGTTGTCACTATCTTTACTCAAAGAAAAATCACATCGTTAATGAATTGATTTGCAGCTCTCGATGTACCAATTATTGCAAATTCAATCGGGATATATGAGTTAAATGTACCGTACTGTATGCTAACCAAAACTTACTAGTTCTTGCAAGCACTATTAATGATACATAGGGAATAATGGTGCGATGCTACTAGAAAATTTTATCACGATCAGATGAGTTCAGTCAGACCTGATCTCCGAAGTTCTTGATCAAGTAGTTGATGAAAATGATGAGATCAATTAAGATAAGCCCAGATAAGAATAAATTTTATTATGAATCACATGAAGTTATGAGTCCACGTCTAGCTATATCTCTAAACCAAATAGGGTCACACAAATATTGAATTTTGTGTTCCTATTGAAATAGTCGAATTCAAGCAATTGAATTTGACGAATATAGTTTGGTGGGTATCAAACGAATTGGTTATAGAAGAGTTTATGAGTAGATTTCATTATTGAAAGTTGTGGAAGTCAACTTGACTGTTAATTATGTGAGGAGAGTGGAATTGTCTGTATTAATTATGAAGTTCACAAAGGTAACAATCGCCAAAAATCGATTAGCGAAAGTTTCGGCATTCAAAATTTGCATTTTACGTTAAATGAACGAGATTTGTACACTTGCTACATCAGCGTTGTCTCATCATTGATTGAATTTATAATGAATTCACAGTTATTTATTTAGTTAATTAAATAATAAATTAGTAATAGTAACTACTAAGTATAATATTTTTATAGAACATTGTAGAAAAGTCTAGAATTAATCAGTGTTCTAAAAAGCTCGCTTAAGCCCCGCTTAAGCGAGCTTAAGCTTGAAGCTTGGCAAAAACGTCCCGCTTCGGAGAAAGCGGAAAAAAGCGGTCAAACTATAGTTTGACCGAATTAAGCATAATTAAGGTGTTTAATTAAGCGTGTTTAACCACAATTGATCGCATCTATTAATTTTTTTTATTTTGAAGGTATGTTTTTTATTTTAAAATAATAAATTAGGTTTATAATTTAGATGTTTATTTTTTAATTTTAATTATGATTAAGCATGTCTGATAATGATTTGACAAATATTTAACATTTTTAATGTGTTTTAGTTGCAAAAACAAATTAAGATTGTAATTTTGATATTTTATGATTTTATAAATATGAGAATTAATGCATCAGACATAAAATTTATCATATTTATGTATTATTTTATCTATTTATTGGTTTGAGATAATTACAATTACACTGAATATAAAAAACGCTTTTTCACGCTTAAGCATGTGCTAATCTCGCTTAAGCTTGAAAAGCTTAGAGCTCGACATCCGTGCTTCGGGGCACTTCACGCTTTTTAGAACCTTGGAATTAATAATTAATTAATTAATGATTATTTAATTTTTATATATGTATATATATAAATATATGTCTGTATATATTTTCCATGATCCCATCATGGATGTTGTTTATTCATTAACATGCAAGGTCCGTGATGAGGAACAGAGCCAGAAAACTCAAGTGGGAGCGGAAACCGTTTTTTAAAAAAGTTAGTTATCATAAAGTTGTAGATGAAGTAATTGAAATATGGATGCACAAAAAATACTTATATTTGCAAAAATATTTTCTAATAAAAAAGTTATTAAAAATGATATTTAGTACAAGAAAAAAAAAAGAAAATTTGAAATTATAAATTTAAAATATAAAAACCAAAATATAAGTAACGAGGCACGATATCAAAGTTTGAACTGTTATCCATGAATTTTTTTTTAAAATTAATAATAGTTTAATTACAATAATCCAATTAGTAATTTTATTAAAGAATAAATCGATGTTTTTTCATAACTTCAAACTTTTCAATAATTGAATCAATAATAAAAATTTGATCAATTTCATTTTTAATATATATATATGAGTGATTAAATATTTTTCATAAGGTTAATACTAATAATATGTGACTTTTAAATTAAAAAATAAAACATATACTTTTCAAAATTCGAAATATAGAAATTAAAAAAAATTATGTGGTGGAAAAAAAGATATTTGAAAATCAATCAAATAAATAAAGATATAAGAACTGGATTAAATCGATTTAAATATATTATCGTTTTAAAAAAATTTAACACTTAAATTAAAAATATTAAACAATTTGGTGAATAAGTCTCCGTCTATGATCATGTACAACAGCCATGCCATATTTCGTGGATAAACTCTACATCCGTAGTCACTTCACAAAAGTGATAAAACCAAAATATTAGGAATACAAAAGGTTTCATAATTAACTAGGTCTTAGTGCCGTAATTTTCAATTTTTACTATTTTGTTCCGATACGAAAATTTATGTAAAATAGTTTCATAAATTAATTTTATGAGACAAAATATTTTAATTAGTCAACTCATAAAAAATATTATTTTTATACCAAAAATATTATTTTGTATTATAAATATAAACAGAGTTGACTCGTCTCACGAATTTTTCATGAATAAAGATTCATGAGACCGCGTCTCACAAAATATCTACTTAACACCAGAGAATTTAACATGTTTCGTCGCCACATCAACAATTTCTAATATAATATCACTACTCCGGCAATAACCAAGCAAAAAAAAAAAAAAAAATCAAAGTTGTTACACTAAAATCAAACTTTAAATACTTAATGGACCAAAACTACAATGAGACAAGTTAATTCATAAAAAAAAAAGAAGTTATTTTTCCTTCCATATAATGTATATACTCTACACTAGTTCTCCAATCGCTCACCAAAAAATGAGAAAATCAAATTATCAAGGGATTATATGGTGTGTCATTAAAAAAAAAAGATTATGATACACATAAGTCGTAAGTTTGCCTACGGTCACACGTATGGTCTACGGCCTCGTACAATGGAAATATTTTAAAGTACATTCTCGCATAGCAGAAAGTGATGAAAAAACCCGAATAATTTGAAGATTCTTCAACTTTTTTATTTTATCAATTGTTAAAATAGGTGCTCAGAAAACCAATTTGTAATTTGAGATTTTATTGACTTTAATGTAAAAGATATTTATTTTAATAATATTTTACGATTTTATTCAATTATGACATTATGTTTTATCTGTATATTCATGCAAGCTGTATAGATAAAGTGCTTGAATATACAATAGATACAATAAAGTCTGCCATGTAATGTAAGAACATGAAATTCATTAAGAATTGTACCGTATATTCTATACAGGTTCCTAGTCAAATCAGCCGTCTAAAACAAGGAGAAAGGTCGCTTGAGCTTGAGACTAGCATCTGTGATGTAAATGCCATGTTTAATTTGCATGGACAAAGAGATGTCCATTCATACAGATGAGTGATCTTATGATGATGCACCGAACAATCCTCCCTTAGATTGTCCTAGTGGTTCTCGCTTATTGAGTGAAACAATTCATGGTTATGGCTATACATCATTAGTCCTTTGACTCGGGATAATGTAGGGGTTATACGTACTAGCATGCACTTGATTCATTTACCGACTTAATCAATGGTCATCTAGTGGTGAGATTTGGTGTAGTTTCGAAATACAAAGGATCAAATACATTGTAGTCGGAGATTTACCGTTTGCTTATGGGTGAAGATATCCTATGTAATCTGACGAGTTAATAATGCAATAAGTCTCTGACCAAAGCAAGAAGTGTGCTTTAGGGAAATGTGTTTTCCTAGGTGCACATATCATGCCACTATTAGTACTCAAAAATAAATCACATCCTTGTCGTATTCATATGTAACTCTCGATATGCCTATGGTTGCATAATCAATCTAGATATATGTAAGGTTTAGAAATTCAAACGACGTAACCTGACTTCATACAATCTAGGATTTTGCAGAAATATGTGTTTAATTATTTTTAATGCATTAAATCCATGATCATGACATGAATATGTGTTTTATTTCATGGTTCGTTAAGATTTCATTTATTAGGGCTTTTAGCAGTATTTCACGCTCGAACGAGAAATGAAGACCGGGGACAGTAAAGAAAAAATGTTTTTACTAAATAATTATTTAATATATGATGACTTTGTGCACACAAGTATTGGGTCTAAAATACTACACCTCCTAATTATTTTTAATTAATGGCCCTTTATATACCTAATAATATAACAAACCCTACTTTCAAACCCTAAAATCACTACCTCCATATTTTGGCCGCTCCTCTCCATTGTTCAATAGTATTTCAAAATTTTCCTGCAGCTTTTGGTCCACCTTTTGAAAGAAAACCATGATAGAAACGTCATCTCGTCCTCCGATGTTCGTCCCTCACTTCGTTGTCATCGTTTTGCATACGTTTTTGCATTAAGGCACATCCTATACCTTTTTTTCTCATCAATCACGCTACAGTATGTATGATGAATGTTTTTGCATGATATTTTGTCGAACTATGATTATGCATTGAGATGACATTGTTTTTACTTGAAAATGTTGAGATTTCTTCATTACTCATCACGTTTGTGGGTTCGGTTGAAGGGGCATGGTTGGTAGGAGACGATTTGGAGAGGTTTTTATAAGAGTTTTAAGTGTGGATACAGCTGTTGGATCGATGTCGTATGAGGGGCTGAGCACATCCTTGCGCTGGGGACGCGTTTAGTGGTTCGATCGGACAATGGGTGTAGTACCGCCGCACCAGGGCTGCTAAGGGCCCTGGAACAGACCCTGGGGGGTTAGAGATATGGTCTAGAGTGGCCTAGGGCCTCGGTAGAGCTCGGTTTGTGGTGTTCCGGAGAAGCCACACGTTCCCGCGTGCATGGGGATGTGGCCTATGGTTTAAGACGTCCCAGGAGAGTCCAGTCACGCACTAGGGTGATCTGGTTTGGGGCTGGTACGGTCTAGGATCGAAAATTCGAGGGTTATGGTTTGAAGGTTGCAAAGTGCAGTATTTTTCCAGCAGTTGTTCGGCCATTTTTGAGTGTCTTAGGTAGTCTGAAACAAGTGTTTAAAGGGTTGCTCTTGTAGGTTCAAGTCATGGTTTAAGTTGGAAAAATTTTGGTTTAGTTTGGGTTTAATTCAGATTAAAACCGAGACCCGGTCCAAGTTTTAAAACGAATTATAGAATTTAATACAGGGCTCGAGTATACGTCTAGGAAATGAATATAAATATGTTTTAATGTGTTTCAATATGTTCGGTTGGCTTCAGGTCGAAATTCTGATGCCCAAGGGTAAAATGGTCAATTAAGTTTTTCAAAGGGCAAAATGGTCATTTCGCACCCGGATGGAGTTAGTAGTCCTGACAGCGCCCTGATAACTAAAATTGCATGTTTAAAATGTTTATTCTTATCATGAATATGAATTTTAATGAAAGTACGGAAAATACGTTACATGCTTGGTTTGAAGAAAATTTACGTATATGCATGATTTTATAAGTGATGAATACGATGACATGTTTTTGAAAGAAGATAGTTGGTTGTGACTAATACGAACACGAACATGTAAGGCCAATTCTCAGTGGATGGTTAATATTGTCGCTGATGTCCCCACCGCCAGATACCGTGATTAGATGTAGATAGATTAATTGACTAGAGCTGATACAATAATCATAACTAATAATCTGAATTCAATAAAAGAAAACTAACACGTATATGATTATATGATGAGATATTTTTTTAATATGTTTATGTTACGATATGTTTAAGTTCATGCTTATAAGATCATGAAGATATTTTAATGTAGTACTGTTCACTGTTGTGTGATATGTATATGTATTTCTTATAACGGTTCAGGTTTGTTGAGTCTTTAGACTCACTAGGTATTATTGATGCTGATGAGCATGATGAGGTAGAGACTTGGTATAGAGCCCAAAATCAGTACACGTAAATCTCATGCATTTATTAAATTGTTAAACTATTTAATCAAATTTAAAGTGATTTTTGAGATGCATGATTTATGAAATTGTATTATTTTAAATTAATTATGTTTATGTGATGCACGTTAAAATGTTTCTTTGAGTTTCATGTTTCAGGCGATTATTCGATGCGGGATCAAGGAAAAGAGACCGGCGACGATTTTTGGCGATTTTAAAATGTTTTATTTTAGTTAAGTTAGAAAGGAGCATTTTTAAATGAATTATTTAGTTTTTTAGCTTTTTAAAGCCTAAATTATTTATCTAGTGATTTTAAGATTTTAAAACCTTTAAAGGTTAACAATTGTGTGCTTTATTTTAATTAAGGGATTTTGTAAAGTTATCCTTAGATTAATTTTTAATTATCATGTCAAATGAGTATTAGTTGTTTTTAATTACACCCATTAGCCCCTAATTTCACACACACACATTAGCAAAAAAACTCTCGCACACACCCACAACTACTGAAACGTCTACCGTTTTAAAAGTACGGAAATATATTTTTTATTTATTTATTTTTTTACTAAAGCTCTCGTTTTGAAAATAAATATTTAAATAAATCGTATGCATGAAATCCTAAAAAAAACATCATTGAAAAATTATCATAAACAATTACCAATAAAAATATAGCGGAGTAAAAACGAGTAAAATCCTAACATCAACAGTAAAACAAAACAACGTATAAAATTCTCATATCCTCTCGAAAACATAAAATCGTAAACATGCGGAAAATCATAAGGTCCTCGGGTCGTTTCGCCCACCGGGTCCGCTGACTCAGAGTCCATCACATCTAGTCTCCTCAACATCGAACTCACCTGCATCACACACGCCTAGTGAGTCTAAAGAGTCAACACACCTGTACCGTTAATAGCAAATACATATACATAGCAAATAACAGTGAAAAATATTATACTCAACATATCTTTCATGAACTTTAAAAATCTTAATGTAAACGTGTCATATGCAATCGTGACGTGTCAAAAACAACTCATCGTTCATCATTCATCGTTTTATCATTCATCATTTTTCATTTAGCTAATTCAGTTCATTAGAAGTGACTATCGTACATCATGATTTACGATGGATCCATCATACATAGAACCGCGATACCCGGCGTCTGTCGGACATCAGTGACAGGATTACCTATCCATTGTGCCTAGGCCTCATCATCAGAATTTACATATACGTCTTAAACATTTACATATACTTTGATAGCCACAACTAATTCTCATCATTCAAAACATAATCATTTTCATCACTTATAAAAAAATCATGCACAATGCAATTTTCTTTAAATTCAAGTATGCAACATATATGCTCATAAAATCTTAAAAATCGTGAATCATGATGCATGAACATTTAAAATATCATACATGTGTGCTCAGGGCGCTGCCATGACCAAAATCTCACCTCGGGTGCAAAATGACCATTTTGCCTCTGAAACCCGAAAATCATCGTTTCACCCCTGGACCTCTAAAATTCACCGGAAGCTTACCATACTCCTTAAAATATCCCAAAACATATTTTTTTAAAATATTTTTAGACGTAAATTTGAGCCAAATTCAAACTTAATCGATTCGTTTTAAAAACTTAGACTGAGTCCCGGTTTTAATATGAATTGACTCGAAACACAACTAA
Organism: Primulina eburnea; assembly: GCF_022965805.1. Classification (NCBI taxonomy): domain Eukaryota; kingdom Viridiplantae; phylum Streptophyta; class Magnoliopsida; order Lamiales; family Gesneriaceae; genus Primulina; species Primulina eburnea. The sequence goes on along the minus strand of NC_133107.1, from coordinate 26,879,751 downwards.
TTTTTTTTTCCAAATTTTTAACCCATTTTATGATCATTAAAAAGCTCCTAAAACTATCACGTCAGCCCCTTAAACTCACGGATGAAACTCCAGCATGTCATTGGACACTAGTCCCTATCGACACGACACGTCCTCATATGCTCACCTCTCTAAATTCATGCTAGCTCTCCTCCACCGAAAGCAGCCTTCAACCAATCACCTCTCGACTACTCTAGGCCCCCCCGGTCCCAAATAACCCACGTCTACCCATCCATGCACAACACCCTTCTCTCCCAAACGCTAAACTCAAAAATGAGCTAGTCACGGTTCAAGTTTCTGTTGGATCCCATTTTTCTACACGCCCAAACGCAGCGGAAGTTTAAAATTTTATTTATTTTGACAATAAAAATATGTTTTGCTTTGGGCGATCGTATGATTTTAACAAAAACATTCATAGGGTGTTGAAATTTTATATCTTTGGTGAACGATTCACACGGCTCCAACTATTCTGGGGTTATCGGAGATAGCTCTTGATGAATTCCATACGAACTTTCTTCGAGTCTTCTTCTATCAAGTCCACGACCAGAAGATTTGTTCCTCTTTCAAATAGCACTAGAATATTTGAAAGAAGTTTTACGTTGAGATCAAAAATTTGAGAGATGACTCAAATTTCTTTTTCTTGAAAAAGATGGCAAAAATTTGGAGGAATTTTAAGTGATTTACGTGAATCACCTTTTTTGGAGAGTTAGTGGAGGCTACCCTTTTTTTTATTTATATAAAAAACAAGAGCCTTTAACCTAAATTCCATAAATATGGATTTAGGTTCCTTAACTAAATCCAATGGGCTTTGTTAATTAAATGGACTAGTCAAACTAGTTTAATTAATTATATTTAAGTCCATTAAGAACTTTAATCATTTAATATATTGGACTTGTACTCCTACAAGCCCATTAAACAAATCTCCCATAATATTTAATTTAATATTTAATAAAATCAACTTTTGAGTTTAATAAATTAAATCAATTATAAATTCAATATTTGAATTTAATATTTAAATTATAAATTCAACTCCTTGAATTTATCACCTCCAAGATTTAATATTTAATAAACTCAACTTTTGAGTTTAATAAATTAAATTCTCAATTTTATAAATTCAACTCCTTGAATTTATTTTCTCCAAATTTCATAAATTCAACTTCTTGAATTTACTATCTCATAAATTCAACTCCTTGAATTTATTTTCTCAAAATGTAATTATCATAAATTCAACTCTTTGAATTTACTATATCATAATATAAATTCAACTCCTTGAATTTGTTTTCTCAACGGGAACAAACAATCCAGTGCTTGTGTGATACTCAATGGTTCAGAGATACAGCTAGCCGTGGTTTCACAACTCTTTGTGATTCAGATTAATATTTATTTTTATTCGGGCTTACCCTAGTTAGCCCCATTCTTTTCCTCAACACCTTGATTAAGAATGTCAGAACGCATTTCTGATTGCACCCATCGGATCATGGTAAGAGCGTCTAGTAGCATCGCCCCATGATCCCCTAGGTATCACTGATAGTTCCTGCAAGAACCAGTCGATTATGATTAACGTACAGTACGGTCCCTTCATCTCATATATCCCGATCGAATCTGCAACCATTGGTTCATCGAGGATTGCATAATAATTCGATAACTATGTGATAACAATAAATAGTGGCATCACATATACGGTTGGAGAACTCCTTCTCTAACGTACATCTCATACTCTGGCCAGAGATTTCACGCACTATAATTTCATCAGATCACATAGGATATCCACACCCGCAGGTGAGCGGTGAATCCCCGACTACAATACACTGGCTCCTATATGTGTCGCAACTGTACCCAACCTCAACCTCGCCACCTGATGACTCTCCTGGAGCCGGTAAACGAGTCAAAACACAACCCTAGCATATAGAGCCTCAGTGTTGTCCCTGGTCGTAAGGACTATTGGTGTACAATCATAACCACGGACTTATCCTCTCGATGAATGATAACCACTTGGAAAGTCCGAGGGAAGGTTGTTCGGTATAATCATCATATGACTACCCATCTGCATATTTGGACATCTCCATGCCCTTACCAAGAAACGCAGTACACAACACCACAGATGCTAGTCTCGAGCTCAAGCGACATTTATCCATGTTTTAGGAGGCTGAATCGACTAGGAACCAATTTAGAATATGCAGTGTTTACAAATGAGTTTCAACATCGAATTACGATTCATTTGTATTAAAGCATAGTCAAGGACTTTATCTATGCTGATTGCATGGTTATACAGATACAATATAACGAAGACCATAAAAAGTTAAATTATATTAAAATAAAGATTGTTTATTTCACTTGAGTCAATATATTCCCTAGCCAACCGTTGGCTTGCAGGGCATCTACTCTAACAGCTTCCTCTCGCGGCCGATCTGTACTAGGGGTGGTACCAGAAACTCTCGGGCCCTTCCTCAACCACGACTCAGACTCAATACGGTCTGGTTTAGGCCTCGGATTGTCCCTCAAGCCATCGGCTCCACCCTTGACTCCCGACTGCACCAACCGAGCCCTCAACCGACCAAAAACTCAAGAACAACTCTCGATCTCTCTTCCTACAACAACAACGATGAATTTCCCTCCTCAAACCACATCTTGACACTAACATCAGTACCTTACCAGCACTGAAATCGCAGCCCATTGCACAAGAAATCGTAGATGCGTGAATTAACATTAAAAGAATGCATAAAATGTAAAAAACCGTAAGTCTTTTTGTTCTATGTTGGATCGAAATTCTTCACAGAAAACCCACATATATCAGCAATATATATGACATGAGTGATGCAAAAATAAAGGAGTAGGGCGTGCCATAGTGAATGAAGAACAAGAACAATGCATGTGGAGTCCCATGAGTGATTTCCTTTGCAACTCAACCGAAAAAAAAAGAACGGTGCTCGGTGCTTTCTGCTGCTGGTGATGAAACCGAGGGTGGGTGTAGAAATAAATGGGTGAATATCAGTTATGGGGGTTACGGGAAATTAAAGGGTGGAAATAGGTTTAATTGTTATGCTAATTAAAAAGATTAAAGGCTTTAATCTTGCTAATTAAGGTTTAATAATATTTAAGTCTATTGAGTTTAAAAGTTGGCTCGTTAGATTCAAATACACTCCCGAAAAATATTTTGTGTTGGAAAGATTTTGAAAATAATAATCGAATCATTAAAAAATCCTCCGATTCGATAAAATTTGCGTACCGTAAAAAAAAAAATCATGCGGGTAAAAATACCCAACACAATCCCATTTTTGAAAAATCGACTTAAAAACACCCTACATTAATTTATAAAATAAATCCTGTGTTAAAAACAATTTTCCTGAAAATTCTCCGGTCTCCGTTCCTCGTTCGAGCGTGAAATGCATCTAGAAACCCTAATGCATGAACTTTTAAAAATTTCATGAATTAAATCCTATCATGCATTAATTATGCATAAAATTCATAGAATATTTAAACATATAATTTAAAATAAAATCCTAGATTGTATACATTCAGGTTACGTGAATTAAATTCTTGGACTTTACAATTACACACACACACTTCGGCTATCACCTACACACACATTTCGTTTCTCTATTCATTTCATTTTTAAAGAAAATATTAGGGTTCTTGGAGAGCAAGAGCAGCCTCCCCTCCCTCTTCAAGAATTTCAGCAATTTTCGTTAGCTTTTCTTCAAGAAAATCGTTCCACAATCGTCCCGAATCAACCCTTACACCGTTTCCTCTTGGGTATCGCCGTATCGTGAGTTTTAATTATCAAAAGGCATGTATATTCTATTATTCCTACGTCAATCTCGTCATATTATGTGTGATGATGTTTATTATGCGTAAAAATCCATGTATGTTGTGCAAAGCTTGAGCAGAAATTTGTTGGATCGATTTTGAAACGATTTTGGATCTCAAAACTCAAAATTTGCTGTCATTTTAAATATTGTGATTTTTCGTTCGATTTTCTGGAAAACTTTCAACATATAAAACTTATAACTTTTCGATACCTTCGATTTGACAGTAAATTCGAAATATTTGGATAAGAAATAAGTGAGTTATGATCGTTTCCGTGGCAATGCTCAAAATGAGTTTTTCTGAAAATGTGTTCTTGTCATATTCTTGAGAATTTCTTGTTGCAGGCTTCGTTGGGAATCGTCAAGGGTTCTTTGCTGTGTTTAGGAGTGTCCAATGGGGTGATAATGTGAATTTTGTGGTGTTGTCTCGGGTTGGTTAGGTTGAACAAGCATTAGAAGTCATAGGGAAACACTTGTGCAGAATTTTGGGTTGATTTGCGTAGAACTAGCACCGCAACGCTGCCAGTACGTTCCAGTAAGCGCCTAGGCGCTGCTGTGGCACTGTTGGTACGCACTAGGCAGCACTGCAGAGCAGTTTCTAGGCCCCAGTCTGCCGCTGCAGCGCCTAGGCGCTGCTTTAGACGAATTTTAGGCTTCAAATTTAGGTGCTCTTGCTTCTTTTGGGTACTATTGAGTCGTTATGTCCTAGTATACTAAAAGTTAATTTAGATGTTACGAAGTTTGATTGGGGAACGTTGAAATATGTTTTAAGCAAGTTCCGCACCTTCTATTGTTTGGGAAAATTCATACTTCTTGACAAGATTTGTTTCGGGGTCGAGTCGGCGGTTAACATGTTGTTTATCACGGTCAAGTCCCGAGCATGTCCAAAAGGTCAAAAGTTAGTAAGTCAATGGGTGATGCATTCGATAGGCATGATTAAGTTGTGGAAGTTAAGGTTCATAGTAGCGCGTTAGCATGTGCAGCAAGGACTCGAGCGAGATCCAACGCCATGTAAGTATGTTCGACGTGCAAAAGAAAATATTTTAAGTTTTTGAGGTATGCTAAATGTCTTGTGACCAAATTATGAACGAGTTTTGAAGTCGGAGAACGTGGCCGAGGACCTCTCCACCCCGGTAAAGCATGACTAGGTTTAGATCAGGATTGGAAAGCAGTAAAGCATGACCAGAGACCAATCCACCCATTAAAGCATGAACGGGAATCTCATGTATGTGGTAGTGGACTTTTCCTGCCATCCCAGTACTGTTGTTTAGTCTGATCAGGCGCTTTTATGTATGAGTCACTTGCTTTGAAACATATCTCTACGCAAAATAATGAAGTTTATGTATGTTCAAGTATGTATGAAGCAAGCATGTTTAGGAAAATTTTTATGATGATAGAACATCTACATTTATGCTACTACGTTCAAGTTTCAAGTATGTATGCTCTTTTTTAAAGATGCATGTGGCTTTATTACGTATTACTTGTTATTTCCAGTTTATACATGTTGAGTCTTTAGAATCACTAGACTTGATCGATGCAGGTGAGGAAGGTGTTGAGGAGACGAGGGGCACTTGGACTGCACAGGAGGCTAAACTCGAGGACCGTCCATGTTTTAAGATTTTAAGCATGAAAATTTCCATACCTTGATTTCACATTTTGGTTTACGATGTTTAAACAAGTATTTTTTTAGCAAACTTTATTGGTGATCTTTTGTTGCAAATATTTTGGATGAACAATTATTCGATGATTGAAATTTGAAAGTTATTTTGTATTTAAGAAAATTTTTATTTTTCCGCAAATTTCAAGTAGTTTAAAAGTACAGTACATTACACTGGGGCTGCCGAAGACTGAGTAGGCGGAGCTGGGAGTGCGCACGAAAAACCCGAGGACCTTGCATTTTTCTGCACTTTATATTTTTGGGTAAGGAGTTATACATTATGTTTTATGTGTTTCTCATCTTTCCATATGTTGATGATCTGGTAGGCTTTTGAACATTGCAATTGACTTCTTTTAAAATGGTAGTTTAGAGTTGAGATGATATTTAGATTTTTATTTAACTGCATTATTTTTATACAGTAGTTGAATGACTTTTTATAAAGCTAGATCAACACCTTTTATTGCATGCATATGTTTTAATATATTTTCAAAAAGAGCTTTTAAAAAAAATTCTAGTAGCATTTTAGTAGTAGATGTCACAGTTGGTATGAGAGCAAGGGTCCTGTAAAGGGTTTTGCCACCTCTAGCTTCAGAAGCTCAATCGTCAAGCCTCAAGTCTGTAAGTTTGCAATTTTTAAATGTTAAAATAGTTTAATGCTATCACCTGCATGATTACATGATATATGTTTTCCAGTGATTTACAATATATGTTTAGTTGTTTACATGATTTAAGGATGAAATGTTTTGAAAACTAGAATAAATTGCATGATGGGCTACGTTTAGAATTTGGATTGTATGCAGATACTATACCTCACAGACGCGCCCCTAGCACTGACAAGAAGGATCATACTTCTGGAGGAGATAGAGGCCTTCCACTTCCACCACCACCACCGCTAGGAGACGCAGCTACCCGAGTCCTTGAGGGTATTGCGAGATTGATGAAGCCGCAGCAGGCTCTCATAGCCCAGACATATATCTATGATCAGTTCAGACGGCTAAACCCGAAGGAGTTTGGGGGTACCACTAACCTTTTTGTAGAGGAGGGATGGATACGATCACTGGAACTGCACTACCAGTATTTAGATATGAGAGATGGCAATAGTGTCAAATGTGCCACCTACACGCTGAGGGATGATGCATCCCTTTGGTAGGAGGGAGCAGCACAAAGGGTGGATTTGGCTACCCTTAATTGGGGTCAGTTCAAGGGCATATTTTATAAAAAATAATTTTCAGCGGATGTCAAGGGATGCTTTACGAGGTAGTTCATGAGTCTACGATAGGGAGATCTATCTATGGCGGAGTTTATTCGGAGGTTTGATAGTGGCTGTCACTTTATGTCCCTTATTGAGATGGCACTTTACATAGGTTTAATAGGATTTTTAATTTAACTAACTGCTAGTCGTCCTGATATTGTGTTTGTTGTTTGCATGTGTGCTATTGTAGTAGCCCGAATTCCAAATTGGGTAATTAACGGATTAATGGTGATTAAGAAGGTTTAATGTGTAATTTTGACCGTGGTCATGATCGGACGGACCGAAGATGGTTCGGTAGCACCGAAGAGTTCGGACGATCCGAAGTGGGTTCGGTGGATCCGATCATGAGGTGTCAAGAGTTGATCGACACGTCAGTTTACATGCAAGTTCGGATGATCCGAAGTGTAGGTTCGGTGGATCCGATCATGAGGTGTCAAGAGTTGATCGACACGTCAGTTTACATGCAAGTTCGGATGATCCGAAGTGTAGGTTCGGTGGATCCGATCATGAGGTGTCAAGAGCCGATGGACACGTAGGAGTTCGGACGTTCCGAAGTGGGTTCGGTGGATCCGAACATAGCCTATAAATAGTGCTCGGATTTCCTCATTTTGCATTGCAAATTCTTGAGTTGTGTCTCATATTTGAGAGGTTTGGAAGGTTTCTAGGGTTAGTTGTCGGTCGAGCGATAGCCAAGAGCTGCCAGGATTGGTAGCGTAGCGACGCCTGAGTTACGAGGCAATCGACATCAAAGGGCTGTCGACGGACGAAGGTAAACCCTAAACTTTTGGTAGTACTGGTTTTGCTAGTCGAGCATGGTAGTATTGTTCATTGGGTATGCTTTTGATGCGTAGGCTTGTTCTAGACCTGATTAGCGGTGTTGCGTAAGGCTAGGCTTGCTGTGATAGAGGTACGAAAGTACTATCCGAGATATCCTGGTCGAGTATACATCCTTATATGTGTTGCATGATTATGTGGTGCATTGATATATGTCATATGATGCATGCTATTATGTCACGTTTTATGATGCATGTTGCATTTCATGTTGAGCCGTATCTCCTTCGAGATAGCCTTTACTGTTGAGCTGTATCTCTTTCGAGATAAGCTATATCTTGTGGGGCCGCTCAGCCCTGTCTTGTCTTGTGGACGCATGGACACCGAGAGTACACAGTGGCCGACGGGTCCGGAGGGCTTCGGTGATCCGGGACATCTTAGGTCCACGTCTGTTCTTGTAGTGGATGCAGTGACCCAGAGGAGTACCGCGCGGCACTATCCACTTGGCGCCTCTAGACTGAGCATTTTGAGATCCTTTGTTACTCCTGTTTCTTGACTACCCTGGTATCATATCATAGCATGTGCATTTCATATAGGCTTGTATACTCATGCTTTTGTACTGGGCGTTCTTATCGCTCACGTCCTCGGTTTTGTTTATCTTGGACACCCCATTCCCTCGGGGCAGGCCTCAGGTTGGATGGCTCAGGAAGAGCAGGAGGAGGACAGTGAGTAGCTGGTTGGTTTAGTTTTCAGTACTATTCTATTTCGATATGGTTGTACCGAATATATTTTGAGTTGTTCTGTTTTCGATTGGGTTGTATAACTATTGTCGTTGGCCATAATTCCGCTGTTATCTCTGATTATTTTTAATTAAGTTAATTGCATGCTTAGTTCTTGATTAGTAGGTGATTCTGGAACGGGTCACTACATTTATGGTATCAGAGCATGCTTACGATTTTGGGATATAGATTCTGTTTTGGGATTTTCGTTGACCATTTTACCATTTTTCCCCATTCTATCTTGTAGCGATGGCTGACCACTTTGGTGATGAGAGTAGTCAGGGAAGTGTAGGTCGTTGGGGTGACCAGGACGATCGTAGGCGTCATCGTGAACATCGTCATCGTCGGGATGGTCCTAGGCGTTTTGATTTGCACCGTTTCATTCAGATGAGGCCTAAGCCTTTAGTCGGCGGTGAGACTCCCGATGATGCTGAGGATTGGTTAGAGCGCATGGAGAATTGTTTCCGTGCATTCCAGTGCACCGAGGAGCAGAGGATGGAGACTCTTAGTTTTCTTCTCGAGGGCCGTGCGCGCAAGTGGTGGCGATCGACTTCTGCGCCGATAGTCCAGTCTCAGGGTAGGGTGACCTGGGCCGAGTTCCGTGCAGCTTTCATGCAGCTGTATTTTCCTCCAGCCCTTCGCCAGGCAAAGACGATTGAGCTCCTGAATCTTAAGCAGGGGAGTATGTCTGTTGATGAATATCAGCAGAAGTTCTTCGAGTTGTTACCCTTTGCCCCTCATATCAGTGGCAGTTCTGAGGCCAAGTATGACCATTTCCTCCAGGGTCTTAACCAGGAGATTTTTGATCGAGTCACTGTCTGTGATAATCCTACTTCTTATGATGGGTTAGTGAACCGGTGTCGCCAGGCAGAGATCAGTCTCCAGCGTGGTAGGGATATTCTTTCTTCTAGACCTCCGAGTACTTTGAGCCCTCGATCTCAGTCTTTCAAGAAATCTGGTTCTTCTTCTTCTGGATCTGGATCACGGTCTAGCGGTGTTTTCCGCTTTGGTAAGAAGAAGGTTTCTTGTGTGCATTGTGGGAAGAACCATCCATCGGAACAATGCCGATCAGCCGCGGGAGCTTGTTTTCAGTGCGGAGAGATGGGTCATATCAAGAAGAATTTTCCTCAGTTGCGAGGTGGAGCAGGATCTGGTTCCGGATCTCAGACGACTGTTCAGCAGAGGAGGCAGGGTCAGGCAGTGGGTAGTTCAAATCTTCGACCTCGTGCCCAAGGTCAGGTTTTTGCGCTGAACCAGGATCAGGCTGCAGATGAGACAGAGAGAGTCATAGCAGGTACTTTTCGTTTATGCGGTATTCCTGCTTTTGTTCTTATTGATACCGGAGCATCACATTCATTCATTTCTGCACGATTTGTTAAGCGTCATAAGTTACCATATGTTTCTCTAGACGTCATTCTTTCCGTTTCTACCCCGATGGGTCATTCGGTGTTAGCGAAGCGTCTAGTGATGGGTTGTCCCTTAGATTTTGAGGGTAACGAATTGACTGCGAATCTTATGATCCTGGAGATGGAAGATTTTGATTGTATTCTAGGTATAGACCTATTGACTACCTACCGAGCTACCGTGGATTGTTACCAGAAGCTTGTTCAGTTTCGTACGACTGAGAGCTCTAGTTGGTTTTTCTATGGTGAGGGAGCGCGACCTCCGATGCCAGTGGTATCTGCTCTGAAAGCCTGTCGTGCTTTAGAGGCGGGCGGGGAAGGCTACCTCATCTATGCGATTGATTCCTCCACAGGTAGTGTTGGTATAGATGATATTCCAGTGGTTTGTGAATTTCCTGATGTTTTTCCAGATGAGATTCCTGGTTTTCCTCCGGTTAGAGAGGTGGAATTTGGCATTGAGTTAATGCCAGGGACTGCACCGATTTCTCGTGCCCCCTATCGTCTTGCTCCGTCAGAGATGAGAGAATTGAAGCAGCAATTGCAGGATCTTCTTGATAAAGGTTATATTCGCCCGAGTGTTTCACCTTGGGGAGCTCCAGTATTGTTTGTCAAGAAGAAAGATGGATCTATGCGATTGTGCATTGATTATCGCCAGCTGAATCGTGTGACGATCAAAAACAAGTATCCATTACCTCGTATTGATGATTTGTTCGATCAGCTTCAGGGTACCTCTGTTTACTCCAAGATTGACTTGCGATCGGGTTATCATCAGATGAGAGTTAGAGATGATGATATTTCCAAGACTGCATTTCGTACTCGATATGGGCATTACGAGTTTCTAGTTATGCCATTTGGATTGACGAATGCGCCAACAGTGTTCATGGATCTGATGAATCGAGTCTTTCGGGATTTTCTAGATCAGTTTGTTGTGGTTTTTATCGACGATATCTTGATTTATTCTCACAGTGTGGAAGAGCATATTCAGCACTTGAAGATTGTGTTGCAGATTCTTCGCGAGAAGCAATTGTATGCTAAGCTGAGTAAGTGCGAGTTCTGGATTGATCGTGTAGTATTCCTTGGTCATGTGATTTCCAAGGAAGGAATTTCTGTGGATCCTAGCAAGATTGAGGCAGTGCTGAATTGGTCACGTCCTACGACGGTGGCTGAGATCCGTAGTTTTCTAGGTCTGGCAGGGTATTATCGTCGCTTCATCGTGAATTTCTCTCAGGTAGCTAGACCATTGACGCAACTTACTCGGAAGGATGTTCCATTTGAGTGGTCATCTGAGTGCGAAGATAGTTTCAGAGAGCTTCGTCGACTTCTGACTTCTGCACCTGTTTTGGCGTTACCGTCAGGATCTGATGGTTTCAGTGTTTACACCGATGCCTCTTTTCAAGGCTTAGGGTGTGTGTTGACGCAGAATGATCATGTGATCGCTTACGCATCCAGGCAGTTAAAACCTCACGAGGAAAAGTATCCTATTCATGATCTAGAATTAGCTGCTATTGTGTTCGCGCTGAAGATCTGGCGTCATTACTTGTACGGGGTTAAGTTTGAAATTTTTACTGATCATAAGAGTCTGAAGTATCTGTTCACTCAGGCTGAGTTGAACATGAGACAACGTCGTTGGATGGATCTACTTAAAGATTATGACTGCGAGATCAAATACCATCCAGGTTCTGCGAATCTCACAGCCGATGCTCTTAGTCGCAAGGTGAGAGCCTCTGCATTTCAGACCAGTGCTATGATTAGTACTATCCAGGATTGTTGTTCATTGGGATTTAATTTCAAACATCGGAAAGGTATGGAGAGCATTCGTGTTGCTACCATTTTATCTGAGCCAGCTTTGTTCGCTCGGATTCGAGATGCACAGATGTCTGATCTCCAGACTCAGAGATTAGCCCGATTGGTTGGTGGAGATAGCAATTTCCATTATCAGTCTAATGGTCTTCTGTGTTTGTCTAATCGGGTTGTAGTACCAGAGGATGATACTTTGAGGGAAGAAATCTTGGCTCAGGCTCATCGAAGCAAGTTGAGTGTCCATCCGGGAAGCAACAAGATGTATAAAGATTTGAGGACACGATTTTGGTGGAAAGGGATGAAGCGCAGCGTTTATCAGTTTGTTTCCAAGTGTCTTGTTTGTCAGCAGGTTAAGGCAGAGCACCGTCGACCGGGAGGATTATTGTTGAACTTACCTATTCCCGAATGGAAGTGGGAGCATATCGCGATGGATTTCATTACTCACTTACCATTGTCTTCGAGGAATAGTGATGCTATTTGGGTAGTGGTGGATCGACTCACCAAGTCTGCTCATTTTCTGCCATATAACCGTGATTTCACTTTCGATCGTATGGCTCGCTTGTATATTCAAGAGATTTTACGTCTGCATGGAGTGCCAGTCAGTATTGTTAGTGACAGAGATCCTCGTTTTACCTCACGATTTTGGGGTAGTTTCCAGTCAGCATTGGGCACTTCACTAAGTTTGAGTACAGCTTATCATCCAGAGACCGACGGTCAGACGGAGAGGACTATCCGTACACTTGAGGATATGATGCGAGCTTGTGTGATGGATTTCGGAACCGCTTGGCAGGATCATTTGCCTTTGATTGAGTTCGCGTACAACAACAGCTATCATCGTAGTATTGGTATGGCACCATTTGAGGCGTTGTATGGGCGACGTTGTCGTACTCCATTATTTTGGGATGAAGTTGGGGAACGACATGTTGAGGGACCGGAGTTAGTCCAGCAGGCTATTGATAAGGTTGCAATAATCAAGAAACGGATTAAGATCGCTCAGGATCGACAGGCTAGTTATGCGAACACCAAGCGGCGACCTCTTTATTTTCAGCCAGGTGAGAAAGTGTTTCTCCGAGTTTCGCCTTTTCGCAGGATTTTGAGATTTGGTCTCAAGGGTAAGCTGTCTCCGAGATTTATTGGTCCATTTGAAATATTGGAAAGCGTGGGAGATTTGGCTTACAGACTTGCATTGCCGCCGTACCTATCAAGTATTCATGATGTGTTCCACGTATCTTTGTTGAGACGATACGTAGCAGATGAGTCTCACATTTTGCATCCCTCTGAAGTTCAACTAAATTCAGATTTGTCTTACGTGGAACGACCAGTGCGGATCCTCGATCGCAAAGACAAGGTGTTGCGGAATAAGATCATTCCTCTTGTCTTAGTTCAGTGGCAGCGCAGAGGCACTGAAGAAGCCACTTGGGAGCTAGAGAGTCGTATGCGTTCGGAGCATCCAGAGCTCTTTTGAGTTATGCTTTGTATATGTTTGTGTTTTCAGTTGTAATCGAAATATCAGTTGTATTCAACAACAATTGAGATGTAATAACGATGTTGTTATTTCGTTTTGTTCATCCTCTAAGCCTGATTTCGAGGACGAAATCTTTTAAGGGGGGGAGAATGTAGTAGCCCGAATTCCAAATTGGGTAATTAACGGATTAATGGTGATTAAGAAGGTTTAATGTGTAATTTTGACCGTGGTCATGATCGGACGGACCGAAGATGGTTCGGTAGCACCGAAGAGTTCGGACGATCCGAAGTGGGTTCGGTGGATCCGATCATGAGGTGTCAAGAGTTGATCGACACGTCAGTTTACATGCAAGTTCGGATGATCCGAAGTGTAGGTTCGGTGGATCCGATCATGAGGTGTCAAGAGTTGATCGACACGTCAGTTTACATGCAAGTTCGGATGATCCGAAGTGTAGGTTCGGTGGATCCGATCATGAGGTGTCAAGAGCCGATGGACACGTAGGAGTTCGGACGTTCCGAAGTGGGTTCGGTGGATCCGAACATAGCCTATAAATAGTGCTCGGATTTCCTCATTTTGCATTGCAAATTCTTGAGTTGTGTCTCATATTTGAGAGGTTTGGAAGGTTTCTAGGGTTAGTTGTCGGTCGAGCGATAGCCAAGAGCTGCCAGGATTGGTAGCGTAGCGACGCCTGAGTTACGAGGCAATCGACATCAAAGGGCTGTCGACGGACGAAGGTAAACCCTAAACTTTTGGTAGTACTGGTTTTGCTAGTCGAGCATGGTAGTATTGTTCATTGGGTATGCTTTTGATGCGTAGGCTTGTTCTAGACCTGATTAGCGGTGTTGCGTAAGGCTAGGCTTGCTGTGATAGAGGTACGAAAGTACTATCCGAGATATCCTGGTCGAGTATACATCCTTATATGTGTTGCATGATTATGTGGTGCATTGATATATGTCATATGATGCATGCTATTATGTCACGTTTTATGATGCATGTTGCATTTCATGTTGAGCCGTATCTCCTTCGAGATAGCCTTTACTGTTGAGCTGTATCTCTTTCGAGATAAGCTATATCTTGTGGGGCCGCTCAGCCCTGTCTTGTCTTGTGGACGCATGGACACCGAGAGTACACAGTGGCCGACGGGTCTGGAGGGCTTCGGTGATCCGGGACATCTTAGGTCCACGTCTGTTCTTGTAGTGGATGCAGTGACCCAGAGGAGTACCGCGCGGCACTATCCACTTGGCGCCTCTAGACTGAGCATTTTGAGATCCTTTGTTATTCCTGTTTCTTGACTACCCTGGTATCATATCATAGCATGTGCATTTCATATAGGCTTGTATACTCATGCTTTTGTACTGGGCGTTCTTATCGCTCACGTCCTCGGTTTTGTTTATCTTGGACACCCCATTCCCTCGGGGCAGGCCTCAGGTTGGATGGCTCAGGAAGAGCAGGAGGAGGACAGTGAGTAGCTGGTTGGTTTAGTTTTCAGTACTATTCTATTTCGATATGGTTGTACCGAATATATTTTGAGTTGTTCTGTTTTCGATTGGGTTGTATAACTATTGTCGTTGGCCATAATTCCGCTGTTATCTCTGATTATTTTTAATTAAGTTAATTGCATGCTTAGTTCTTGATTAGTAGGTGATTCTGGAACGGGTCACTACAGCTATATTTCAAGAAAATCCTAAACAAGTGCATTTTCAGCTTCTAAACGTATATTGAAATATCATAAAGGCACACAAAATGTGGGGGATTATGGTATGCCAAGGAATCATTTATCAATTTAGTTGGCTATTCAGATGCAGATTATGCAGGATGTAAACTTGATAGAAAAAGAACAAGTGGATCATGTCAGTTTCGGGGAGAAAGACTGATTTCCTGGTTCAGCAAGAAGAAAACATCTGTAGCAACTTCCACAATTGAAGCAAAATATCTAGCTGCTGGAAGCTGTTGCTGCGCCCAACTGATCTGGATTTATCAACAACTGAAAGATTGTGGAATCATCGCAAAAGAATCACCAATATTTTGTGACAACACTAGCACAATTGCGATTATATACAATCTAGTTCTTCACTCTGGGGAAAAGCATATCAATGTCAGACATCACTTCCTAAGAGATCATGCTCTCAAGAAGAAGATTAGACTGAAATACATTTCAACTGAACAACAAACAGCAGATATATTCAACAATCCGCTACCCGAGACTAAGTTTTCTTATTTCTGAAATATTATTGGTTTGATTGATTTATCTTAACTTGTTTAATATTTTTGTATATTGATTCTTTGCGAAGATTCAGTGTAGGAAATCATGAGGCATTAAAGAGAAAACAACATTGAACTAGATAAATTTTTATTGATATAGTTGAACTTTACAATACAGATTTCCCTATCTACTGCCTCTCTCCAATTGGTCAACCAAGTAAAGAATGCACCAGTAGAGGTCTTAAGAAAGTCCTCTAAGAAGGCAATCATTCTCAGAACATTTTTCTCCTTGATAAGCATAAGGAGATAGACACCTTCATCCTTGAAGATGTCAGCCGCATGGGTAACACAGAGTCACCATTGATACTTATTTTCTGTTGCCACTCGTTTCCTCGTGGCAACAATTCCTTCCTCATGGAAAGACTGCATTTCCTGGATCTTGTTCCAGGTAGACAGCGTCTTCTCAAAGACATTGTCTTCTATCTTGAGCTTTCTCGCAGCCACAATGGACTGCATGAACTTTTCTGCCAAGTCCGGTTGCTGAGAACTACTTGCTTTATCCATTTGTTACTGCCTTGATTAGTATTATCCGCTGAAATATTCAAGTGAATTCGTGACTAATTTGAGACGACCCTCGCTATTTAAATTTAAAATTCTAATATTTTTTATTTTTTTAAAATCATGATAAATAGATAATAAATCTTAAAATCATATAATCGTAAAGCTGTCAGTCATTTATCATTTTGGGTGAAGTTTGATTCTTGAAAATGACTAGTCTTTTACCTTCTGGTCGACTGATCAGTCTTAGCACACCATTGCACATGGAGACGGGCACTAGACACTGACGTAAAAATAATGGAAATACGATCGTTAGGCCCCTCTGGGCCTTGTCCCGTAAACGAGCTTCCTCTGGGACCCACGATATTTCCAAAAATCATATATCCTCTTTTGTCACAGTCAATTCACATCATTCAAAACATTTTCCTTTCCCTTTTATTTCATAAAATATCATGATCTTCAAAAATAGCATTTTTACAGTATAAATTGCACAACTTTACCATAAATCATAAAATATCATATTTTCATAAAAATCATCATAATATATCTTTTAACTTATGTTATCACCCTTTGGGATGCTTCCAAGCCTTTTCGTACTACACAGGTGTAAAATAACCGTTTTGCCCCTGGACATAAAATTTCTCGATTTTGACTTTTTCTTATTTCATTCACTCTAGACCATCCCAAATAAATATTTAAGCTTAGATTAAATTTTTGATATTTTTATTTATCTTAAATTTGAGGCTTTCGATTTAATTTCCTATTTGCTAATTCATGAAGCGTTTAAATCCCGAATTAATTCAAACTTTAATATTTTCTTCCCAATTTTTACACATAGAATTTTTATCCCTAAATTACCCTTGTGAACTATGAATCGACCCCCGTGGACCAAGGTTCGACCATTTTTTCTTTCCCTATCCCTAGTTCGAACACATGCATGTTCCCTTCCAGCCATATTTCGTTTTTCCTTGAACCATCACCGAGCCACCTCGAGCCATCCCTTGACCATACCTCCCAGGTACCCTAATTTCCTTGCCTAGCATAGCTGACCAGCCCCTAGCCCTTGCACTGCACATGGCACACATGAACAAGAGCTGCGAAAATTCCCTTATGTATGAACCAGCCCCTGACCCGACTCTTGACCATCATCCCTGGAGCCTAATGGACCATCCTAGACCGAACCAACCAAGCCACGGCCCTCCCCCTCTAATACCGCACATATGCGTGCATGGGAAGAGTCCATGCGGTTGTGGACTCTTTCCTAGCAGATGTCCTTGAGTCCTAGCCATGTTAGGACTCTTCCTGGCCTTTATTCATGTCCTCACCAAGTCCCTGAGCAGCCCTATCCGAGCTCCCGGCTCACATCCCTCCTAGCTGAACCAAATATTTCATCGAGTGGCTAGGAAACCCTAGGACTCCCTCCTCCTTAGCCAAGCTCGGATTCCAGCATGTATTTCTTCGCCTAACAACTATTTTCCCGTCCCTAAAACACTTCCTATTGTCAGCGTACTCGTTGGAAATCATAGCACGTTCTTATATACGTTAAAACTTTCAAAACTTTAAAAGTAATCGTAAAAACGTTACACAATTTAAACACCAATGTTTTTCATGCAAAATAAACAAAGCATGCATATATGGATTGAATTATGCGTCAAAGGATTTTAGAAGTGTGCCTTTGCGTTTTAGAACTCTTGAAAATACGATGGTCGGCGTGGGGTGCGCGGAAGAACGAACGGGCGACAAAGACTCCTTGTTTCCTCCCTAGGTATTTTCGAAATATTTGTGTGTGGTGTGTGTGGTTTTGGTTGAATGGTGTGTTTAGAAGCCTAGGTCTCTTTATTTTATAGATTTTAATTTGCACGATAATGAGCTTGGGTTTTGGGCTTTCAAGTTTAGGAGCAATTGAGTCTACTCATCCTAGGTAAATTGGGCATAATAACACCCATTTAAATGAAAAATAAAAGTTTATAAAAACTAGTTTTTAAAAATAATGCATTTGATATTTTAGAAGTCCCTCGTTTGCCCAAAACCGGTTTTCCAGATAAAATTGAGCTTGTCTCGTAAAATAATTTGAACTCTATCATTTCTAGAATAATTTAAGAGTTTTTAATCGAAATTAATAAGCCTTGAAAATATTAATTGAAAAATAAATAATTTTTCTTGGTCGTCACCGGTCTCCTTTTCCTAGCCTATTATCGAATATTTGGGTAAAATCCTTCAATTTAATGAAATCATGCGATCATACCTTTAATCATGTAAAATGCATCGTCAAGCATTTAAAAGCAATTAACTAAAACAATTATATAATTTAATTCATTTGCATGCATGTAATTTACGTAGATTGGCTTTTGGACGTTACATAACTATTTTGCTCTTATTTATAGACTCAGAACCATACGAAGAGTAACAACCATCGGCAGTTCATTCTCCAAGGATGAGATTCTTTTCACCTTATTAATTGTATGTATATAGGGGGAACTTTGAATTATAATCGGTTAACTCATAAGACAATTATCAGTTGGTCTTAAACTGAACTGATTTTGTTTCCAATTGATTATTCAGTTCTTGGCCTAACTGATCTTATCATATATGTTAATTGATTATCAATTCGGTTGAGATTCCACAATAAATTTTTTTACTTTCAAAATACTTCATTAATCATGTTATTCATTGAATTTTAATTGGAAAATTGATCTCTAGCCGTTCGATCGACTCATTTTCCATATTTACATATGAAGTACACATCATATATTCAAATTAATCTCGGACTGCCACATGTTCAAAAATTTGAATAGTCATAAGCATAAATATTTGTGCCGCCCTCATTCAGTTAACTTTACACTATTCTAACCTTTCAAGCACTCAAACACTCAGAGAATTTATGTTTGCAGAAAATAAAAGCTAATGGCATGCCAAACCCCAGCCTTCATTCTCAACACAATGGAAATCGACTTGAGCTCTATTCTATATGTCTCAAATGGAGCTGTTTGAAGCGTATTTATAAAGCTTGAAGCTACTGGTTTGAAAAAATTCTTGGGAATCGCGACCCAAGTAATTTATTCGAAGGAAATTCAAGAAATCTATACCAACATCAAGATTTCTGAATGACAAGATTATAATGACCATCAACAATCAAATATTGATTGTGGACGAAGAATCCTTCAACAATCTCTTCCAACTCCCAACTGAATGTCCGTCTCACTTTTATGAGATTAAACTAGCAGATATTGAAGAAAAGCAGACTCTGTTGTCTGCTGATGGGAAGAAAATCAAAGTATCGGACACAAGAAGAAAATGAAGCCACATATCCAATTGCTGACTGATATTATTGTCGGACTTAGATTTAATATCTTTGCAAATGAAGATCAAATTATGGGAAATGGATCAACAATTATACATACTGATCTGACTGATATTATTGTCGGACTTAGATTTAATATCTTTGCAAATGAAGATCAAATTATGGGAAATAGATCAAAAATTATACATACTGATTGATTACAAAAGTCCAACATCAGCAGAGAAAGTTCAAAAAACTGTAGTTTAGTCAGAACCATCCAAATAGCCAGTTGCTGAACAAGTTTCTAAGAAAACAACTCAATCTATTCCTGAGCAGATTCAACCATCTTTACTCTCTGCACCTTCATCATCTCAACCTATATACATGGATGTTGAGTTGTCATTAGCCAATGTTGACGAAGTCATCCAATCAGTTGCCACTGAAATCCAGCTGAACCTCGAGCCAACTGAGATAGATGTATGTCAAAGCTCGCTAGAAAAATTAGCCATGGGGGATATAATGAAACAAATTGAAGTTATGGTTCAGTCAGTTGCTAGGACTGAACAACAAAAACAACAAACTGTTGTGGCCCAGTTGCACTATGAACTAGTAGCTGATTTGCAAGTGCCAAATGATGTGCCATCTAGCTCAACTGCTGCTCAGCCTACTACTTCAATTCCAGACACTCAGCAGGAAGCAGTTGAAGAAGTTGTTTCAGAATGAGAACAACAAACTGAGACTGACTCACAACATTTATCCATGGTAATTTTCCGTGGAAAAGACAAGGGAAAAACACCTACCACGTCTGAAATATTGTCTCCTGATATACCTATAGCTACTAATATCATGATTGAAGAAATTCAGTGCATTTTTCATAGTCTCATTTCAACTGTCTCTGACTTCAAATCAACTCAGCTGATGCAAACACTTAAAGTAGATTATATGAAGGAGAATACCATGAAGAACCTCAAGCAGGTTACCAATGATATCACCTCATTATTTCTCCTTGTAGATTTGCTGAAGAAGGACCTCAAGACATGCTTATCAAGTGAATTAACGTTGTGCACACAAGTATATCAAGCGGATGGATTTTATGCAAGAACAAATGCTGAATGCTATATCTCAAGTCATCTCGGAAGTCTGCCTTCTCTATGCTCTTGCTGATGTTGACAAAAAGGGGGAAGAAGAGCATCAACATCAGTCAAAGAAAAGATATAGTCAACCAACTGATCAAGGACAAGCTGAGAAACGAATAAGAAGTGAAGAGCAGTAAGTTCAGTTAGATTGACAGTTGACAGTTTTTCATTCTTGGCTTGTACGAATCTGTACCATGGTAGTTTATTTTATCTACAATAATTTATCGATATAGTTTATCAGTTCTTGAATTATATGTTTTTTCAAACACAAAAAAGGGAGAAATTGTTGGAATTAGTATTTCTGAGTTTGACAAATAAAGCTTTTGAAGATTGCAGAACTGCTCGGCTCAACTGAATTCATTCGATCTTAAACTGAAGTTGCCTGAACTGATAATTAATGCGCTAAATAATCAAAGTGATCGAAGCTAAGGGATCATCGGTAACCTTGATGTTTAAAATTTTTATTTATCACGCCTCGATTGCATGGAATATTATGTTGCTTGTTTGATGCAATCAAGGAAGTCCAAGCTCCGAGGAGGGCGTGGAAGGCATGGGACCTTTTAGAGTTGCTAGAGAAAGTCGTGATGCATGGGGGTGACTTTGGAAGCCATATGAATGTCATGAAGTGTGGAACAATGTGGATGGATTAGCGCCACAGCGCCCATAGTCAATCGCCGCAGCGATGGCCAAAGCAGGCTAGCGCCTAGGCGCTAAGATGTAGCGCCTAGGTGCTACATTTGCGTTCCTAGGAGTTATAGAGAGGTGGCTAGGCGTTCTCCCAGCCAAAGATTCAGCGCCTAGGCGTTACTGGATCAGCGCCGCAGTGCTCGGCCGACAAAAAAATAGAGATTTCCTTATTTTAAGCACTAGATAATTTTGAAACTTATCTTTTGATATCTTTGGATTTTATAAGAAATATTTGGAGGAACTTTGGACACTTTTTCAGATTATTGAATATTGAATTACCTTGTTCTTGAGTTTTCTCTAAAAAAAAAAGATTCTTGCTTTGTATCAAAAATCAAACTTATCAAAGTTTATACTCTGTGGCGTTTTTCGATTGTTCTAACGTGAATTTTCAAATGCGAGTTCTTTGAAAAGTTCGTTCGATTGTCAATTTTTTCTTGTGATTATTTGTAGCTAATATTTTCGTAGTTTAGAGGTGAATATCACGCAATATTTGATTCAAAGGTCAGGAGAACACAACACGGATCCTTTAAACGTTATTGAATTGAGGGCGCGATTCCAATTAATCGTGTTTCCTTTCTCTCGTATGAGGATTAGTATCATTTTCCAAATCTTCCCGCCTACAAGAGAAATCCGAAGGAGACCAAGATGCTTCAATGACAGGTAAGTGAGTTGTTAGATATGGGTTTTGTGCATGAGTCCATGTCTCCTTGTGTTGTACATGTTTTATTAGTTCCTAAGATAGATGGCTAATGGCGTATGTATGTGGATTGTAGGGCAATCAATAATATAACCATCAAGTATAGACATCCCATACCTAGATTAGATGATATGTTAGATGAATTGCATGGTACTCATATCTTTATTAAAATTGATTTGAAGATAGGATTTCACCAAATAAGAATGAGGGAAGGTGATGAGTGGAAAACGGCTTTAAAAACCAAATATGGGTTATATTAGTGGATGATAATGCCTTTTGGTTTAAATAACGCTCCTATCACCTTTATGAGGTTAATGAACCATGTTTTGTGTGCATACATGGGGAAATTTGTTGTGGTTTACTTTGATGATATCCTAGTGTATAGCAAAAATTTGGAAGAGCATGTTGAACATTTAAAACTTGTGCTAATCACACTTCGAGCGGAAAGTTTGTATGCTAACTTAAAGAAATGTGATTTTGGTACTAGCACACTTGTTTTCCTTGGTTTCGTTGTAAGTTCATAGGGCATACAAGTGGATGAAGACAAGGTAAGTGCTATTCGAGATTGGCTAACGCCTACTACTGTTGGACAAGTCCGAAGCTTTCATGGCCTTGCAAGCTTTTATGGGAGGTTTGTAAAGGATTTTTTCACACTGGAAGCACTGATGACGGTGGTGATAAAGAAAAACGTTCCATTCCATTGGAGAGAGGGGCAAGACAAGTCCATTAATATTATTAAGTAAAAATTATTAATGCTACTTTACTTGTTTTGCCTGACTTTGGAAATACATTTGAAATTGAATGTGATGCTTCAGGTGTAGGTATGTTTTGATGCAAGGAGGACTGGCATACTTTAGTGAGAAGCTCAATGGAGCAGTGCTGAGCTATCCGATGTATGACAAGGAGCTATACGTACTTGTGAGGACGCTAGAGATGTGGCAGCACTACTTGAGGCCTAGGGAGTTCGAGATCCATTCGGATCATGAATCCTTAAATCAACTTAAGGGGAAACAGAAGTTGAACAAACGGCATGCTAAGTGGCTGATGTTCCTGGAGACATTCCCCTACATGATCATATATAAGAAAGGTAAGGAAAACGTAGTGGCCGATGCACTATCACAAAAGTACGTACTATTCTCTACCTTGGAATCTAAAATTTTAGGGTTTAACCATGTCAAAGATTCGTGAATTACATGTTAGGGAGGCACATTGGGGTGGTTTGATGGGACATTTTGATAAGACTATTGTTTCTGACTGTTAACTTAAGTTTTTTAGTTATTTTTTGAAAACGTTATGGGCTAAACTTGACACTAAATTATTGTTTTCTACGACTTGTCATCCTCAAACTGATGGGCAAACTGAGGTTGTTAATAAGACTTTAGGAAATTTATTACGTGCTATTCTTAAAAAAACTTAAAGAATTGGGATGTATGTTTACCATTTTTTGAGTTTTCTTATAATCGTAGCGTGCATTCTATTACAAATTATTCGCCATTTGAAATAGTGTTTGGCTTTAATCATTTGATTCCATTGTATTTGATGTCTTTACCTGTGAGTGAAAGGTTAAACATTGATGGAAAAAAGAAGGCTAACTTTGTTATGAGTTTGCATGAAAAGGTCAAGGTCAACATAGAGAAGAAAAAGGAGCAATATACGAAGCAAGCCAAAAAAGGGAAGAAGAATGCGGTGTTTGAGAAGGATGATTGGGTGTGTCAACACTTGCAAAAGGAAAGGTCCCCGAGAAAAGACGTTTGAAGCTATTGCTTAAGGGAGACGGACCATTTCAAGTCCTTGAAAGGATCAATGACAACGCCTAAAAGCTCGATTTTACAGGTGAGTACAACGTCAATTCTACAATTAATGGTAGTGATCTTTCATTGTTTGATGTAGGTGATGAGCAAGATTTGAGAACAAATCCTTTTCGAGAAGGGGAGGATGATGTGATCAAGGAAGGCGAAGTTCCGAGGAAGGCGTTGAAGGCGTGGGACCCTTTAGAGTTGCTGTAGGGACCAATCACGAGGGGGCGAATGAAGAGATTCAAGGACGCATTGCATGGACTCATGAGCAATCAAGAAGAACTTGCAAGCAAGTTTCCGAGCCTCGAGGGAGTGTTGATGCATGGGAGTGACTTTGTAAGCCAATGAATGTCATTAATTGTGAAACAATATGGATGGACTAGCGCCACAACGCCCAGAGTCAAGCGCCGTAGCACTAGCCAAAGCAGGCTAGCCTAGTGTTAGGCACTACATTTGCGAAATTGCAGCGCCTAGGCACACCGAGATGAGCCTAGGCACTGTCCCAGCTGAAGGTTCAATGCCGAGGCACTACTAGATCAGCACCGCAGTGCTCGGCCAGCGGAAAAATAGATATTTTCCTTATATTGAGCACTAGATTATTTGGAAACTGATCTTTTGATTTTGTAAGCAATATTTGGAGGAATTTTGGACACTTTTTCACATTATTGAATTACCTTGTTCTTGGGTTTTCTCTCAAACAACAAAAAAGTTTCTTGCTTTGTATCAAAAATCAAACTTATCAAAGTTTATGCATTGTGGTGTTTGTCGATCGTTCTTGAGCGGATAGTTATTTTAAGGTTCGTTCGAGTGTCGATTGTTTTCTTTTGATTATTTGTTGTTAAGCTTTTCATAGTTTAGTGGTAAATATCACGCAATACTTGATTCAAAAGGTAGCGACTTCACAACACGGATCCTTTAAACGTTATTGAATTGAGGGGGCGATTCCAATTAATCGTGTTTCTTTTTCTTTCGTACAAGGATTCATAGAACTGTTGGGTTCACTTTTGGGATTGAGAACATAGAATAAAAAAGGTTCCATTTTCTAAATAGCTGGACTTAAGGATTGAACTGACTTAATTAAGAGTTTTAGGGACTTAATTCAATAACTGAATTGTATAGGGACCTAATTGCAGAAATAAAAGTTGAAGGGATAAATGGTATATAATTCGAAACTTTATGGGTCAATTGGCATTTTCCAAAATTTTTAGGGGTAAATTTCCAAAATTTTGATTGAAAACCGGGATTAAATTGGTGAATTTTGGGTTAATCAATGATAGAAAATTTGTTAAGTTTCAAAACGATCAGATTTGATAGTATGTTTTGTCACATGAAGGATATATATTTCAGGTGTAGTCGCGTATGCACTGCTAGATTCAAGAGCTAAAGATTCATTTATATCTGAGTCGTTTGCCAAGCGACTAGGAATCATACCAGAGGCTTTGGATTTGGGATTCAGAGTTTCGATTCTATCCGGAGATAAGATGTTTACCTCACAGATAGTGAAGAGATTGGAGCTTCGGTTACAGAAAAATACAGTGCGGGAAGATTTGATTGTGCTACCGTTGCCGGAGTTCAACATTATTATGGATATGGACTGCTTTCTTCGAACGGAGCTGCTATATATTTTCTACGGAGGTCAGTATCTGTCCGACCGGACAGGAGTAAGACATTTATTTTTTAGGCAGCCAGACACCAGCAGATGTTGCTCATCATTTCTTGCATTTGTGCGAAGAAGCTCATTAGGATTGGCTGCTAGGAATTTTTGGTAGGTATTGTGACAGTGACCGAGCCAGTCAGCCAGAGGCTAGAGGATATGAAGGTGGTCAGGGATTTTCCCAGCATTTTCCCGGTTGATGTTTTAGGCATTCCACCAGACATATAGGTGGACTTTTCTATCGAGCTGATGTCGCGTACAGTGCCGATTTCTTAGGGACCTTATCTTCTAGCACCTGCATAAGATATAGGACCTGCTAGACAAGGGTTTCATTTGCCCGATCTTTTCTCCATGGGGAGCACCGGTATTGTTTGTTAAGAAGAAGGGCGACAATATACAGCTTTTCATGAATTACAGGGAGCTAAATCGGGTCACGGTCAATAATAAGTATCCTCTGCCTAGGATTGAAGATCTATTTGATCAGTTTCATGGAGTATCAATACTTTCGAAGATATATATCCGATAAGGATACCACCAGCTGAAGGTGAGAGAGTCCGACGTGCATAAGATGGCATTTAGGACGCGTTATGGGCACTATGATTATATGCTGATGCCATTCGGACTGACGAACGTGCCAGCGATCTTCATGATCCCATGAATCATGTGTTTCACTCGTATTTGGATTAGTTCGTCAGAGTTTTCATAGACGACATCCTGATATATTCGAAGAGTAGAGAGAAGCACAGTTGAGGACGGTGCTGCAGGTT
Source organism: Primulina eburnea (assembly GCF_022965805.1). NCBI lineage: Eukaryota > Viridiplantae > Streptophyta > Magnoliopsida > Lamiales > Gesneriaceae > Primulina > Primulina eburnea. The sequence continues at coordinate 26,854,023 of NC_133107.1, read as the reverse complement.
TTTGAAGACCGTCGATTGTATGTCAAGTTCAGTAAGTGTGAGTTTTGGCTTGATAAGTGGCGTTCTTGGGCCACATCATATCCCGAGATGGAGTCGAGCTCAATCCCAGCAAGGTTGAGACAGTCAGAGATTGGTCAGTGCCTAAAAGTGTGATAGAGACCCGCAGTTTCTTTGGTCTAGCGGGGTATTACTGGAAGTTCATTCAGGGTTTTTCTTCCATCACGATGCCATTAACTGCCTTGACGAAGAAGAACTTCAATTCTTGTTTAGGGGCCTGATTGCCAGGACAGTTTTGACAAGCTGAGTCAAGAATTGACTTCAGCTCTAGTTCTAGCTCTGCCATTAGGGCAATGAGAGTATGTGCTATATACAAATGCTTCAAAGCTCGGTTTGGTCACAGTTGTGCTGCATCTTGACAGAGTAATAGCTTATGCGTCCAGACAGTTGAAGGTCCATGAGAAGAATTATACGACTCATGACCTCGAGCTAGCAGCAGTGGTATTCTCCCTAAAGATTTGGAGGCACTATCTGTATGGGGAGAAGTGCAAGATTTTCACCGATCACAAGAGTCTGAAGTACTTATTCACGCAGAAAGAGCTGAATATGAGACAGCAGAGATGGTTGGAGCTAGTGCAGGACTATGATTGCGACATTAGTTACCACCCAGGTAAGGCTAATGTGATCGGGTAAGGCTAATGTGGTCGCGGATGCCCTGAGTTGGAAGCATGCAGGGATTGCTCAGTTGTCGGTACAGATACCGTTGCATGCAAAGATTCAGAGGTTTGAGCTTGTTGTGTATGCCAAGGGCAATGCCCCTAGTTCTTCTACCCTGATAGTACACTCAACACTGAGGGACATGATTCGAGCGGGGCAGCATTCTGATAAGCAGATACAGAAGGGGAGGTAGAGGGACGAGTCCAAAGGACTGAGGTTGTATCTAGTTGAGGATGTTATGGTCAGATATTGGGACCGACTATGGGTTCCTAGTTGTGATCCCTGAGAGCAGATATAATGAGAGAGACCCAAAGCACCCCATACTTCATTAATCTAAGGAGTACGAAGATGTATAATGATCTGCGATCTATCTATTGGTGGTCGGGCATGAAGCGAGACATTCTGCGCTTCGTCTCCGAGTGTTTGACGTGTCTGCATGTTAAGGCCGAGCATTAGAGACCAGCAGGGAAGCTGAGACCACTTCCTATTCTTGAGTGGAAATGGGAGAACATTATTATGGACTTTGTGATAGGGCTACGAAGGACAGCTGGAGGGTATAATGCTATTTTGGTGATAGTTGATCGGCTCACTAAGTCAGAACACTTTCTAACCTTCAAGAAGACTTTCACCATGACTCAGTATGCATATCAGAGAGATAGTCAGACTGAATGAGATTCCAATGTCAATCGTGTCAGACAGGGATGTGAGATTCATGTATGCATTCTGAAAGAGTCTGCATCAGGAATTGGGTAATAAGCTGCTATTCAGTATTCCTTCCATCTTCATACCGACGGACAGTCACAGAGGGTGATTCAGATTTTGGAAGACCTGCTCATAGATTGCATGATCGACTTCCAGGGCAGCTGGGAGCCAAAGTTACTTCTCGTGGAGTTCACGTACAACAACAGCTATCGGCGTCCATCGGTATAGCTCCATACGAGGCACTATATGGGAGGAAGTTTATGTCACCAATTTATTGGGATGAGGTAAGGGAGAGAGCAGAGTTGGGGCCAGACATTTCCAGTCAGACATCAAAGTTACTACTGGTCAAGATACGAGTCTGTATGAAGAGCGCTCAGAGTCGACAGAAGAGTTAGGAGATTAGCGGTGCAGATATTTAGAGTTTGCACTAGGAGATCATGTGCTCGTGAAGGTTGCACCAATGAAGTGAAAACTCAATCCTAGATTCATAGGACCATTCAAGATCCTCGAAAGAGTTGGGACACTAGCTTACAGAGTTGCATTACCGCCGAATCTTGAGGGAGTTCATAACATGTTCCACATCATGATGCTGCGGAAGTACATTTCGAACCCTTCGCATGTGCTGAATTATGAGCCACTGTAGCTAACGCCAAACCTATCTTTCGAATAAAGGCTCACTCAAATATTAGACAAGCAGGAGAGGAGGCTCCAGAATAAGTGATCCAGATGGTCAAGGTCAAGTGGCTGAATCATTCCGAGGAGGAGGCTATTTGGGAGATCGAGACCGAGATGAGAAATCGCTACCCAGAGTTATGCGGTACGTTTTAAATTTTGAGGACAAAATTCAATATAAGGAGGGAGAAATTCTAAGCTCTAGAAATTCAAACGACGTAACCTCATTGTATGCAATCTAGGGTTTTGCTAAAATATGTGTTTAATTATTTTTAATGCAATAAATGCATGATCATGTCATGAATATGTGTTTTATTTCATGGTCTGTTAAGATTTCATTTATTAGGGTTTTTAACAGTATTTCACGCTCGAACAAGGAACGGAGACCGATGATAGTTAAGGAATTTTTTTTTACTAAATAATTATTTTTAGTCCTTTTAATATGATGAATATATGTGAGATTTTCAAAAATGGGGTTTTGTAGGATATTTTTACTCATCGAGTCATGTTTTAAACCGGTATGCAATTTTTAGCAAAACGAAGGACTTTTTGAGGGTTCGGACAGTATTGTCAAAAACTTACTTAAATGAAATATTTTTTGAGGGGTTTTTGGGCTTATTGGGCCTTATTTAAGATATATTGGGCATAAAAGTCTACACCTCCTAATTAATTTTAATTAAGGGCTTACCTAACAATATAACAAACCCTACTTTCAAACCCTAAAATCATTACCTCCATATTTCGGCCACCCCTCTCCATTGTTCAGCAGCATTTTGAAATTTTCCAGCAGCTTTTAGTTCACCTTTTGGAAGAACAACTCGATATAAACGTCATCGCGTCCTCCGGTGTTTGTCCCTCGCTCCGTTGGCAATCGTTTTGCATACATTTTTGCATTAAGGGACGTACTATACCATCTTTACTCATCAATCACGCTAGGTTATGTATGATGAATTTTTTTGCATGATATTTTGTCGAACTATCATTATGCATGGAGATTACATGGTTTTTACTTGAAAATTTTGAGATTTCTTCATTACTCATCACGTTTGTTGGTTCGGTTGAAGGGGATGCCAGTGTGGTTGGAAGGAGACAATTTGGAGAGGGTTTATAATAGTTTTAATTGTTGATACAACAGCTGTATCGAAGTCGTGTGAGGTTCCGAGCACGTCCTTGCGTTGGGGACACATTTGGTGGTTCGATCGGACGATGGGTGTAGTGCAGCCGCACCAGGGCTGCTCAGGGCCATGGAACACTCCCTGGTGGGTCCGAGACATGATCTAGTGTGGCCTAGGCATGGCTGGTTGCGGGCTAGGAGTAGGCCGAAGGGTAGGGCCTCGGTAGAGCTCGGTTTGTGGTGTTCAGGAGAAGCCACACATTTGTGCGTGCATCAGGCTGTGGCATGTGGTTAGGACATCCCAGGAAAGTCCAGTCACATCCTAGGATGGTCTAGTTTGGGGCTGGTCCGGTCTAGTTTGGACTAGGATCGAAAATTTGAGGTTTAGGTGAACTAGGGTTTGAAGGTTGCAAAGTGCAGAATTTTTCCAGCAGATGTTTGTCCGTTTTCGAGGGTCTTAGGTGGTATGAAACAATTGTTTTAAGGGTTGGTCATATTGGTTCAAGCCATGGCTTCAGTTGGGAAAAATTTGGTTGAGTTTCAGGTTAATTTGGATTAAAACATAGACCCCGGTCTACGTTTTAAAACAAATTATAAAATTTAATGCATGGGCTCAAGTTTACGTCTTGGAAATGAATATAAATATGTTCTGAGGTGTTTCATTAAGTTCGGTTGGCTTTGGGTCGAAATTCTGAGGCCCAGGGTTAAAATGGTCAATTAGGGTTTCTATGGGCAAAATGGCCATTTTGCCCTTGAATTGAGTTAGCAGTCCTGACATCGCACTGATAGCTAAAATTGCATGTTTAAAATTTTTATTGTTATCATGAATATGAATTTTAATGAAAATATGGAAAATACGTTGCATGCTTGTTTTGAAGAAAATTTACGTGGATGCATGATTTTTATAAGTGATGAATACGATGACATATTTTTGAAGGAATGGAGTTAGTTGTGACTAATACGAACACAAATATATAAGGACAAGGCTCAGTGGATGGGTAATACTATCACTGATGTCCTCGCCGCCAGGTACCGCTGTTATACGTAGATGGATCCATCGATTAGAGTTGATACAGAAGTTACAACTAATGATATGAATTCAATAAGGGAATACGAACACGCATATGATTACATGATGAGATATGTTTTGAATATGTTTATGTTACGATATGTTTAAGTTCATGATTTTAAGATCATGAAGATATTTTAATACAGTACTTTTCACTGTTGCATGATATGTATATGTATTTGTTATAACGGTTCAGGTATGTTGAGTCTTTAGACTCACTAGGTGTCATTGATGCGGTGAGCATGATGAGGTAGAGAGTGTGGGTACTGAAGACTGAGTAGGCGGACTTGGGAGTGGGCACGATAATCCGAGGACCTTACATTTTTCCGCACTTTATGTTTATGAGTCAGGAGTGATACATTATGTTTTATGAGTTTCGCATCTTTCCATATGTTGATGATCTAGCAATTGTGTTCTTTTAAACCAGTAGTTTAGAGTTGGGATGATATTTAGATTTTTATTTAACTGTAGTATTTTTATTCAGTAGTTGAATGACTTTTTAAAAAGCTAGATCGACAGCTTTTATTGCATGCATGTGTTTGAATATAATTTCGAAAAGAGCTTTTTTAAAAAAAATCTAGTAGTATTTTAGTAGTTGATGTCACAATATGTGTTTAAGGGACCGTTCGAAGGGATACACAAGAAGGGTCATCTCCGCTAACCCTGTATTTGTTTGTTTCCAGCGTTATTGATAAGTGCAAGAATTGAAATTAATTTATATGCTACTCCATTTGGTCTATGTTGGTTTCGAACAGAATTATGTTTGGCTTTTGTTGTTTTTTTGTTATGCAGGGGATAAACAACTATTGGATGGTTTAGAGCAATGAGAAGTATTTTTGAGTGTGAAACTGCGATAGAAGAGAGCCGCAATGCCACAATGTAGCGCCGCAGCGCTCCTTAGGCCGAGAAAAGAGCACCTAGGCGCTCCCCAACAAGCGCCGCGGCGCCTCACTACCGAGAAATGACTGCCTAGGCACTGCCCAAGAAGCGCTACGGAGCCTCACATGTGCAAACCAAGCGCCTACGCGCTAAGGAACAAGCGCCGCAGCGCCTACACCAGTGAAGCACGGTCGCCTAGGCACCACTTCCTCAGCGCCGCGGCGCCAATGGCAGCAAGACAAACAATTTGGGCTTTCAAATTACGGCCCGGACGAGGAAATAAAAGAAAAACCAAGGGTTCAAATAAGAGGAGGCCGTTTTGTATAAAAAAAAAGGGAGATAAGAGAGCAGGAGCGAACACGAGACGAAGATCCTGAAGCGAAGATCAATCACAAATACAAAGAACGAGGGATCTGGGGACAAAGACGACACTTCGGATTTGTCATTTATTCTTTCACATCTATCTTTTACTGTGTTGCGATATCTAAAATGTTAAACATGTGTTGTTTCTTTTTAGAATTTGTCATGAACTAATTTTCTAGTCTAGAGAATGATGTAGCTTTGTTGATATGATGATTTGACGTGGTGGTTTGTTTGATTGAATTCCGTTTTGGTTTAATTGTGTTATCTGTGTTTATTTGACTGCAATTTACTGGCCATAAATTGTGTGATGTCTGATTAATTCTACAACTCGGGAGATGGACTACAATTAAATATCATTAGAGATGCATAGTTGCATGTTTATATCGTTCGGAAGGCGTATAAATTTAGCGAGGCTAAGGCAAGAACATTGTTTGCATTTATCAATTAAATCTAGATTCTCATTAGCAATGCTTGAATTGAGGTTTGAATGATATAGTTTATTCGTCACTTGGGAAAGGAGGAATAAAATAATTAAGTGTTCTTGGCCATTAAATAATTGGAATTCATGAATATAAATTTAACTGAGAATGATTATCGTGGAAACTTAGTGAAATAATTTCTCTAGATATTTTCTCTCACTGTTATTTCTCAACTCGGTGATTAGATTAATTCTTTGTTTTAAATTAATTCGTTTAAGCAAACCAAACATTTTACTAAATTTTCTAGATAAAGTCGAGACTATTCTAATTACAAGCATTGATATACATTTATATACACACTCCTCGTGGGATCAACACTTGTACTCAAAAATAGATTTTACTATAACTTGACGTCGTGCGCTTGCGAGCAATCAAGAAAATACGCAACAAGTTTTTGGCTCCGTTGCCGGGGAGTGTCAAAATTTGAATTTATATCAGTATTGTTACCAATTAGTCTAGATTTTAATTTAGAGCATTTCATTTTATTTTATAGTTCTTTTATTGAGTTGTTCATTTTCTCTGCTTGACAGTGCATGCTAAGATCGTACAGCCCTAATTTTCTTATTTTTGATCTGGAGATCGAAAGAGCTGCGAGAAAACTAAGAAAAGTGAGAAGGGAAGAAATCCAAGCAATGGCTGAAAACAGAGAGGACGCGAGATATAACCCACCAGACGCTATACCTATCAGAGATCACTTCAGACCAGTGATCAACGCACATTATTCTGGCATTGCTCGAGGTACCATAAATGACAACAATTTCGAGTTGAAGCCTGCACTGATAAATATGGTTCAACAGAACCAATTATTTCTAGGAGATCACGGATATGGTAAAAATTAATAATGTTCCTGATGATATTATTAGACTGCGTTTGTTTCTGTTTTCTCTCAGGGACCAAGCAAGAGGATGGCTCCAATCATTTCCGCTGGGAGCATCACAACGTGGCAAGAATTGGCAACAAAGTTTCTGTCTAAATATTTTCCCCCTGGAAAGTCTGCACAGTTGAAGATTGAGATCAATACTTTCAGGCAGACTGGCTTTGAGCAGATTTATGAGGCGTGGGAAAGTATAAGGATTTGTTGCGGAGGTGCCCAAATCATGGTTTTGAAGACTGGGTACAAATTAAGCTTTTCTATAATGAGTTGAATGGTCAGACATTGACAATAGTGGATGCAGCAGCGGGTGGCACGATTTTTTCCAAGTCTCCTGCTCAAGCCTATGACTTGCTTGAGCAGATGACTATTAATAACTACCAATGGCCATCTGAGAGGCCAGGAGTAAAGAGGACAGCTGGAGTTTATGCTGTGGATCCTATCACATCACTCATTGTGTAAGTATCAACATTGACTACACAGATAGTGACTATGAATAAAGTGAGTACATCAAACACTGAGGGACCATCGGTTGTTGTTGAAGAATCACAGTTTCCTGAAGAAGTTCAATATATCAACAACAAGAATTTTGGAGGCTATGGAGGATATCGAGGTAACCCTCCTCCTAATACTTATCATCCTGGGTTGCGAAACCATGAAAATTTTTCTTACGCAAATAATAAGAATGTATTGAATCCTCCACCGGGGTTCAATACATCAAATGGGGAAGAAAGGCCATCATTTGAGGATTTGGTTGGAACATTTGTTGCTGAATCTTGCAAGAGAATGGCTAGGAATGAGTCTAGACTTGACATCCTTAAGACACACATGGCGAATATTGGTGCTTCCTTGAAAATCCTTGAGTCACAAGTGGGGCAGATAACGAAGAAACTCACGTCTCAACCGTCAGGCGCAGTACAAAATAATGCAGACCCAAATCTTAGAGAAGTGAATGCCGTTTTTATACAGCACGAGGAGATTGGTGTGGTAAGCAGAGAAAAGAAAGAGGTTAAAACCACAATTATCCGGGATGAAAAGCCAACTCTAACCAAAACAGTCTAAGGTAAGAAAAATGAGAGGTATGATTCAAATCAATGCATTGATATTTCTTTACTTCCCTACCCCCATAGATTTTTACAATCACAAGCGGAATTTCAAAATAAAAAAGGTCTTGACAATCCCAAGAACCTACACAGTAATATTGATTCTGCAGATCAGGAGGAAGTCAATTTTCTAGAAGGAACACTAGAAATCTTCTTCAGAAGCTGCTAGATCCCGGTGAATTTTTTGTGCCATGTGAAATATGTTAGAGTAGGTGCATGTCGAGCCGAGTGTTGGCCGAGTGTTCACAATGAAACTATATGTATAAACAATCTTTATTTTAATAATATTTGAAATTATTGTTTTGGCACATCTTTATCTATATTCCCATGCTAGTTGCATAGATAAAGTCCTTGAATATACAAATAGTAGAAAGAATATGAGATGCTCAAATGATGAGTATCATGAAACTCATATTTAGAATACTGTCTATTCTAAACAGTTCCTAGTCGATTCAGCCGCGGCTAAGAAGGATATAGGCTGCTCGAGTTCGAGACTAGTATTGGTAGGGACATTGTGATGTCCGAACATTCAGATAGGTGCTCCTTGTAGAGTGCATTGAACAACCCTCCATAAAGGACTTTGCAAGTGGTTCTCACTTATCGAGTCGAAACGTCCTAGTTTATGGTTGTACACCATTAGTCCTTATGACCTGGGACAACATTGAAACTCTATATGCTAGCATTGCACTTTGACTTGTTTACCGACTCTCATGGGGTCATCAGGTGGCAAGGTTGGGTGTTTTGTCGAAACATATAGGAGTCGATGCATTGTAATCGGGGATTCACCGCTTACTTTCGGGTATGGATATCCTATGTGATCTCATGTGTATGTAGTATGAAATCTCTAATCAGAATATGGTGGTACTTATGAAAGGGGTTTCATAGATTACACCATCGATGCAACTACGACATGACACATAGCATCGATTCATTGACAACTCTCGATATACCAATGGTTGTCAAATCGGTCGGGATATATGAGTTGAAGGGACCGTACTTTACGCTAACCATAATTGAATGGTTCTTGTAAGCACTATCATTTGATACCTAGGGAATCATGTAAGCGATGCTGCTAGGCGTTTAACATGATTGGTTTGGTACTATCAGACTTGAGTTCTGACGTCCTTGTTATCAAGGAGTTGATAAGTAATAATGGAGCTATTGGGGTATGCTCGTATAAGGACATGTTTAGTCCGAATTACATGGAGATGTGAACCCACGGCTAGTTGTATCAATGAACCAGTGAGGGTCATACAAGTGCTAACTTTCTAGATGCCGTTGAGAAGTAAAATAGTTCAATGTGTTGAATGGCTTATAAAGGAGTTTATAAGCGTAAATAAAAATAGAAGTATGACTTCTATAAGGAGAATATAACTTTTAATTTGTGGAAATGTTCCTAAATTAAAAGTTGGCCAAACGAGTAATGTATTTGAAAATTGTGATTTTCATATACATTATTATCGACTAAATTAAATTAATTCAAGTGTTGAATTAATTAAACACTAGTGGACCTAGTATAGTCGAAATAATTAAATTAATTCAAGTGTTGGATTAATTAAACAACATTGGGCCTTGTAGAGCCCAATTAGAAATAATTATTAAACTAGTAGGCATGAGTAGAATCCAGTAATGTTTAATTGGGCTCAAATATGTTTGAGACATTTAAATTAAAGTCCATGTGCCTTGTAATTGTTACAAGCCCAAGTAAAAAGCATGTTAGGAAGATGAAGGGTCTGAGACAACTTTTGAGTTAATGGCATGGCATGCACATGCAACTTTTTGCTTCAACCTTTTCCACAACCAAGAAAAGTCTCCCCCTTCTCTCCTACACAAGCATATGGCCGAAATTTTAAGGAAAAATTCTCCCAAGTTTGCTTCTTCAATTGTTGAAGATTGCACACACTTCTCAAAGAAAAATGCTTTAATTTTTCTAGTGCAAAATTAGAATGGATCTACCTCGTTAGTGGTGGACCTAATTTTGGTGAAAGGAGTCCAAAAGTAAGGTGAAGCTTGTAGATTGTCTACCATCAAGAGCTAAGTTGTTTACAATTTAGTTGGAGCCAAAACATCAATCCTTGTGATTGATAGGTAATTTTCTAAACACACTATGTATGACATATTTTGCGTTTTTCGTATTTGCTACACATTATAGAATTAGGGTGCTCGGTTTTCTTGTTGAAAAACATTTTTAAAAAACTTTCGTTGCGCATTCGGGAAACTTAATCGATCCCTTTTCAAAATAGGGGTCAATTGGTGAAAAAAGCTATCTGTGATTCAGGAGAAAGTGTGAATATAATGCAAAGTTCTCTTTACGAGAAACTTGGACTGACCGGGATCAAACCCACATAAGTAATCTTGCAGCTAGCAGATAAATCGTTGAAGGTGTCATCGGGTTGTGTAGAAGATGTTGAACTTAAAATTGATAAATTGAGGCTTCCAGCAGATTTCGTGGTACTTGACGTGGAGAACAATAAGAATGTTTGATTCATTCTAGGACGACCATTATTAGCTACTACTGAAGCCATCATCGACTTGAAACAACGAAAATTGACAATGGATGTTGAAGGTCAAAAGGTGGAAATCAAGGCATCCAAAAGTTCTCACGACCCACCTTGAACAGGATTAGTGACAGTCTGGCCCACGACGTTAAACCAAGCGCTTGTTGGGAGGCAACCCAACTAGTATCGTTTACTGCTTTCGTTATTTTATTTCTAGTTGTATAACTGTTTTTACGTTTTCTTATTTTTATTGAACTATGCATGTGACGATTATACATTGATATATGTTCTCTTATGCAGGTAAAAGTTGAACCAGGCGTTGAACGAAAAAAAAATCGGGAGACTCAACGCCGCAGCGCCCCAAAACCAGCGCCTTAGCGCCAAGACATGCGAAAAGAAAGCACCTAGGCGCTAGGAATCCAGCGCCTAGGCGCCAGTAATCAGCATCGCAGCGCCAGATGGGCCGAATTTTCAGCGCTGCAGCGCTAGTTCGTGTTATTAAAAAAAAAGGTGCTGAGACTTAATTTTCAGAAACCTAAGAAACAAACATCGCGGCTCCTCTCCTCCACCATCTAAAAATCGCCCGTTACCATACAACCTCCACAATTTCTTCTTCAAAACCCCACAATACACCATACAAATCATCTTCAACACAATTCCACCAAACTTTCTCACTCATAGCACCTTTTTGGCCCAAAAATTGCAAAGAGAGTTCTTTAACGAGCCGACACTCGGACAGATTGCAGCATATTTTGGTTAACCTATCATAAGGTAACAATATTTGGTGTAGTGATTCTTGATTTTAACCCTTGAAATCCGAAAAAATTGACTTTTGAATTACGTACACAAGATGTTCGATGAATTTTCTGAGTAAGTTTGTTGTTGATAATTTGTGGATTGGAAGTATTGCATGTTAGAGGGGACCGTTAACTGATTGACTGAGTTAATATTGTGGGTATTGTATTCCTGGAATATTATTTCAGTTGTGGGTGGAACATTGTTGTTGAGCAAAGTTTTTATTGAATTGAAATATGCCTCCGAAGAAGAAGAGCGAGCAGGTTCAGTCTGGGGATGGCGAGTCGTCTACTGCCAGTTTTGATAGACGACAGTTCTGGAATGCTGTTGTTGATGAAAATTACTCTAAATTACAAGAAAAAAGCATGTAGCGGGAAAGAGGGATGGATCAGAGCGTCTCGGGTTGTGAAACATTGAATCTTGCTAGGAATCTAAATTGGGAAGAGTTTGTGAAACCGCCGACAGACGCTGTGATTTTCCTTGTACGGAAATTTTATGCCAATCTAAAGGTTAAGCATGATGATTATAAAGTGAAGATTCGGGGCCGGATGGTTTCTTTCGACAGCAAAACGATCAATTCTTTGTACTCGATGCCGAACTACGACACTGATGAGTATACGATGTTTATACGAGAGGCATATCCCTCTGAAGAGATCAATACCACACTACGTGAGCCGAACACGGTTTGGAAACTAAATAATCAATGAGCCCCGGTCACATTCTCTACGACGTCTATGAAGAGAGAGGCGTATAACTGGTATCACTTTGTAGCCTCATGGTTGATGCCATCTGGGCACATATCGGATGTGACGAAGGCGAAGGCAACGTTGGTATGTGGGGACCCGGACGCTAATCATCTTCTTAATCGTCGTTGGGATTTAATTATCAGTTCTGATAAACAGGGTCTAAAATTTTTCTTTTTAAAATGTAAATGCGGAAGGTAATGGAATCTAAATAATATACATCTCAGTATAAAATACATTTCAGTATAAAAGTACAATACTGTACAATCTAAGTCTAAGGTTCAGTTACTAAGTTCAAGTAATAAACCAAATCTACAGTAAGTCCGGAATCACCACGCTAACTCTTCTTCTCTCCTCATCCTCTTGACCCCGATCCAGTCCCACCTGTTGTCATGCACACATACAAAACAAGACAACAGCCGGATAACTCCGGTGAAAATAAATCCCAGTATAAAACATGGTAAGCATGTATATAAACAGTCTAAATCATAAAACATGCTATCATGAACATATTCAAAGTAATAGATTTCATAATCTATGAAATCAAATCACAATAAGCATGCAACTCCTTTCAGATAGACATGCAATTTAAATCAAATCATATAAACATGCTATCATACTGAAAGCAATAAATATGGGTTTCATATTCTATGAAACCACATTTCTAAACACATGCAGTTCTAGTCAAATCATGTCTAGACTCGACTCAACTATAACTCTAGGGATCCCGGTGTGAATAAGACGTCAATGGCTGTCACCTACCCTCCCACTCGGGGTGACTGTACGTCTTATTCCTAGGCTTCGGTCTGAGCTGTATCAACGACTGCAATAGGAGTCAGGGCTGCTCCTAAGCTGAGATACACCGAACATCTAGATATGTGACAATGGCTGTCAACGACTCTCCTATCTCAAATGCAATGTATAACAATCTGTAAACAAAGCATGCTCATTTCCAAAATATTTGAATATAAAGTCTATAAACAAATCATAATCATATCAGAAGACAAACAATAATCAAGTATGTGATTTTATTGGGAAACTCAAATGAGATCTGATTTGAGTTGTACCTTCCCAGATATCACATGAATTATACTTTTGTCGTCCCTATCTGACGAAGACGATGATCTGTATTCAACTCTGTCCATATCAATCTGAAATGACAATATTGAATACGCTGTATCAGTAAATAACTCAATACACAATCTGTTCTGATCAATACTCAAATCAGTATACAATCTGATCAATATCTGAACAAAATACAATCTAATTCATGTCATCGACATTACAATACAATCTGAGTAATTACTGAGTCGGATCAATCTCAATCAATACTGAATCTGATCAATATAACTCAACTGATGTTTCGACGGCATAACAATACAATCAGAATAACCCCGTCAAACTAAACATCACAAATATAATATCAGAACTCATAATCTCAATATCGGTATATTCAAAATCAATAATATACAATTCTGATATCAAAATCTCAGTCAATATCTTTCGAAAATCATAACAATTACAGAAACGGTCTGTTCTTTAGTCTGACTTCAATTCTAGAATGTCTACGGTAGTAGAAACGCCATATCTGAATCATATGCAATTCTAGCAACATCATATTCTCAAAACATCTCAAAACGTAACAAAACTTACGTCCTTGTATAGCTCGTGTCGAGAGGAACTCAAAACTGAAGTAGGATTTGAATTCTGATAGACGAATTTCTCACAATCGCAAGTTTTTGAAATGGAAACCTTTTAAAGAAAAGGGAAGAGGAACTTCACGATTTCATCTGATGAAATCGTGAAGAATCACCCTTATATATATATATATATCAATTGCATGTCAAACAAGTGGTCAATTCTTTGTTCTGCACGTTGCACCGCGGGTGCGCTCATTACATGACCGCGGGTGCGCTCTGGCTAGCACCGCGGGTGCGGTGATGCTTCGGCCTCACCTTTCAAAATTCTATTTTCAATGACCGCGGGTGCACTCCTGTTCTGGGCGCGGGTGCGGTCTTGCCAATCTTCAAAATTCTAATTTTCGATTCTTACAACACCTTATAATCTTGTCTTTTCTTCCCTCAATGCATGTCATGCATTCTCATATCTTCCGAGTCTCACGTTAACGAAGAGTAATAATCTTGGTTTATCAATTCTATAATTCTCGGGCATTACATTTCTCCCCCTCTTAGATCTGAGTTCGTCCTCGAACTCATAAGTAATCAATTCAGATATATCAGGAGAAGTGTATACTAGAGTTTAACTTGAAACTCAATCCCTGATTCCAATCTGGAATAAGAATTCACTAAGTATATCATCATAATACTTTTCCAATTCCTTCTGACAGAATCAATCTTATCTTACTGGCTATACAACATCCGTATATGCCAATCCACAGCTTATAACATATCAGTACTATAAGTTGTTATCAATTCTGTTTATCCTAATCAAGGACATATGAAATCTTCAGTTTCAAATACCAATCGTCATCATCCGACGTTGGTTCTCTAAATCTGTTTATTCTGAACTTATCTTAATAGCTATCGTCATGCAGTAAGTCATACAGTGACAATAAATCATCTCAATTAGTGCTAACATCCAGCACTAAAGTTCTACCAATGTCTTCTAATATCTGGATAGTAAACTCTGACTATCTATCAGTCGGTGAATCATCTGCGACATAACTTATGGGGTAATCTGCCATAAGTGCAAAATAAATCAAAAATCACAATCTGATATAATCTACTTCAACATTCTGTTTAATCTGACCTTTTCTTGACATCGATCTTGTCATTTGGTCATGTTCGTACATTATCTTGTACAAACTAGTAGATATAGATTGAACAGTCTGTCAATCATAATCATATCATCTTACCATCTGAAGAGAAATAGCAGTAATATCATTACTAGAGTCATAGAAATGTACTCTCATTTCTATTCAGAATTATACCAATTCAGTAATAATTCTTTTGAGTTCTATCTTTCTGCCTTTATCTAGTGGCAATTCAGACATTCAGTACAATTTTTGCCAATATTTAAATACAAATTCTGCCACAGCCGATTTAATCTGTCTATATCAAACCTATCTGTTCGAATACAATACATTCTCAGACATCAGAATGAAAACTGAATCCACTACTGTGCATTTCTGACACTATCTGTGATTCCAGATTCGAACTATTCGACATAAACAAATCAGTTAATAACATAAATTAAAGAAGAAATACCTACCTGGTATTCGGCTCTGACTATCGATATCAATTCTGTTATACAATTCTGATACCACAAAATAATCAGTTTCACACAAAACACAGAATCACATATCTGTTATTCTGACTGAGGCTCTGTTCTGATTATCAAATCTAACTCTGAACATTCTGATCATATTTCTGAACTGTTGTAACTCTCGAAATCAACTCTGATTCGATTGAAACTGTATATACTCCCTCTAGTTCACCCTAATCTGTAGCATATACGGATTCAAACACAGTAATATCAAACTAGAAACGAAATATCCATATCCTATACAGATCTAGTGAGTTCAATAAACTCATAACACAAGGATTTCTGATAAATATCTTCATGTCATTCTGATCAATTTATATATCTCATCTGCAAATAAAATATGCTCCCAAAACAATATAAGATGTCTCAAATACTGATTTAGAACAATATCAATACTCAAGCAGATATAAAACCATAGTTGAACAAAATAATCTGTCAAATCAGACAAAATATATCTCTGACAATTCTGACATTTCTGAAATTTCTGGTCTTTCTGATATCGGTATCTTATCGGTCACTGATCGAAATCTCAACGGTATCGAAATCAATCTGTATACTAACTTCAGATAACGCATACTCTGAATAAAATCTGTTTCAAGCAGGATTCTTATCTGAACAATTTCTGTATACAATCATTACAGTTCTTAGAATATTCAATAAAGTCTTCAAATATTCTATTCAGTCAATCAGATGCTGCAAATATATCAAAATTTCATAGATATAATGAGCATAGAATTCATCAGAATATCTCTGAATATACTGATACGTGCCAAAGAGTATCACAAAATCAGATGTGCTCTTGGTCGGTACTCTTCTACTGATCTTTCAATTTATTTATGTATCATTATGTACATTTAATATCATCCTGTACTGAATTCTAACATACAATCAATGTCTGATCTCAATTCAATTCTAAACTCTATCTTTCTAATATAATACACAAATCTGAAATCTTATCTGGCTAATGTCTGCCAACTCATACATCATTGACATATCTGTCAATGTTAGGCTCGATTTCAGTAGGTCTACTGAATACATAGGGATGCAATCTGCTCCTTTCTGTATTAATCGAGTCATATACAATACAGATATCAAACGAATTCTAAATCTAGAATCCTTATCGTGGTATCTCCACGGATCAGTCATCTCTGGTCTGACTCTTATCATTTCTGGAAAATTTCTACAATATGTCTGTACTTGTTCAGCATATGCATATCTATAATGCGTTCAAATCAGAAAACACAAGTACATCATAAGCTATTTCTATTTCATTCTCATCTTACTGTAGTATATAATATGTCACAGAAATCTCTGATATCAACATTTTCCTCAACAAGCTAGGAAATCAATACTACAGTACAACTAGACCCAACAGATACAGCATATCTCCATGCTACTCCATCAAGTATAATCATATGAAATGCATTAGTATATATCAATACATATGCATCAGAATCATAAAAGAATAATACCTGTCATTATATCTGGGTCTGTTCCACAATCAGTGTCATCAGATGATTATGTTCCCTAAAATCTTTGGGAATCTCTTTGAGGACAAACTCTCGCAAAGTGTCCCGACTGTTTACAGACATTGCATCTACTAAGTACTCCTTGGCAGTGTTCTTTGGAATGTCTTCCTCCGCAAGTTCTGCAGTATACTCCAGTATAACTCGGACTGGAAACACTGGAGCTAGATAAACTACTCTGTCCACCTCTTAACTTCTTAATCTGTTTCTTTTCGATCTTCAATGGTTCTTTCTTTTTTTTTTTACCACTGTTGCTGCCAATCTCAACTCTGGAAGGCAGTTGTTATGGATTTGATGCTGGAAGATCATACGATACTCCCTGTTGTCCTATCAGAACCGTTTCTGCTCTTTTGGCTCTGTTCAATGTATCAGCAAAACTACCCGATTGCTTCACATTCACCAATGTACGTATCTCAGGATTCAATCCCTGAATAAACTGGCTAGATGTCGCATCATCATTCCTAGCCACAAGAGGGGCAAAACGTAATAAGGTGAAGAACTGTGCCAAATACTCATCAATACTCATATGACCTGTCTCAAGTTAGTAAACTCTGCACTTCTGTCCTGTCTGTATGATGTAGGGAATAATCTTTGATAAAATTCAAATTTAAAGATCTTCCACGATATTACTGAACAACTCTGTTCTAAAGCTCTTTTGGTTAGTAACCACCATCTTCTTGCAGTCTCTTGCCATTGGTTCTCAATCAGATTAACTCTACACTCATCTGTGAGACCAAGAAATTCAAATACCATTTCTGTCTCCTCAAGCCAATTCTCACAATCTGCTGGTGTCTCAGTTCCCTTCAGAATCGGCGGTTGAAACGACTGAAACCTCTTCATCTGTGTTTCTATCTGATTCTCTGATATATCTATCTGTTCAGTCGAAGTACTGCCCTTTTCTGAAATTCTTCGAGGCGGTATATCTGATAATCAAACAGATTAGTACATAATCTATACAATCTGTCTCAGCCCTCCTCTGATCATATACCTCTGATCCAGACTCGGTTCTGATTCAGGCTTAGTAATTACATGCTGCAATCAACTCAGATAACAAACAACATGTAATAGGGAAAGCAATAAATCATGCTAGCACACACAATGTAAGTCAACATTGAAATAATTCTCATGCTAGCACTCATATGCAAGGAAGAAAATTCAATCTACCCCGCTCATTCTCTACTATCTCAGTCTAAAAGATCTATCAACTCTGACTATCTCAATTTAAAGGATCTATCGCTCTGATAATCTAAGTCTAAAGGAACTATCAGCTCTGATACCACCTGTTGTGGGGACCCGGACGCTAATCATCTTCTTAATCGTCGTTGGGATTTAATTATCAGTTCTGATAAACAGGGTCTAAAAATTTTTCTTTTTAAAATGAAAATGCGGAAGGTAATAGAATCTAAATAATATACATCTCAGTATAAAATACATTTCAGTATAAAAGTACAATACTGTACAATCTAAGTCTAAGGTTCAGTTACTAAGTTCAAGTAATAAACCAAATCTACAGTAAGTCCGGAATCACCACGCTAACTCTTCTTCTCTCCTCATCCTCTTGACCCCGATCCAGTCCCACCTGTTGTCATGCACACATACAAAACAAGACAACAGCCGGATAACTCCGGTGAGAATAAATCCCAGTATAAAACATGGTAAGCATGTATATAAACAGTCTAAATCATAAAACATGCTATCATGAACATATTCAAAGTAATAGATTTCATAATCTATGAAATCAAATCACAATAAGCATGCAACTCCTTTCAGATAGACATGCAATTTAAATCAAATCATAAAAACATGCTATCATACTGAAAGCAATAAATATGGGTTTCATATTCTATGAAACCACATTTCTAAACACATGCAGTTCTAGTCAAATCATGTCTAGACTCGACTCAACTATAACTCTAGGGATCCCGGTGTGAATAAGACGTCAATGGCTGTCACCTACCCTCCCACTCGGGGTGACTGTACGTCTTATTCCTAGGCTTCGGTCTGAGCTGTATCAACGACTGCAATAGGAGTCAGGGATGCTCCTAAGCTGAGATACACCGAACATCTAGATATGTGACAATGGCTGTCAACGACTCTCCTATCTCAAATGCAATGTATAACAATCTGTAAACAAAGCATGCTCATTTCCAAAAGATTTGAATATAAAGTCTATAAACAAATCATAATCATATCAGAAGACAAACAATAATCAAGTATGTGATTTTATTGGGAAACTCAAATGAGATCTGATTTGAGTTGTATCTTCCCAGATATCACATGAATTATACCTTTGTCGTCCCTATCTGACGAAGATGATGATCTGTATTCAACTCTGTCCATATCAATCTGAAATGACAATATTGAATACGTTGTATCAGTAAATAACTCAATACACAATCTGTTCTGATCAATACTCAAATCAGTATACAATCTGATCAATATCTGAACAAGATACAATCTAATTCATGTCATCGACATTACAATACAATCTGAGTAATTACTAAGTCGGATCAATCTCAATCAATACTGAATCTGATCAATATAACTCAACTGATGTTTCGACGGCATAACAATACAATCTGAATAACCTCGTCAAACTAAACATCACAAATATAATATCAGAACTCATAATCTCAATATCGGTATATTCAAAATCAATAATATACAATTCTGATATCAAAATCTCAGTCAATATCTTTCGAAAATCATAACAATTAGAGAAACGGTCTGTTCTTTAGTCTGACTTCAATTCTAGAATGTCTACGGTAGTAGAAACGCCATATCTGAATCATATGCAATTCTAGCAACATCATATTCTCAAAACATCTCAAAACGTAACAAAACTTACGTCCTTGTATAGCTCGTGTCGAGAGGAACTCAAAACTGAAGTCGGCTTTGAATTCTGATAGACGAATTTCTCAAAATCGCAAGTTTTTGAAATGGAAACCTTTTAAAGAAAAGGGAAGAGGAAGTTCACGATTTCATCTGATGAAATCGTGAAGAATCACCCTTATATATATATATATCAATTGCATGTCAAACAAGTGGTCAATTTTTGTTCTGCACGTTGCACCGCGGGTGCGCTCATTACATGACCGCGGGTGCGCTATGCCTACTGATCCTCATCCAAAATTTCCCGAAGCATGACCGCGGGTGCGCTTGGTTCTAGACCGCAGGTGCGGTGTCGGCACCGCGGGTGCGCTCTGGCTAGCACCGCGGGTGCGGTGATGCTTTGGCCTCACCTTTCAAAATTCCATTTTCAATGACCGCGGGTGCACTCCTGTTCTGGGCGCGGGTGCGGTCTTGCCAATCTTCAAAATTCTAATTTTCGATTCTTACAACACCTTATAAT
This sequence comes from Primulina eburnea, assembly GCF_022965805.1. Classification (NCBI taxonomy): domain Eukaryota; kingdom Viridiplantae; phylum Streptophyta; class Magnoliopsida; order Lamiales; family Gesneriaceae; genus Primulina; species Primulina eburnea. The sequence continues at coordinate 26,833,858 of NC_133107.1, read as the reverse complement.
CTTGTCTTTTCTTCCCTCAATGCATGTCATGCATTCTCATATCTTCCGAGTCTCACATTAACGAAGAGTAATAATCTTGGTTTATCAATTCTATAATTCTTGGGCATTACATGGTATATTGTATTGTCACAGGCAGTACTGTCGACGCAGGCCGAGTGATTATGAAGTCGATATTGCAGGCTACTCGGGGCACATCCACAGTTAGCATGCCACATTCTCATACCATTACTGATCTATGTCAGTTAGCAGGGGTTACATAGGATGATAGCGAGCTGGTATTGCATACAAAAGGCGACATCTTACTGGTTGCAAAGCTCCTGAGGGATCGAAGAAAGAGATAGATTGAGAGTTGAGAGGCATCAGGGAGTGGAGCGCAGCCACCTCCCGCCCCACAGGCACCCCATGCACGACAGGCACGTGCAGGGAGGGGACAGACCACACACGAGCGTCTCGATGATCTAGTGCGTATTATAGGAGACAGTGGCGGATTACACGCGAGCACATGTACTACGTGCACGATTTTAATCGTGTGCTCGCACATCGATTCCCTGCAACCAGTGCCTCTGACGAGCCATTTCCACCTTCGCCAGCATTTTCCCACAGACCTATTGAGAATGACGTTGAGTATGATGATGAGGAGGAGGTTGAGTTGTCCGGCGAAGACAGCGAGTCCTGATGCTCGTTGTATGAGGTACGTAATCCCCTATTTTTTTATTATTACTATACATTGGGGACAATGCACGTACCTAAGTTTGGGGGTGGAGGTCGTTTAATCTGCTTTGCTTTTGAGTTTCAGTTGTTAATTCGTTTTTATTTTATTAATTGCATGATTAGTTATCCTCTTCACAGTAGAGTCTAGTCCTTCTCGTTGAAAAACAAAAGTTAATGCATGCTAGAATTGTTAGGATAAGTCATGGATAAGCTATCGTGTAATGCCCGGGAATTTTATCTGTTAATCTGCGAATAATGAGTTATGATTTGATATGATTATGAAGTGGCCAACCGAGACACGAAATAAGATTGCATGTGACGATGTATGTGCGAGGACAGTACCCCTCGCGCATATGCGCGGCACTGATGCGCGCATATGCGCGAGGCAGGCAGAGGACCTCGCGCATATGCGCGAAACAAGGCCCGCATATGCGCGAGGAGGAGTATTGAAGAATGTCATGTCAAGAGAACCTCGCGCATATGCGCGCCGATGGTGCGCTCATATGCGCGAGATGCTGAAGGGAAGACTGCCGAGACCAGTAGGTCTCGTGCATATGCGCCGATTGAGGTCGCGCATATGCACGAGACGTGCTGCTCGAAGAAGTATGCCACATGGCTGAAACATGCAATATATATATGTAATAAGATTTCCTTCATCAGAATAGAAAAGAGGAAGAAACGAGAAGTCCGAGAGAAACTTTCAAGATTTCAATTTTAGAGTTCGGTTTGTGAAGAATCCGCCCATCAGATTTTGAATCTGACTTCAGTATTGTGTTCCTGCCGATGCAGGCTTCATACGGATGTAAGTTTTATTACGTTTTGATAGGATTTGAGATTATGATATTGACAAAATCGGATAGGATTTATATATGATGTTCTTGACATTTTTGATATCCTATAACCGAAACCAGATTGTAGAATAGATATCGTATGAAATTTTTACGATTTTCAAAGTGGATTTGATTGAGATGTGATATAAGATTTGTGTTGTTGTTGATTATGAGATGTTGGGATTGATATCTGACTGATATTGTATTGCTGGGTATATTGAGACTACGCTGTTATGCCGTCAAAATGTATCGAGATTGCATATGGGTATTCCTACGTTGAGTTGAAGGTTGATATATTGCATCTTATACATGTATTTCAGATTTTTATTGAAGGTTTTGAAGATTGAGATTCATTTAATCCAACCAAACACCGAGAAAACAAAGGTATAAATCAATGTGGAACCGGGAGATACGACTCGAGTCAAATTGGACTGGAGTTTCCCTAAACCACATAATAGATTGTTTATGCTTTGATATGTTATACTTTGTCTATTGAGTTATATAAATGCACTTGAGATAGATGAGTCATTGGAAGAGGTGCCAAGTTACTTGATGTTCGGTGGTATCGATGTGCGTAGGAGAAGATTGACTCCTATTGTTCGATACAGAGAGGACAGAAGCCTAGGAATAAGACGTACCGCCACCCCGATTGGGAGAGTAGGTGGGAGATTTGTTACGTCTTATTCACACCGGGATCCCTAGACATAGATGTGAATCGAGTCCAGAGTTTTATCTGTATTCACTAATGTGTCATAAATTATGATTCATATTCTTTGATACATGATTTTTGCTTGTGTATATGATTTTATGCATTGCATGTATACATGTTTTATACTGGGATTTATTCTCACCGGAGTTTCCGGCTGTTGTCGTGTTTGTATGTGTGCATGGCAACAGGTGGGACATGATCAGTACCAAGAAGAGCTTGAACGAGTGATGATTAGCATGGTGATCCGAGCTCAGAATTTAGATATGAGAATGGTGGCTTATTCCCCACAACAGGTGGTATCAGAGCTGTAGGTTCCTTAGCCTAAGATAGAAGAGGGTGAGCGGGGTAGATTGATTCCTTTTCCTTGCTTACTTATTGATACTAGCATGTGAAGATTGTATTGTTATTATAATTATGTTCTATGCTAGCATGAAAGCATGTTTTATTGCTTGGAAAGTACATGTTTGCTTGATTTATTTAATTGATGGAAATGTGTGCTGATAAAGAATGAATCAGAATCGATTATGGATCAGAGATAAAATGATCAGAGGAGGAATGAGACAGATTTTATGTATTGAAAAACTAAACCTTTTGATAATCAGATATGCCTCATCGAAGAACAGCAGTCAGAGCGCCAAAACAGGGCAGTACATCCAATGATGCTATGGATGTGACAGATACACCTATGGAAACATTGCTGAAACGGTTTCAGTTATTCAGACCACCGACACTGAAAGGCACCGAGAATTCTGTTGACTGTGAGAGCTGGTTAGATGATATCGAGATGTTGTTTGAATCCCTCGACTACACAGATGAACGAAGAGTGAAACTGATTGGGCATCAATTACAAGAAGTTGCAAAGAATTGGTGGATTACAACCAAGAGAGAATTGGAACAGAGAGGCACAGAAATTACGTGGAAAGTTTTTAAAACTGAGTTTTATCAACGTTTCTTTCCAGTGTCATACCGGAAGGACAAGGGGTCAGAATTTGCAAACTTGAGGCAAGGGCAGTTGAACATTGAAGAGTATGTTGCCATATACTCTACATTGCTACGTTTTGCTCCACACATGGCAGAGAATGATGAAGCTATTACTGATCACTTTATCAACGGCTTAAATCCTGACATTTTCACATTGGTAACGGGATGACCAAACAACTTTGTTGATGCTTTGAACAGGGCGAAAGGTGCTGAAGCTGGTTTGATTAAGCAGCGGGGAGAATCGTATGTTGCTCAGACCCCGAGACCTCCACAGCCTACCGCACAGTTTTCACAACCTCTTCCTAGATTCGAGAGTGGATGTAGCAGTAGTGGTAAGAAATATTGGTTGAAAGCCAGAGAGAAACAGTTCAAGAGATCTGGTAGCAGTTCCTCCAGTTCCAGTGGCTCGAGACTGAGAGGTCCTAATCAGAGTTACACAGGTGTGTATTCCACTACTTGCGGTTGAAGGCATCCCACAGAGCAGTGCCAAGGAGTGGCGGGTAGATACAACGTCTGCAAATAACCGGGACATTTCGCTAGAGTCTGCCCACAGAGAGGCGTACAACGATCTCAGAGTGTGGGATCATCTGGTTCAGTAGCTTTGGCGGAGAGACAGGCATCTTATGTACACTCTTTTCATCCCTCACCTGCACCGTCCCAGTCAAGGCCAGGAGGAAGCCAGGCTGCGAGCCAACCTCCGAGACAATAGGCCCGTGTGTTTGCATTGACTGAAGAACAGGCCCAGGACGCACTTGATGATGTTATTGCAGGTAACTCTTTTCTCTGTGGTTACCCTTCTTATGTATTGATAGATACTGGTGCATCTCATACATTTATAGCTAAATGATTTGCATTGATGCATGCCTTGCCTGTTGAGTCATTATCTACTGTAGTCTCTGTTTCTTCTCCTTTGGGGAGTGGTTTGATATCAGTGACTTTTGTTAGAAATGGTATTCTACAGTTCGAGGATAATGAGATTGAGTTAGATTGCATTGTACTTGGGTTGTCCGATTTTGACTGTATTATCGGTATTGATATGTTGACCAAGTACAGAGCTACTGTAGACTGTTTTCACAAGATTGTCAGATTCAAACCGAAGATGGCTGATGAGTGGAAATTCTACGGTAAGGGTTCCAGATCTTGGTTTCCTTTGATATCGGTGTTATCCATGACTCGATTATTACAGAGAAGAGTAGAGGGATTCCTTGTATATTCAGTAAAAGTACTGAAATCGAGCCCTTCATTGGCAGATTTTCCAGTGGTGTGTGAGTTTGCCGACGTTTTCCCCGACGAGATTCCGGGATTGCCTCCAGCTCGAGAGATAGATTTTAGCATTGATCTCATACCAGGTACCGTTCCTATATCCAGAGCTCCGTACAGAATGGCGCCAATTGAACTGAAAGAATTAAAGACTCAGTTAAAAGATCTTTTGGCGAAGGGATACATCAGACCGAGTGTTTCTCCTTGGGGCGCTCCAGTACTGTTTGTTAGAAAAAAAGGACGGTTCCATGAGGCTCTGTATAGATTACCGGCAACTGAACAAGGCTACTGTAAAGAATAAATACCCTTTGCCTCAGATAGATGATTTATTTTATCAGTTACAGGGTTCTTCTGTCTATTCCAAGATCGATTTGAGATTAGGATATCATCAGCTGAGAGTCAGAGATTCTGACATATAGAAGACAGCGTTCAGAACCAAGTATGGACATTATGAGTTTATTGTCATGCCGTTCGGTTTGACGAATGCTCCAGATGTATTTATAGGTTTGATGAACCGTGTGTTTCAGAGGTATCTCAATGATTTCGTGATTATTTTATTGATTATATTTTGATTTAATCGAACAATATGATTGATCATGCTGAGCATTTGAGAACTGTGTTGCAAATTTTGAGGGCTGAGAAATTGTATGCAAAAGTGTCGAAATGTGAATTTTGGTTGAGACAGGTTGTATTTTTGGGTCATATCATATCCGGAGATGGTATATCAGTTGATCCCAGCAAGGTTGAAGCCGTGATTTCTTGGCCGAGACCGACATAAGTGTCAGAGATTCGCAGCTTTATGGGTTTAGCAGGATATTATCGACGATTTATCAAAGATTTCTCCAGTATTGCTAAACCGATTACACAATTGACTCAGAAGAATGCTCCGTTTGTTTGGCCTAAAGAATGAGAATCCAGTTTCCTTGAATTGAAGAAGAGGTTGACAGTGCTCCGGTGTTGACTATCCCGTCTGGTACAGGTGATTTTGTTGTTTATTGTGATGCTTCTCACAGGAGATTGGGTTGTGTTTTGATGCAACGAAGCCATGTTATCGCTTATGCCTCCCGACAGTTGAAGCCACATGAGACTCGATACCCAATTCATGATCTTGAATTGGCGGTCATTGTATTTGCATTGAAGATATGGCGACACTATTTATACGCGAAGATGGCTTGATTTATTGAAGGATTTCGATTGTGAAATCAAATACTATCCAGGAAAGTCCAATTCCGCAGCTGATGCATTAAGTCGTAAGGTATGTTCATTATCCTTATCGACTATTGGCGTTTCGAATTTAATAGAAGATTGTTGTTTGTCTGGGTTAGTATTTGAGACAGATCGTAGACCATTGCGATTATATGTTGTTCAAGTCGAACCAAAGCTGATTTTGAAAATTAAAGCGGCTCAGAAAGTTGATCAGAATATTCAGAAGTCAACTGAGATGGTCAGATCAGGGCATCAATCTGAATACCAGGTTCGTGATCTTTTGTTATATGTGAATAACCGTCTTGTGGTGCCAGATGTTTCAGATTTGAAACGACAGATATTGACAGAAGCGCACAGTAGTCGGTTTAGTATTCATCCTGGTGGCAGAAAGATGTACAATGATCTGAAGAAACAGTTTTGGTGGAAACAAATGAAATCAGAAATTTCCGAGTTTGTGTCTAGATGTTTGAATTGACAACAAGTGAAAGCAGAAAGGAAGAAACTCGGGGGTCTACTACAGAGTTTATCCATTCCCAAATGGAAATAGGATCACATTTCCATGGATTTCGTTTCGAAACTACCACGTTCTTCCCGAGGCTGTAATGCGATTTGGGTCGTGATTGACAGATTGACCAAATCAACATACTTTTTCCGTACAGAAATGACAAGATGGCAGAGATCTATGTCCGAGAGGTGGTCAGATTACATGGTGTGCCGAAGTCTATCGTATCAAATCGTGATCCGCGATTTACTTCACATTTCTGGCATAGTTTACAACAGGCTCTAGGTACGAAGTTACATCTGAGTACCACATATCATCCACAGGCAGACGGACAATCAGAGCGGACTATCCAGACACTGGAGGATATGCTTAGAGCTGTAGTGCTAGATTTTGGCACTAGTTGGAAAGATTCATTACCTCTTTGTGAATTCTCGTACAAAAATAGCTAATAGAAGAGCATAGAGATGGCACCATTTGAAGCGTTATACGGCAGGAAGTGTAGATCTCCTGTGTATTGGCACGATATCTCCAAGGTACCTGATATTGGGCCTGATATGATTCGATATATGACGGAAAAAGTGAAGCTGATTCAACAGAGAATGAAGATGGCTCAAGATCGACAAGCCAAATATGC